>NC_056731.1:806023574-806391074 GCF_019279795.1 Protopterus annectens | reverse complement strand
GGCAGCTCACCGACCTCCGGGTTTAAACCATGTTTTATCAATAAAACCCATACTTGTACAGAAATCTTGATTGACTCCTTTATATATATTAGCTGCCATATTTTGTGATTTATTTGTTTATATTTTTTATGATTTATTCATTCCATTTCTTCATCAGATATAGTTATTTTGAACTAGTTCTTATTGCAGCAATTCAATGAGTCTAAATGAGCTTAGATGTTATGTTTACAAATGCATGCTTTTTGAGCAACATATTTCATCTTTATGTACTTTTTTGTCATACATCCATCTTTTCCAAGATAGAATGCATTACTTGGAACAGTAGATGAAATTATTATGAAAAACATTATGTTCCTGTTTAATGTATATACCTTATCCCTTTCTTATGAGCTGATCTAAATTATGTTTCAGATAGCTGAATTAACATATATTCATCCTGAATAGTATTTAAGGAATGACATTTTTGATTGGCATGCTCATAGGAACGGACTAAGTCTTGAATTCCGTTTTTGTTGCTATGATTGTATTGCTACGTATTTGTTTCTAAAAATATAGTGCATCAATTTGCATAGATTTCATGCGTCCAAAATCCATTTGATAATAGTAAAGCCTTTATAAAAGGAATTTGCAAGCATTTGTTGTCTCATGAAAACAGACCTTTACCGTACGGCATTTTAAGCACCTATATGAACTTGTTCAATACCTTTACTAACATTTTATCTATGTAATTTTAAAAAATGATGTTTTTAATTAGAAATATTGCTTCATTGTTACTAATTAGATATGCTTGGTAACTATGGAGATTAATTTTCCCGCCTAGAGATGTATTTAAAGAACATCTCATCCTGTTTTTATTTGTAATCTGATGAAGCGCTAATTTTCCTGGATCCTAATAAACTTGTTTTGTTATATCCTTGACTGGATTTTTTCGTGACATTGGACTTGTGAGCATCGTGGTTTGTAACTCAAGTTCCGTTCTTGTGGTATAGAGAGAGAGAGAGGCAGAGAAGGTATATCATCAGACACAGAATGCTGACTATCAGTAGAATGATAGAAAACAAGAATTTAAAAAATATTTTTTTATTTTGCAAGGGGGCAAGCTCCCCTGCAACTCCCATAGTCCCTGTTGATTATATTTACCAATTCAAAGATCACACAACAGAAAAGTAAGGGCAAATTCCGTTAACCTGCTGCACCACAGTCCTATACAAAACCCTAAAAAAACCTCCATAAAAACAACGTTAAGTTGTCAATCTCGCCTTCATTCTTGCTGGATGGGTTCGGAGCCGATCCTCGGCTCCAATTCGGCCAATACTAAAGCTCGAGAGCTATTTCCACCGGCTCGAGGCTCCCCTATATCCCACAATGCTAAGCAGTAAATACCCAAATCTTGTTTGCCGCTTTAGCTACGAGGTGCTTGTTTCTACCGGCTCTGCAGGTTAGTGACTTTTTATAGTTCTAAAACTTCAAAACCCCTTATTTTTTTCTTAGAATAGTTTTCTTTACAGTTTATTAGTTAACTATCCCTAGTCTCCTTCGGGTTCCCCTAATTGTTTTTCCCATTTATCCCCTGTTAATTTTCTTAGGCCTTCGGGCCCTCCTCCCTTCTCCTTATTCATACTTATTGTGGGAGTGGTTGGATTTTTTTCCCCTTTCTTAACAGGTGTGTCTGTGTTTCACAGTTTTTGTTCGGGATGTCTAAAGACTCTAAGGTCTCAGGCTTTAAGAAGTGTGACTCGTGCTGTCAGAAAATGTCTCTGACAGACGGTCACACTTCTTGTGTATATTGCCTGGGACCTTTGCACCTGCAGGACTCTTGTTCTGTCTGCCACACTTTCAGTCCAAGAGTCCTGCAGGAAAGCAAAAATAAATTGATACTGCGAGGCTTATTAAAGCCTGAAGGCTCCCTGACCCAGACCGTGTCAGGAAAACCTTTCAAGCCTTCCAAGGCGTCGGCTCCAGCTTCGGAGCCGTCCGCTGGTGGCTCTAAGGCTTCTTTGACATCAACTCCGTCTGGAGCCGATGTCACGGCTCCGATAGTTTTGTTGGAGCCATCTACTAGAAAGAGGTCTAGATCCCTATCCATTGGATCTATCCACTCGGCCCCGGGATCTCCACTATTGTCAGAAAGGAGCCATAGATCCCACTCCTCTCGGTCCTCTAGACTGTCCGACCATGATTTAGAGAGGGTGGTGAGCAGACTTCTTAAGTCCCAGGCACTAGCCCAAATACTGCATAGCCCTACCCAATGGTCAGTGGCTATACCCATCCCTTCCTCAGTTCCTCCTCTGATTCCCATGAGTTCGGAGCCGGAGCTTCTCGAAGCCGTGACTGTCGGTGCGTCGGAGCCGACACTTCCACTTTCGGCTCCGTCGTCGGCTCCGATCTCCTCCTTGGAGGGATATGGGCGCCGGGCTTCCCTCGTCGGCTCCGAGGGGGCATCAGACCCTTGTCCGAGCCCGTTCTCCCTCTCGGAGCCTCGGCGCTGGTGAGCTCGGCCCCGACATTGGCCTCGGAGCCGTCCCTTTCGGTGCCAGGAGGAGTCCTTGTCTCTTCGGAGCGGGGATCTTCGGCCCCGCCTGATCGGGGAGCCTTCAAGGTCATGCGGAGCGTGCTAGACCCAGTGTCTGCTCCACGGTCGGCTCCCTCAGCTCCTCCCTCTACAGTGCCTGCGATGGTCTCTACCCACCCTCTCATCCCAGACCGTAGAGAGCCAACGTCTCAAGTTTCCCCACTGGGAATATCCTCCTCTTCCAAGGCTTCTCCTGATCCTTCAGGGGAACCCCCTCGGAAGAAACAATGCAAGAGGAAGCATATTGACTCCCCCGAGTCTATCACCTCGGATACTGACTTGGATGAGTCTGAAGGGTCCCCACGGTCCTCCTCTGAGGATGTCTCCTTTTCAGACATCCTTGAGATCCTTAAACAGAGGGGGAACTGGTCCACCCTTAACCCTTCAGAGGATGAGTCGGTCTACCTTGAGGCTTTTGGCTCTCGCCTTTCCACCTCCTGCGTATCTCCTCTCTTTGACCCCCTCATGGAAGTGGTGGCAAGGAAGGTGTGGACAGCCCCTGATACGGTGGAACCTACCCCACGAAGGCCATCCAAGTTTATTACAGCTCCTAAGGACAAAGAATTCTTATCCAAGGGCGTCTCTGTTGATGCTATGGTGGTGGCCGCAGCCACTAAGAAGGAATTAGCTGATCCTTCGGTACCTATCCATCCTCCTAATAAGGAATCTAGGACTATGGATAAGTACGGTAAGCGGATGTTCTCCTCAGCGACCTTTGCTATGTGTTCGCTGAACTACTTGTGTCACTTCACCCGTCTTCAGAGAGATATGATCAAGGAAATGGGTGATGCTTTGCAGGATCCAACAACTGAGGGGCTTCGAGACAAAATGAACTCCCAGCTGGCAACCCTGAATTCAGTCGTCAACTCCTCCATGCGGCTTCTTTCTTATGCGGCCGATGGGGCGAGTAGGGCCGCTGGCGCAGGTGTAGCTTTACAACGTCATGCCTGGATGCGGCTTTGTAACTTTGCAGACCCTTTCAAGGCGTCCTTCACCAATTCCCCTTTTGCTGGTACAGAGTTGTTTGGACCTCAGGTGAAGGACACGTTGACTAGGTGCGAACAGGATGGCAAGACTCTCTCTGCCGTGGAAGTCCGGTTTTTTACCCCTTTCAGACCGTATCCCAAGGGTCAGAAGGGGGGAAATGTGGTTCCATAAATCACAGGGAGTCTCGCTGATGCACGCAGTCAGTTCCCCTCTAGAGGCAGAGGGGGGAACAACAATAGACGCCGCCCTAGGGGCAGGGGGGGTTCACAGAATCAAGGCAGCAGAGAGACTTTCTCTGACAAACCTTTTCAGCATCCCTGAGAAGCTGTCCGACTGTCCACCTTTGGAGGCAGTCGGGGGAAGATTATCACTGTATCCAGAAGCCTGGCTTTCCCTCACTCAAGACAAATGGGTACAGTCGATCATGTCCGAGGGTTACAAAATTTCCTTTGTCCACATTCCATCCCAACCAAAAGGGCCCCTTCCAGATGTTCCACCCGGTCTAAGGGAACAAGCAGCGCTAGAAATATCAAAGCTGCTGTCAAAAAAAGCTATCCAGCTAGTCCCGGCAGACCAGCAAGGATCCGGAATCTACTCCAAATTCTTTTTGGTTCCAAAAAAGACAGGGGACTGGAGACTGATATTGGATCTCAGCAGACTAAACAAGTTTGTAAACAAAACAAAATTCCGGATGGTCACGCTTCAGTCCATTCTACCCTTCTTGGGTCAGGACAATTGGATGTGCTCAGTAGACCTTCAGGATGCGTACTATCATATCAAGATGCACAGACGCTCCAGAAGGTTCCTCCGCTTCCAGCTGGGAGCCAGTCACTATCAGTTCAGGGCCCTGTGCTTTGGTCTCACTACAGCCCCCCCGAGTGTTCACCAAATGCATGGCAGTGGTCACGGCTCATCTGAGATGACAAGGATTCCAGGTGTTTCCATATTTAGACGACTGGCTCCTTACCGCTACCACCAGGCGTCAACTTCTCATATCCAGAGACTACACCATTCATACTTGTCAAGCTCTAGGCATTTCCATAAATTTCGAAAAATCTGCCTTGTTGCCTTGTCAGGCTATTACCTTTATAGGCGCCACCTTAGACACGATTCATCTTTCCACGAAGCTAACAGAGCAAAGAGTATCAGATATCCGCAAACATGTTCGCATTCTTCTTCAGTGCGACAGGATCAAAGCCAGGTTTGTCTTGAAGGTTTTAGGTCTCATGGCAGCTGCCATTACACTTCTTCCCCTAGCCCGCTTTCAAATGCGGATCCTCCAGTGGATACTGTTTTCTCAGTGGTCCTTCCAACAGCTCCCAATGTCTCACAGTATTCTGTTGACCCAATCATGCAAGAAGCATCTATCTTGGTGGATGACCTACCCTCAAGTTCTTCAGGGCAGATCCTTCGTCCACCCCCCCCGGTTGCCAAGGTGACAATGGACGCCTCCCTGATCGGGTGGGGGGGGCATTGTCAGGGCAGGAAGGTCCAGGGCACATGGCAACCTTTCGAAAGCCATCTGCACATAAATGTCCTGGAGATGAGAGCAGTACTTTTAGCGTTGCAAGCCCTTCAGCACTCTCTTCCCACCAGGACTATTGCAATTCAGACAGACAATATTTCTGTAGTATGGTACATCAACAAACAGGGCGGAACCAAGTCTTATCCCTTATGTTGAGAGGCACTCAGACTTTGGCAGTGGGCGATCTCATCTCAGCGGTTTCTGATAGCAATGCACATCCCCGGGAAGTCCAACGTGATAGCGGACAAGTTGAGCAGGGCCATACTCATGCCACACGAGTGGTCTCTCAGTCAGTGCTGGAAGAAAATTTTCAGAGATGGGGCCTACCTTGCTGCGATCTTTTTGCTACTCCCCAAAACAGCAAGTGTCACGATTTCTTCACCCTCTTTCCCCTACCAGATCAACTAGCCAGGGACGCTCTAGTCCACGATTGGCCCCGGGGACTTCTGTATGCCTTTCCCCCCTTTCCACTGATCTCTCAAGTAATTCAAAAAGCTACCGCATTGAGAGTCGACATGATCCTCATTGCCCCTTACTGGCCTTGTCAGATATGGTTTCCGTTCCTTCACTGTTTTCTGTTGGAGCAGCCTTGGCATCTGGATCCACTGCCAGATCTTTTGACCCATCAATCGGGTCAGCTGCACCACTCCCTCCTATCTCTCAACCTCACAGCTTGGTTACTCCGCTTCCTACCCTAGCCAAGCTTCCTTTAATTTCCCATTCGGTCCATAACATCCTTATAGCCTCCCACAAGTCTTCTACAAGAAGGATTTACAATAGCAAGTGGAAACGTTTTTCTTTCTGGGCAGCAACTAATAACATAGACCCTTTCACTGCACCTATCCAGTCTATTCTAGACTTCCTGGCAGAACTTTTTCACTCAGGTTCTTCTTCGTCTACTATTAGAGTACAATTGGCGGCTATATCTAATTTCCATGTAGGCTTTTCAGACTCCAGCATCATGTCTCATAAACTTTGCAAAGCCTTTCTAAAAGGTATCTTTTTGCTCAAGCCCCCAATTAGAGACCCCCCACCTCAGTGGGACTTAAATTTGGTTCTAGCCTCCTTGATTCTCCCCCCCTTTGAACCGGCCGCTTCCTGCTCTCTGAAATTGCTTTCATGGAAAACCCTTTTTCTAGTAGCCATAACATCAGCTAGACGGGTATCTGAACTTCATGCTCTTTGCAGTTGTCCTCCATACTTAGTTTTCCACAAAGACAGGGTGTCCCTTCGGACCAACCCTTCCTTTTTACCCAAGATTTCTTCTGAGGCGAATCTGAATCAGACAATCGACCTTCCAGTTTTCTTCCCTAATTATTCCAACAACCAACAAAGCAGAACAAAAGTTACATTTCCTAGATGTTCATCGCCAGCTTCGTTATTATTTGGATAGGACTAAACAGTTTAGGAAGTCTAACCAGCTATTCCTATCTTATGCGGAAGGGAAGATGGGCCTTGCAGTTTCCAAAGTGTCCCTTTCGAGATGGCTGGCCTCTGTAATTTCCTTCATTTATGAACTCAGACACCAAAATCTACCATCACGACCTAGAGCTCATTCAACCAGGGCGTTAGCTACGTCAGTAGCCTTTGAAGACAGACTGCCCATAGATTCCATCTGTCAAGCAGCTACATGGGCTTCTCCTCATACCTTTATCTCACATTATAAATTGGATATGGCCTCCAGAAACCGGGCTAACTTTGGTTCCATCGTACTCAAGAGTCTGTTCCAATGAGCCACCCAGGATAAGGGTGCTAGGGACGCGGTCCCATCCAGCAAGAATGAAGGCGAGATTGACAACTTAACATTGAGAAGTTATGTACCTACCATAACGTTCCATGTTAGTTGTCTTCTTCTCGCCTTCTTTCTTGCGTCCCACCCTCCATCCCCCTAGCCTGGACAGACCGAGAGGATCCTTGGGATCTTTTATCTTCCACAGCGTCAACCACCTCTATTGCCCCTGTTTGATAGTTCTACAGGTAGTCTTTCTATAGAGGTGGATTTCCCTTTTCTCTGTCTCTAGGAGACCAGCACTGCTATTCTTTCAGCTATCAAACGAGATCTGGGTATTTACCGCCTAGCATTGTGGGATATAGGGGAGCCTCGAGCCGGTGGAAATAGCTCTCGAGCTTTAGTATTGGCCGAGTCGGAGCCGAGGATCGGCTCCGAAACCATCCAGCAAGAAAGAAGGCGAGAAGAAGACAACTAACATGGAACGTTATGGTAGGTACATAACTTCTCATTCACTCATATGAGAGTTCATTGTTATTTAAAGCCTGAAAAAGCATTCTCTCGCATGCATGTTTGAAGTTTCAGTCTGCAAGCATGTATATACTTATGCATATACATGTATAGATATTTTAGATGTATATCATGTATGTGTATAAATAGGTAAAATATATACTCTTTTTTTCTGCTGTAATAGTTAAAAATAGTTCTTTTAGTGGATAACTTAAGGATTATCTTTTGGTTGTGATTATTAGTGTTATAACGTTACTTTGTTGTAGCTTCCCTAGTGAAAATGTCTGACAAGGCACAAGGTTCCCCCTCATGACTCTCATGTCCTGTGTCCCTACTGTTTAGAAGTTAGCCATTTAGAAGTTGAGTGCAAATCCTGTGCTTCATTTGGAGACCGGGCTCTTGTAGATAGGAGGAACAAACTCATACTTGAAAGTCTTCTCCCTTCTCAAGCAGGAGATTCGACCACTGCAGCTTGTTTGGCTTATTGTCCTGCTGAGAAGCTAGACAATCCTAAATCCATGGAGACTGAGCATGAGAGAGAAAGGAGTAAAGAAAAGGAAAAAGAGGGTAAACCAGAAGGCGTAATCTCATAAGAGATCCCCAGATCAATTGATCCTGTTGGGCACAAAGCTAAAGACATTGAGACTCTTGGATTCTGCTTGGAGAAATGACCAGCCTAGGATCAGATTTTCTTCTTCTCCGTGCTATTTCTTACCAGAGCCAGACAGTCCTCAGCTGCATTATCTTGTTTTACAAGAAAGACCAACCCATCAGTCTCCCAGACCGCCCCCCATGGCATCTTCTTTCAGGTCCTTACAATCATCAAGGAACTTTACAGAACCCAGCATTGATAAGCTGTGGACATTTTTCTGGCACAGATCCAGATTGGGGGTGGGGTCCTAGCACTGACCCAAGTGGGGCACAGGTTCAGGTCCCAACAGCCCCTTTATTGATTTCTCCTTCACTGGTCCAGCCATTAGATCCACCACTCATGGTTATGAGTGATGACTCCAAGAGATCCTTGTGTGAGTTGAAAGCTTGGTTGGTCTGACTACAGTGGTATCCTTCACCCGTTTGACTCTTGCACTGTCTGATCAGGAAGGGTCTCGCTGACAAGAGTTTGGGACTGGGACACCAGGGTCAAGATCGACTGAGATTTTCAGAGCTCTCTCTGCATCTGGGTTCATTGACCCTGGACAGCTTGCCTGCATTGTTTGTTTTGGAGCCAAGTCAAATTGTGGCCGGGGAGGATTGTTCTTCACTTTCTTTGAGTCCAATGGGACCTTCTTCAGTACTGATTTCAGTTTTGGCTTTTGAGGCATTTGAGAAGGTTCTCCCCAGGTTGAGAAAGTACATGTCTTGCACCCATTTGGCACCATCCTGGCCTCCCTCAGATCTTGAAATCTGCTCACCCTACCTGACAGGAACAGTCAGCCTCTTTAAGCCTCGGGGAACTCGCTTAATGAGTTCTACTTCCAATCCTTCTCCAGACCTTCTTTTCCATACGAAATGAACTTGCAAAAGAAGGCATATTAACTCTTCCCAAGAGTCAGTCACTGAGGATACCAACATTCAGAGACATTCTGGAACTGATGAAGCAAAGGGGTGGGGCTGATGGGTGGTTCTGCCCATGACAGCTCATTGATTTGATCTTTCTGCAGGCTTGAAAGGAACCCAATGTGGTGGAACCTATTCCAAGAAAATCTTTTATAATTTTGGTAGCCCCCAGGAACAGATTCCATTAGAATAAGGGTCCCCAGTAGATGCCGTAGTGGTTGTGGCAACCACGAAAAAGGAGCTGTTAGAAGAGAGCTCCTCTGTCTACCCATCTAACATGGATTTCAGGGTGTTGGACAAGTTTGGGCAAAACTTCAGCGACATTTGCACTTTGTCTGCTGAACTCTCACTCATATGATTTGTTTAATTTCCAAGGAACTTTGCAAATTCCTCTGTGGTAACCTGCTGGTTGACATATAAAAATCTGTAGAGTCACAGTTCTCTACTCTCTAGTCAATGTCCATGCACCTGCCTTCCAGTGTGGCTTGGCATGTCAAGAGCGGCATTGTTATTCACTGTCACACCTGGATGCATCTCTGTAACTTTGCAGAGAGCTTCAAGATGTCCTTCATTAATGCTCACTTAGATGGTTCTGTGATGCCCCTGCAATGGCCCAGTAATCAAGGAGCCTCAGTCCTCACCATTAGCACCAGTGAGGGACGTTCACATTGGGTGGATGACATTACACACACAGTAGAGCACAATTTCCCTTAAGAGCACACAGAGATCACAGTCAGTCTGGAGCTGTTTTTTCTCCCACTTTCTTCAGATTCCCAGTAAGACTCCCCACTGGCACAACTATAGGGTTAAAATCTCAGCTGAGGGGTCAAGCCAAGACCTCCAGCACCCTCTCTATCCAACCAGTGCTTCGAGCCCCTGCTCAAGTAGCTGACACACACACACACATACACACACACACACACACACACACACACTTGAGATTTGATTTATATAGAAGCACACAGACAATTTTGGGGAAGACTGGTACAGGTTTACTAGCTATGCCCCTTTTAACCCAGACTATAATGTCGTAATCACTGCTACCAACCTCTATTTATTAGCTATTATAAAGGCCTTTACAAAGGGTGACCAATCCTACTGTGTAATGTTAAACCAAATGGTAAGTGTGACCCAAGAGCAAGGCTATTGGAGTGGCCTGTACAGTGTCACCAAATACATATGCATGTACTCTAAGAACTTAAATATCTCTAAACAAACCAGCCACAAAGTTAGGCTTAAATATATTTAATAATAAAAGAACAAGACAGTACTCAAACAGCACAGTAACTGCAGAGTTCAGAATCACAGGAAATATTTTAAAACAACATTGCAGGACAGGCTGACATAAATACAGAAAACATCTAAACTAGTCTTTACTATATTCCTATCTATATGTAAGAGAAATTACTGTATTCTAGACTTAGAGGAATACACAGGCAGAAGTGCTGAATGGATGTTTCGAGGTCCAAGACAAGATACAAAATGCACAGTCTTTCTCTGAGGGAGTTCTTAAATTATCAAACATTACTGCTGGGTCACTTTTACATTTGAAATCTATTAATTATTTGTTTCAAGACAATAGATAAACCTCTAGCTCTATAAATTGTGTATGCGCTGAGAATCGTAAAACACTTGAATTTCAACTTATTTTCTTGAAATTTTACAAGTTAACTCTGTATGTTCCAGATTCTACTATTAAAACATACATTTGCACAGGTATATAGTTTATATACATTTATGTTCTTTTCCAGTAGGGTGCACTGTGGTTACATTCTTGAAGCTCTGTACAGAACATACAGTTTAGCACACACTTCTGCACCAGTACTTTAATATACACACATAACATATAGTTCTTTTACATTTGTAAGACAAGCATGTGAATCATATTAATATTCACAAATGACACACAACTATCCACAAAATTCCAGATAGCTGGGCTGGCAGTGTCACAGGTTCAACCCTTTTAAGCCCAAAGGTTAAGGATACTCTAACCAGAAGCAAACAGAAGGGCAAGATCTTGTATGCCATAGAGATTTGTTTTTCCATCCCACCCAAAGGACATTTTCTCATAACTGAAAGGGGGGAAGAGAGCTCTGGCTATGAAAGTTCCAGGGTTTTTCCTCCAGATGCTTCTGTCAACAACCTCATCCCTGGAGCAGAGGAGAAAGTAGCTTCAGTGGGTGTCACCCTATGGGGATAGACAGTCTGCAAAAGCAAGGGTTTTGAGGCCCCTTTAAAAAGAAGCTCTTTCAGCACACTTGAGTGGTCACCCGACTGCTGCACTCTTGAGGCATTTGGGAATTGGGGCACTTATCTCAGCATCCTGTTTCGCCATCACCCAAGATATATGGATGCAGAAGATAATCACCAGAGGCCTTTATTCCCTTTGCTTTCACCCAAGTAAACCAGAAGAGAATCCCTGGCATTCCACCTACTCAGTGAAACTTAGCAATAGCAGAGGTTTCAAAGTTGTAAGAAAAGAGGACCCACCAGACCAACAAGGATCCAGAGTCTATTCAGTATTATTTTTGGTTCCAAAAATGACAGGGGATCTCAGGCCAGTTTTAGATGTTAGTAATCTAAATCATTTTGTAAAACAGACAAAATTCTGGATAGTCATGGTTCAGTCCATTTTACGTCTTTTGAGGAAAGATGAATGGATGTGCTCAGTAGATCTTCAGGATGCCTACTACAATATGAAGATAGTGAGGCAGTCCAGAAGATTCCTCCATTTCAGTCTGGGAGCTGATCACTTTCAGTTCAGGGCTGTACCATTTGGTCTTACCACAGACACATAGTATTCACGAGGTGCATGGCAGTAGTGGCAGCATAAGTAAGGTTGCAAGTGTTCTCCTGCATAGACAACTAGCTCCTCAGTGCACCCACCAGGGATCTGCCTATCCAGTACAGGGACTTCTTAGTCTATTTAGCCCTACATCTGGGAATTACAATAAATCTGAACAAAAGCCAGCTGCCACCTAGATACAACCTTCAAAACTGCCAGGCTTCCGTAGTCAAGAATCCTGTCATCAAAATTCCTAGATCTTGTCTTCCACAAACTATCCAGTGAGTTGAATTCTGTTTCTACTGGGTTCCATGGCTGTGGGTTCCATGGCTGTGTCAATCGCTCTAGTTCCCCAGGTAAGATTTTACATGAAAGTCCTGCAGTGTAGCCTGTCTGTACAATGGTTGATATTGCATCAGTCCCTTCACTTCCCTGTACATCTCACACCAGTATGAAAGACTCACATACACTGGTGATTAATTTATGCAGTAGTAACATGGGGAAAACCCCTCGTCTTTTTTTCCTTTATAGCCACTGTGACCACCTGCACCTCCTTTCTGTGACGGGGGTGGGGCATTTCGAGGGGAAAATGATTCATGACATGTGGTCGGCAACAAAAGCCAGACTTCACGTCAGTGTCTTGGATATGAGAGCAGTTTTGCTAGCATTGCAGGCCTTTTCTGGATTCCCTCCCCAAGGGTGTGATATCCATCCATGGCAGTGGTGTAGTACATCAGTAAGCAAGGGTTAACATGATCGTACCCATTATGCCAGGAGGTCATGAGGGTGTGGCAATGGAAAATGTCTTCCCAACACTTTCAGGTGGCACCACATATTCCATTGAGTTTCCAGTATTTCATCAAACAAACTGAGCAAGTCTGTCTTTCTGCCTCACAAATGGTCCCTCAACCAGTCAGTAGTAACTGTATTTTTAGTTGTTGGGACCAGCCATGCTGCAACCTGTTCACTTCCAACCTGAGCACCAAGTTTAGCAGCTACTTCATCCTGATCTTCCCAGCGAAACAGTCACTGTTGGATGCTCTAATTTACATATGGCCCCTGGGTTTCCTGTATGAATAATCCTCCCTTTTCTCATAAAGTTTCTACAGAAAGCCATAAGGTCCAAGGCGACAGTGATTTTCATTGCCCCCTTCTGGCCTTGGCAGGTTTGGTTTCCCTGTCTCTGGTCTCATCTGAAAGACCCTCCCTGGGTGCTGGGCCCCATTCTGGACCTATCTCAGCCTTCTGAACAGCCTTACCATGATCTGAAAACACGGAAGTTAACCACATGTTTCTTCCAGTTCTAGTAATGGCCAGGGATGCCAGGTTTCCTACATGAGTTACACAAATTTTATGGTTGTCACAAAAAAATAAATATGAGGAAGGTTTACAAAAGCAAATGGAAGAGGCTCATTATCTGGGCTTCCTCCAAAGTGTTGATCCTTTTTCAGTACTATTACCATCTATACTAGAATTCTTGGCTGACTTATTTCAGGAGAGGGCTAGCTTTTTGACAGTTAAGATAACAGGTAATGGCTATATCCAGTTTTCATGTCAGGGAAAACCAATTTCCTGTTGCTTCCTTGAAAATTTCTAAGGTCTTTTTAAAAGGAACCTTTCATTTGAGACCACCTAATATAGACAGAGTTCATCCATGGGATATTACTGTGATGCTTCAGGCACTAATTAGACCCCTTTTGAATCAACAGCTTCAATCAAGGTAAAATTTCTGTCTTGGAAGCAGCAAACTTTTTCTGTCCTTTTCAAGAGCCATATTAGGCCAGGGAGTTTCTAAAATTACATTATCCAGGTGACGCTCTAATCGCATCACTTTTGCAGATAAAGAAACCGGATTGGTCTTACCAAACAAACCCAAGGCTCATTCAGCCAAGGTGGTGGCATCCTGCACTACTTACTTTCCAAGCGTGCTGATAGATGAGATTTTTGCTGTGGCTGCTTGGTCTACTGTTCATATCTTTGTTTCTCATTGTCAGCTAGATATGCAGTCTTGATATTGGGCGTACTTTAGCTCCACCATCCTTCAGAATTTTCTTCCATGAGATCACCCAGGGAGTCTCTCCCAACTGTTGAGTGAAATGGAAAAGACAACATCGGATGCAAAAGTTATGTACATACCTCAACATTCACTCCCTCCATCTCCGTTACCTAAATTGTCACATATCATCTCTGTGTTGATTGATTGGACCTAATCAAGTCCTTGTCATTTTTCATCATCATGCCGAATTTTCATCTTCTCCTTAACATGGTATGGCTTCCATGATTCTAGGGTATTTGCTGGACAATCTGCTAGTATAAGTAGACAAACTTGATCTGAGGTACCGCAGGGAGAGTGGTTGATCATTGGTAGCGGCGTGAGCCCTGTAGCCTAGAACTCGGTAAAGGTGCCAAGGTTACATCTGATCGGATCCAATAACCCACCTGTTGAACTGGGCGTAAAGTGACAACATGGATCTAGTGTTATGACAAGTACATAGCTTTCATTTAGTACCACTGCAATCCAGAAATGTTAAGCATTATCTTGAACTTTTCCCTGTCTTGCATTTTGTATATCCCATATTTCTGCCTGGGAATAGTTTATTAATTTTCATCTGTTTGCATCAGAAGAGATGGTTGCTGCTGAACTGTCCTTATCTTGTATCCAGTATCCTAGGATAGGCAGGCTTGGGGTGCAGTTTTGTTTCACTTGCCACTGCACCTTACTGGGATCAAAACTAGAGCTACCAGCTCATTTGAGTATGCAGTGGAGGCAGGAAGAAACTATAGGTTTCTCCTTGTCTATCTTCCACTCTGTATTGTTAGGAAGATCCTTCAGGAGTTCAGATACTTGTTGCCTCAGTGCTAGGTACCCCATAGTGATTTGTTTTGGGAAACTTCAATATCTGGCTGAAGATGAGTCTGTCTCTGGTTTGAATTCCTCTGTATTTAGAGGTTTTAATGTCACTGGTCATATCCTTGATGTAGCATTCCACATAGTGTAACCAGCTCTGACAAGGTGGTGGAACACTTGATTTGAGCCCAATCTATTTGGTTTGTAGTTATGTTACCCAGTTGCAGCACCCCCCCCCCCATCTTGAACTGGTGGAATGCAGAAAATTGAAAACTCTGGCAGATGAATAATATGATTCTCAAATCTAGTGGTTTTATTAGGTGCCTAGTGCCAGTGGACCAAATTAACTGCTCAGAGCGTATGGTAGAGTTGTAACATCTTCCCTGGATCTTTGCCTCATCTCATGTATTGCCCTGTGTACCTTATTCCATGTGAGCCCTTGATTGATGCTGAACCTTGCAGTATGAGGGAGAGGCTCAGACTAAATTGGAGAGATTCAAACACTGTTCCCTCAGCAAAGGAAGCAGATCATTAGCAAGCCAAAGCTTTAGTGTTCTGGGCTGTTAGACTACAGTTAGCGCATGTGCGGTCCGTTCTTACAAGCTCAGGGTTGGTGAGCACTATGCAGATTATCAAGTAGAGACATATCACAAAAAGGTAGTGCTTCTACCTAGAGAGATAGAACTACTTTTTTAAATCAACTGGCTGTGATCTTTCATATAGTGGACATGCTGAGTAAATGGCCTAACTTACTGTCAGTTTGATGCTTTCTTCTGAAGTGTGTCAGTTTGCCATTTGATTCTTTGCAGCTAAAATAGCTTCAGTGAGAGCAGTGTGTTCTTATCTTATGTTCAAAGAACGACTGCCTTGATCCATACTACAGTAATGTTTTCTGTATTATTTCAGATGTTCAGCCTGTCATCTGCAGCTTAGACCTGTGTCCAACTAGGTTTGCTCTTGCCAACCTTGAGGTATTGAGGTATTCAGGCCTATGATTTAGCAAATATACATTCCACTTTGGATAGTGGTAGCTTTCCAACTGCTTTGAAGGCAGTCAAAGACCTGTATTCTGAACATGTCTACACTAACTTATTTTTATTTTATTTATTTCCATTTGTTTACCAGGAAAGTTCGATTGGGCTCAAGTGGACCGTTTTCAGCAGAGGCTTGGGGAGAAAAGCTTCACAATATATACAACAGAAGTTCCAAGATTCATTGATACACTAGTACAGTATTTCAACAATGTATACCATAGAGTTCCATGATACATTGATACACTAGTGCAGTATTTGAACAATGTATGCAGTTGAGTTCCATGATACATTGATACACTAGTGCAGTATTTGAACAATGTATAAAATAGGGTTCCATGATACATTGATACACACTAGTGGAGTATTTGAACAATAGATAATTAACATTTACTTAATGTAGGATCCATATATAAAGGAAAAAGTAGCAGAGATAAGTCAGATAAAACAGTAAAAAATATAACCCAAACTGATAATAATTAATTGATAGAAATTGATAGGCAAAAAGAAAAAGTGACAAGAGGCACAAAAAGGGAAGTAGAAACTGATGCATAAGGGGGGCAGTTGGCTTAAAAGAGGGAAAAGAGGAGGGGAAGTAGGGAAAGTGAAGAGAAACAAACAACTACATGAAGAACATGAATTAGCCAGGCTTACAACAGGAACAAAGCCAGGTGTTATTTGTGTTCCCTAAGCAGTAATTTGAATTTGGAAGGGTTGCTTGTGGTGAGTATGTTCTGTGGCATAATGTTCCAAGCTTTTGCTTTTATGTTGGAATATAAGGAATCCCTGTGACTATTATTTGATTTAGTAACCTTTAGAAGTAGTTTTTTGGAGGATCTTAGAGTTCTGCTGTTGGAGTAGGGTTAAACTATGTTACTAATAGCTGGACAGTTATCTGGGTAGTACAGGGTGGAATGGGCTAGTGTTAATTGGTTAAAGGTTAGTAAGTTAGGTAGTTCCATCCAGTTTGGTTGTCGTAGAGCTTTGCCGTGATGAGATCTTGATGGGTGGTTGGAAGTGAATCTCACTACTTTATTGTAGCAGGATTCAAGCTTAAGTCACATTTTGTTAAGTGTGTGAATATTGGTGAGGCATGTAAGAGTGTTGATAATAAGTATGTTCTGGAAATGGCTTGTCTGGTGGAGTCAGTTAGAAAGGACTTAATTCTATATAATGTACCTAGTTTGAAGTGGTTGTTTTTAATGACTAGAGCTAGATGTTTGTCAAATTTGAGATTTTTGTCAATAGAGACCCAAGAAGCTTAGTGTGATGCACTGCTTTGATAGTCTTATTAGAAGGTAGATGATGAATGGGGAGGGTGATTAGTTTTTTTGCTAGTATTGGAGCATTAGTTTTGTTTTGCTGGAGTTCAGAATCAGTTGGGAGTTAGAGGTATTTTCCAATGTCCAGAAGGGTTTTCTGGGTATTTTGCCGGAGAACAGAAAGGAGGGAGCAGTGCATATAAGGGAGGAGTCTTTGGCATATTGAACTATTGTTGCATATTGAGTGGCTGTACAGAGTTTATTTGTGAATATGGTGAAGAGAAGAGGACCAAGGATAGACCCTTGAGGAGACACCCACCGAGGCAGGTAAGAGTGAAGAAAGTTCATTTTTGACTCAGACAGTCTTGAAAACTACCACCTTATCTGTAACTTCCCCTTTATTGTGAATATTATTGAAAATATAGTTTGCTCACAGCTTGCTTTTTGTTTTTTTTTTTTTTTGCAGGCTTTCAGAATATGTATCCATTCCATTCCAGTGTCATGTGACATGGTACTGGACTGCCCTGCATATGGTCACAAATAATCTCATTGCAAGAGACTGTCATCATCATCAACCCCCTTTTTTCCATTTTTTTTACATGGGATCAAGGTGTTGTATCACCAGTCACCATCTCGATTCAGTGCCATTCTCCTACCTTCTTCAGCAATCATCCCAGTCTTCTCTCACACAGTGCATCCATCTGTTTGCTAGACACCCTCGTTTCCTCTTGCCGCCTTCATGTCTGTCCCAGATCATCTTCACCAGATTGTCTTCTGCTTTATCAGTTCTCTTTGACTGTCTCTGCAATTGGAGTTACTTGGCCTTCTGCTCTGATGTCCTCATTTTTTGTCTATCCCACAGTTTGTATCCCTACCACCCATTTCAGACACTTCATCTCCATCATGTCAAGCTTACTCAACTGCTCTGCCTTCTACTGCCCAGGTTTCTGTACCATACGGTAGTACTGGTCACACCACTGTTTTGTACACCTTACGTTTTGGCTTCTTTGGCATTCATCTGTCATACACTACCCCTGACACTCTGTGCCCTTTGGCTACAGCCCTTCTGATTCTAGCTTTGACCTCCTCATTCTGAGTTCTCTTTTCAACCACCCCTCCCAGCTACTTGAGCTCTGAACCTGTTCCACTATTTTCCTCTCTATTTAAATTCAGCATCTTCTTGTTCTCCCATTTGTTGCCATTACAACTGTCTTATCTGTACCTAATTTTATCCCATGTGCCTTCAGTTTTGCATTTCATGTTTGTATCCTTTGCTGAAGTTTTTCTTCAGAGTCTGCCTGTAATGCTGCATTGTCTGCATACACCAGATTTGTTGATCTGTCCCCTCTGACTTGTTAGCTGATGGAGTTCGTCATCAGTATGAATAGTAGTGGGCTCAGAGCTGAAACCTGATGTACATGCCCTCCCATTGGGAACCTCTGTGCGAGTCCAAATACTGTTCGTACTTGTGTCATTGGCTCCTTATACATAGCCTGCTCTAATTCTACCATTGTTTCTGGGACTTCGAACCATGACAAAACTGCCCAAATCAGTTTTCTTAGGACCTCGTCATATGCTTTCTCCAAGTTTATGAATGTCCGGTTGCATTCTTTCCTCATCTCTAACTTTTCTCAACTGTTTGTCTAACTGCAGATATTGGTTCAGTTGTGCTACATCCTGATCTGAATCTGAACTGCCCATCTTACTTTCTACTATTCATCATAGTCATGTATCAGTCACCCTCTCCAGCACTGTCATGTAGTGTGACAGGATTTTGATACTTCTATACTGCCCACAGTTGTGAATCTCCCCTTTGTTCTTGTACACTGGTACTATTAAGCTTATTCTTCTATCATTTGGGATACACCTTTCTTTCCATACTGCAGTGAGGATCCTCTGGAGCTGTTTCTCCCTTAACTCATCTAACATCTTCATCATATTTGCAGTGACCTCATCTGAGCCCTCTGCTTTCCCTGACTTCATTTTCCTTAGTGCTGTTCTTTCTTCTTCTTGGTCCTTCTTAACCCCTCTTCAGCATTTGATAATGGAGAGTCACAAGACCATTATTCATCATCTTTGGACTTATTGTGGGGGCCTTGAGTCCTGTCTAGATTGGTTTACATCCTACCCATCTGGGTTCTTTCTGGCATGCACTCTGTTCGAGTATTCTGTCACCACTAGTGTTTTTAGTATGCATACTTGCATTGGCCAAGCTCATTCCTGGAAGAGGTTTATAGTGCCATTGTTACACTTAACACGATATTCGACTTTTAACTCTCCTTTCCAAGATGAAATTCTGGTTGTGAATTCACTAGGTGTGGGCTTTGGAGTACATCCAGAACTGGTTAAATTGTAATTGTCTGGGACTCAACACATCCAAGTTGGTGGCCATGGCTAATAACTCTGCTTTGAGGCAGTACATCTCCCAGCTTTGAATTCTGCCATTATATATGGCGGCAATACTGTGAAGTTTGATTTCAAGGTGAGCAGTCTTGACATCAAACTTGTACTCTGAGACTTAGTTTTCCAATCCTTACTTTTTCTTCAAAACATTTCATGCATCAATAATTTGCTTTCACTTGAAACTTAGACTGGTGATACATGCCCTCATGTCTTATCCCAGTAACTGTAACTTTCTCTAACAAGAGCTTCCTGGCACAAAACATAAGTCACAGCTTGTGTAGAGCAGCCTGGTATATTTCCCCAGTCATGCGTAGTGTGTGCATTGGCATTGCATCAGGTCTCATGTCACCTTTAAAATTCCTTCGCTTGTCCGTTTGACACCACATGACATAGTTTCCCATTACCTAAAAATTATCTTGGTCCCACACATCCAGTTAGACCATTGCATTTCTCTCTGTCTAGTCTTCTGGGGCTTTTGTGAGTTTTACCTTCTGGCTCAGTGCTTCTGAAACTTTTCCCCCAAGAGGTTGAGAGAATCTCCTACTTTGGATTGCTTCATAAGGTTGCTGAAAAGCCATTTATTTGGTCATTCATTTCAACATTTTCTTGCAAATTTGTATTGTATTCCAGCTAAAGCTTTTTTAAAGCTATTAACTTTGATTTTATTTGTTGTGTGTTATTTTTTTTATTGCTGTAGTGCTTTTGAGTATAGCCCTTTAATAAAATTAAATTTGAATTTAAGCCTTCTAAATAGCTTAGCCAAATTTTAAAGTTCAAGAAGGTGGAGCCCTGCACCTTTTTGTGTTACTAGTGAACAGGGAAAAAAGTTCTGTTTTAATGAAGCTTGAAATGCATGGGTAGGTTTTAATTTTTTGTGTGGAAGAGTTGTGTATAAACTCTGTATTGTGAAACCTCATGTAGAGGTTTCACTGCTAACAGTACACTTTATACATCTATGTGTTCTGTGTGTGTACCCTTACTTTCCATTTGGAGATACATGGTCTTAGTAGCTCTGAATGGGGATTTAGCTGAAATTATGACTCAAGATGATTTTATCCTCATTATGTCACTCTAAGAATACTTTTTCCACTTTGAATTTGCAGTATTTTCAATTCTCTTAGCATTTTTATTTTGTGAAATGTTCCCAGGTTGCTGGTCACAGTTTTGACTCATAAAATTATCAGGCATCAAAAGTATGAAATCTGAACTTGTGTGCTTTCTTGTGCCTTACCACAAAATGCAACAACCCAGGACTGGCCTTTGGTCAGCTGGTGCCCTAGGCAAAAGGTCTCCACAGCACCCCCCAGCACCACCTTGTGCCCCATCCTGGCCTACCTATACCATCCAGATTACTGGAAAAACACCCCTGCTTGAGCAGCATCCTAAGCAGCCGCCTACTTGGCAGATGCCTAAGGCTGGGTATGCAGCAACCCCTCAGTGTAGTAATATGAAGTGTGGCAGTAACGTTTTCACAAGAGTGTACAGAGGGCACAGTACTCTGTAAAAAAATGTTTTCAACTTTCTAATGACTTGCATTTCTGTGAGTTTTAAAACTGATTTCAACACCTGTCATTTCTGTAACTGAATTCAATATTTTAATTACCTCCAGGGAAAGGTCTAAAGAATTGAATCACAACATCCACAGGCACACAACAGTGTTAGAGTTAACTAGTCAAACTACTCCTGAATGTTAGTGTGTACCTTGTATGCAGACAGTGTCATTGTGCATCCTTACAACTTATTTCACAGGATACAGTTTGCCTTCAGTGCACTCTGAAACTGACTGAAATGCAGCTTGTGGTCATCTGCAGAAGAATACCTTTTCAATCATTAAGCAATAAAATTAAATCCCACAGTAATTTACCAAAAATTACAGAAAAAAGACATTTTGCAGTCTAAAATTTGGAGTTTCTTTATTTTGTTTGGGATCTAAGGACTACTTCCTCTGTGCAGTTTTTTTTTTTTTTATTTTAGAACAAAGTCACTTTGGAATAACCCTTTATCAACAATTGACATTTGACAGAAGTGGGTAAGCAGAACATGAAATATTTAATCACTGGGAGCTGCAACTGCTCTGAGACTGCTGCTGCTTTGTGATCATTTTGTGCTTTTTCCTACCAAGCATCCCACTCCTTATGTTTTAAACTCAGTGGCTCTGGAGTTGCCCACCCCTACTATAAAATTAACTTTGGAAGCTCCACTCTGTCTAATATTATCTGCTTATACTACTGAACAGTGAAAGACTGAAGTGGAAAGGCCCTCCTTATAGACTGTTAAAACTTGAGTTACCCCCACCCCCTTTATATCTTCCCACCCACTTAATCCACACTGCAGTACAGAGTGTATTAAACCATTTGTTTTACTTTTAAAATCTGTGCCATCTGCGACAAGACTACTGATTATTGGAGAGCCAGCAATCTACTTCTCAGGAGTCAGCTTGGGATTAGTGCTTCTATTTTGCCACTGGTTAGAGGAGTATAAGGATGGTATTTCCTAGCCTTCTTAGAGGTTATCATTTCCTGGAAAGCTTAAGAACTACTTTTTTATGACCCTGCTAGTAATTACTTTGCTTCTGGTGAAATAAGGAGCAGAGGGACATTGATGCCTGGTTGTCTGTTATTGGGCAGTGTATGCAGGACTTCCCGATTGGTCTTCCTGATGTTTTGGAGAAATCCTCTTCAGTTTCAAGTTTGGACTTTGTGTAGGTTGGCTTTTTGTGCTGAGCTGCTGGACATGCTGTCCAGGGAGTCTACTAAGAGAAGACATTAGCAATGCTACTAATTGCAGGTGAGTCTGTGACTGTCTCAGGAACCAGTATGGGATTAATTCTGCTGTTTTGCTTCTGGTGAGAGAAGTAGCAAAGGGTCATTGTTTCCTAGCAGCATGTAGTTCCAGTGGGAAAAGCACTAGTAGCTAGGTAGTAGCCAATAGGTGGATTACCACTATCCATCATTCTTGTCAGATGTAATGCTCTGTTTCTGTAGGTATTGTTAGACTAACTACCATATAACTTAAACTTCAAAGTATAACCTTAAATACTTCATCTATAAATCTTCAAGGTCTACTGTAATCTTTGTGAATGAAACCCATGAGTACTGTGACAAGCCCTAGTCTTCCACCCTCTGGCAACATGGCTCAACATTTTACTCTCACCCCATTTGTACCAGCCTGATCACATTAGGTGTTCTAAGCCAGTGTAGCAGTTGCCTTATGCTTACTGAATGGCTGTTCACTGTTTCTACCAATTGATAATACAAACTATGAGTGATGTAAATATTTAAGAAATATATTAGCAAACCTGTCACATCAACCTCCTATCAGTAAGCACCACATATATCACAATGCTTCACTAGGCCCACAAGTTATGCTGAAGCTGTTAAGAAAAATTTCTCACTGGATCCTAGAAAACACTCTAAAAGACCCCAGCCTCCAACACACAATGTGACACCTACTCCTTCTCCACACACATTCCAGATCTATGGAACTCAGCCTAGAGTAACCAGGAAAACAGATCCAAGACAATAAGGTCCACTTAGTCTGTTTCTACAGGGAAATGTTTTAGTTATAGGTGATTCTGTAATTAGGCATACAGACTCTGTACTCATCAGACTGGACAAGAGCGAGATGACTGAAAGCTGCCTGGCTGGTGACAGGATCCATGATGTCACAAGTGCCTTAAGCACTCTCAGATCGAACAAAATATGGTTATGACATAGTGATTGTCAATTTGGAAATGAATGAGCTGAGGCCCTGACCAAGAGGTACATGCCAAGAAATATGATGGAACTTATTATGAGTATGTTAGATGCAGGAAAGACACTAATTATGAACAGCATTTTGTCTTCACCAAAAATAATGCCTAGATATCAAGACAAGAGATTGTTGACTTTAACAACTGGTTAGCAGTTGGTGTTATTCTGGGGGATCCCAGTATGTTTTGGTCTGGAAAGAGATGGTAGATAAAATTTCCTGTTTCACAAGGATGGCTTATAACACTTTTACCAGAGGTTCTCCATACTGGCTAAAGCTGTTTTTTTTTAACCAGGAATCCCTACTGGGTATTCTTACAAAGTAAACTCAGACTCAAATTCAGACAAAATCCTGGTGGCACTACTCAAAGCTAGGAGTCAAAATAGAACGATGCCTGAGGTTAAGGCCCTCCTGCAAATAGAACACATTCTTATTTCTCTGGTTTCCGAGACATGGTTTGAATGCAGTGACAGCCCTACCTCTATATCAGTGTTTAGTGTCTATCATGTCAATGAGCCCTTTGGTAACTTTTGGTTATTTAAAGCATGCATCTGATTGTTTATTTCTGGGTGGACACAGTAGTGTAGCAAATGGGCTTTTTCTCACCGTTACCAGTCATTATCTTGTCTTGTAGTTCAAGGTCTTTCTCGCATGAAGGCAATGCTCTTTCCAAATTATTCTTTCAACACTGTTAATTAGCATTGACCCAGCTCTGTGGCAGAGTAGGGTGAAGCCTTGACTGTGACTTAGACAACTCAAGTTCGATTTCCCAATGTCATCTTCAGTTCTTATCTCCACATCTGTGTTTTCTGTTCACAAGTAACATAGTGGGCATTTTGACCTACTACAGAGCACTCTAAATGATTTTACATAACCAAAATAAGAAAATGAAAAATTCCGCAAGTGACATTTACTGCAGAAGAAAATTAAGCATTTACAGAAAGGAAGCAAAAAAAAGAGTTTAAATAATCAGTTCAGTAATGTATGAAAAACATGTAAGGTATTGTCTTCAAAATGTCTGAAAAAAAAAACAAAAGCCGAAAGTAAAGAAAGTGATAGAAAACTAAAATGTATCAACTGAAAGCTTAATTTAACCATTTTTACCATAATGGGTAGTGTGCACTCAGTGGTTCACACAATACAACAAATGTAATTTATTAAAAAGGGTTAAACAGAAACATCAGTGTTTGTCTCGGGAGAAAAAAACAGCATGCTTAACACCATTGGTGGTCTCTCAAATCCATTTACTGAGGTAGCACAGTAACCATTAGAGTAAGTCATGCTTCTTGGTCATAGATAGCATCTTCCTTTATAGTGGGGAGCTCTGAACAGCCTACCTGCCCTTGGAGGAGTGGTGTCTGCCCAGAAACTGTAGTTTTATTGGCCATTTTGGGCTAATTTGCATCTCTTTAATCTTTCTGATATAAAACCGCATTTGTGCGGTTTTGCACGCCGGGCAGTGTCGGTTAGCTAGGGTTAAACGATTCCCGACTCCACAAACTCTACTCTTCAGTTTTTCCCTTGGAACTAGACAAACCTTTAAATTTAGCACTCAAACCATTCATTTTACAGCCCAGCACTTCCAAGCACTAAATACCCCTAGCACTAGCCCACCCTATACTGTCCAGAAGGACAAGGCTCCCTATTTGTCCACACCAGTCAATCAGAAAAACAGTCCACTCTACCTATTAAGGCATGTCCAAAGGGCAGTTTCTGGTGTACTCTCTAGTCCATCTGGTGAATCTGGGCATTTTGAGGCAATGTTACAACTGCCACATGTACACAGACAACCCTCTCCTCCTACCACCAAACACTAATATAAGCAAGAGATGCAATTATACAGCCAGACTGGAGGCAAAGCTCTCTCAACCCCAGACTGTAACTGACTGTCAAGCGGAAAAGGGTAATACTTGCAACACACCCACCAGTCTCACATAGACCTAACAAACCAACACAGGCAAATAACACACATAAATACACAAAAACATACTTGGAGGCTCTAAATAAAAATCTGCAAAAGCAACAGAGACCTCCAGAGCAGACATCCAAGCAACCTCCACAACCCATCACCAATCATGAAACACATACTTCACATAATCAGTGTGCCACGCAGTCACAGCCCTTAAGGCAAAATAACATACCCAACACACTAGTGATAGGCGACTCTATAGTCAGGCACACTGATGTCCCACTAACTAGGCTGGACAAGGAGAAGGTTACAGTTAACTGCCTCTCGAGCGCCAGGATCTGCCACATAACACAAACACTCAGGTCTCTCCAGAACAAGTACAAGTACAACTCTGTCATTATACATGTTGGTGTGAATGACCTGAGATGTACCTCCCTGGACTACAAAAAGAGACATGGAAGAGCTCTCTGATCATGTAGCCCAGGCAGGTATGACCCTGACCCTGAGTAGCATCCTCTACCCTCACCAAGAATGATGCCACAGTATACAGAAAAAATGATCAACTTCAACAACTGGCTAAGTTTCTGGTGTCATTCAAAGGGGATCCAGTATCTGTCTGCTTGGGATGACATGCTCAACAAGCCATGTTGCTTCGCAAGAGATGGCTTGCCCCTGTCACCCTTAGGCTTTCAAATACTGGCAAAGGCTCTTGCTGCCCCCATTGTGCCTTTTTTAGGCAAGGCTCAAAAGACAAACCCACCACCATAAATAGCACAAGTAACCAAAAACTGAGGGTTATGCTACTCAACGCCAGAAGTCTAAACCTCAAAATGCATGCACTCAAGGCACTCCTCAGTATGGAGAACATAGATATCTGTGCAGTAACAGAAACCTGGTTTAAGGTTCCTGAGAGCACCCCAGCACTACCAGGCTATAACTCATACCATACCAGTTGGCCACAGAACCCGGACCGAAACACAAAAGGCGGGGGTGTATCCGTATTCATCAAGGATACTCACACCTCCAGGTTAGTGGTGCAGCACGATGCATCACAGATCATCCAAGTGCAACTAACAATGGGAAAAACTGCAATCCAAATTGTAACTTGCTACAGATCACCCACCATGACCCAGGACCCCCATTCCGCATTCTGGAGACACTGGGAAATATGAAGGTCCTACCAAACACCCTAATATTGGGTGATTTCAACTACCCAAACATTAACTGGGAGAACTACTCAAGTACTAACTCCCTTGCCCAATGCTTCCTAGAATTTATAAACTCAAACGCCCTGGATCAACTGGTCAATGGGCGACCGGTGTTCCAAACCTGATGTCAACCCCTTGCTGGTTAGATCAGACCATAGACTAATCACTCTGGATATTCACATTCCGACCCCAACCCAAATCAAGGAAACCACCGTGAAAAAGTTTTCAAAAGCAAACTTCATGTTGCTTAAGACCGAGGTGGAAAGGTTCACAGCCCCCACGCCATGGACAATGCTGTCCAAGCCTCTGAAGCCTATACAAAGGCACTCTATGATCATCTGCAGGAATGCATGGATTGTGCTATCCCAAGTAAAACCAAGACTCACTCCTCCAAGGAAAGGAAACCAGTCTGGTGGACCCCTGCCATAAACAGGCTCTACAATAGAAGGAGGAAACTAGTACAGATAAGAGCAAAATCCCTAGAAGGAAAGAAGACGTCCCTGATCAGTATCAGCAAGAAACTACAATCCCTCATTAAATTATCCAAGGCTAGCTTCAAATGAAAAATTGCCAAGGACTCCAAAGATAACCACATAGCGTTCTTTAGCTATGTCAAGAACCTAAGTGGAAACTCTCAGATCTGCTCTGAGTTGGTGCAGAATGGCACAAAATACACTGAACCGACTGATATTGCCAACATTTTGGCAGACAGGTTCAGTGCACACCCCTCTCACCCCCTAAATGGCCCATAACCATACCAGAAGAATGTAAGGCCCTGGCAATCACCTACACATAGGTTAAAACAGCCCTATCCAAAGCCAGAAACACAGCCTCAATGGGACCGGACGGTGTCCCAGGCTGTGTCTTACAAGAGCTCCAAAATGAACTAACCCCTCACCTAAACACACTGTTCAAACTCAACCTCTCTACAGGCTACATATCAAAAGAGTGGCACTCAGCAACAGTTGTCCCACTCCACAAAGGTGGCTCCACAACGGACCTGGGGAACTATCGCCCTATAAGCCTGACTAGCCTGGTCTACAAGGCTATGGAGCGCATCATCATGGAACTCGTTAACAGAGACATTGGGAACCTCCTACCTTTCGACCCCACCCAGTTTGGCTTTAAGGGCAGATCATGTCTCCTAAACCTGGTGGACTTCTTTGAGACAGTTACCAAGGCATTAGATGAGGGTAAGGAGGTCCACACAGCATACCTAGACCTCGCAAAGGCTTTCGACACCATTCCCCATTCTGATATTATAGACAAACTCACCAACCTGAACATTAACCCCTACGTCACGAGATGGGTTGCAAATTGGTTCACGGACAGAACCCACACTGTGAGAGTTGCAGATAGGTCCGACTCTAAACCTGTTACAAGTGGCGTCCCCCAGAGCTCAGTCCTAGGACCCCTCCTGTTCGGTATATACTTCTCAGAGGTACAGGCAAGCACAGGAGGACTTTTGCTGACTAAGTTGGCAGACGACTGCAAACTAGGGGCCATAATTGATTCTCCGGCTGATACAGACACCTCCAGAAGGGTCTCACTGAGACGGATACCTGGTGTCAAAATCATGGCCTCAAGCTGAATACCAAAAAGTGCATAGTCATCCCCTTTGGAAAAAGAAAGTACCCGCAAACTACCACATAGGTGGTAGTCCCCTAAATACAGAAAAAGTAATGAGGGATCTGTGGACCCAAGTAGATAGCAATCTCTCCTTTGTTAATCATATTGCCAGGGTGGTTAGAAAATCCTTCTACGTGGCCCACCTAATCTCAAAAGGGTTCTCATCCAGAACAAAGGACGTTATTGTGCCTCTCTACTCATCACGTATTAGACCCATTATAGAATACAACGCCCCATTTGGGATGTACCTTACAAAGACACCTGCAACAGCTGGAAAGACCACAAAAGTACCTCACCAAGAGGATTACTGGCCTCAAACAGATGACCTATGCAGCCCGACTAAAGAAACTCCAGCTGTACTCTGTTGCATACCGCTTACTCAGAGGTGATTTCTGCTTGACATACAAGGCCATGTCCAACCCAGAATTGATAGATACACTCCACCTAAAAAAAAAAAAAAATCCCTGAGAGCCACACACTCTAGGGATATAAACCTTACCACAGTGATAAATAGGACATGCTGGAGGGATAGATTTCTGACCCAGGGACTCTCCATGCTTAGGAACAAGATTCAAATATACATCAGGCAGAGCCCCTCACTAGCACTCTTCAAGAGAAACCTTGATGGATGGATGGGAAACAGAAAATTACCTCAAGGATCACTGCAGTGGCTTTGCTGGAGAGAGGCGCAGGGAACTAATGGCTCTGCTGGTCAGAGGCACAGGGAACTAATCTAAGGGGGTGGCGAAAGCCAACACACTCTGGCTAGGCTTATAAATGCCCTTGGGCAGATAGCCTAGTACTTACCTATGAACCTATAAACCTAATGTGTGATATTTTGAAAGACTTCCATTAGACTATGAAATAATTACTGAGAACTTTCTCTGCCTTTTGTTAACTGGAGCTTTTCAAGCAAATTAAGGCCCTACTGGTATAATGTGGCACCTTGTTCAGAAGGCTGTTTATATAGGATGTTTCATCCCTAGTCCTTTAAACCTAGCCATTCATACCCCAATTTTCCCACTTGTTAGTGCTCAAGGACTGAAACTGCTTTGATGTATGCCTGTGCCTTAGGGCATTTACAAGTTGCCCCTCTACATGAGGGACACAGATGATGAGCCAGGGGTGAATTTGCGATTTCCCATCCATTGCTCCAGTTTGCATTTCAATAGCCTTAGAGAAGAGCTCTGCTCCACGTGAATGGGGGCCACTTCCAAAGAATCGGTAATCTCTGAGACACATATCTGTTCCTCCAACATGTTTTGTTACATCACAGATGAGGTTTAAATCCTCAGATCAGGAAATTCTAGTGCTATTTGTTGTATGAATGTGTTGCAGATCTATTAGGGCTGGATCTGTGAATGCCTTGTAGTTTAGGTTTTGATTGCCCCTCAGTAGTCTATACGAGACTGGTACAGGGACATGTCTTTGAGGAGGTCTGCATAGGTCAGACGTGTTACTTATACCCTGCATTCTTTTAGTGAGGAACCTCAGTGGCTGCTCCAGCTGTTGCAAATGCTTGATCAGGTACTCAATTATTGGTCTGTGGGCTGAGTGTACTTGGACTATGATTCCTTAGATCTGGATTCAGTGCCATTATTTTAAGTTGTGCCATGTGCAATAATTTTCTCACCATCATGAATACATGGTGATTGAAGTTTTACTGTCAACCTGAGTTCCTAAGTCCCTTACTACTGGGTCTGCTGTTAGGGAGAGTGTTGTAACTTGCAAGGGTAGTCATCTTCCTAATGGGTATACGTATGCATTTTTTTGCATTGATTTTTAGGTCAAAACTCCGACACCAGTTATTTGTCTGTGCCAGACCCTTCTGGAGGATATCTGCATCTTTGAGGGATTCATTTATTGTGCCCCATTTGCAGTCATCAGCACATGTGATCAGCCAAAGGCCCTGTACATTTGCCTTGACTTCTGAGAAGTAAATTCCAAACAGGAGAGGTCCCAAGAGTGAGCCTTGTGGGACATCACTAGTAACAGGCATCTTGGTAGAGGTGGAGTCCCCCACCCTAACTTCATGATTCTTTTCCCTGAGTCATTTGGCTATCCATCAGGTGCTTTATGGATTTATGCATACATTTGTGAGTTTGCTTTGTAGTACCTAAGTTTAGTATTGTGTCAGATGACTTTGCCAGGTCAAGGTAGACAGTATGCATCATTTTGCCTTTGTCCATGGCTCTAGTGAACTTCTCAA
Source organism: Protopterus annectens (assembly GCF_019279795.1). Classification (NCBI taxonomy): domain Eukaryota; kingdom Metazoa; phylum Chordata; order Ceratodontiformes; family Protopteridae; genus Protopterus; species Protopterus annectens. The sequence continues at coordinate 806,361,160 of NC_056731.1, read as the reverse complement.
AGAAGTCCACCAGGTTTAGTAGGCGTGAGCTACTTTTGATGAAACCGAACTGGAATAGGTCTAGTGTTTGAAGGTTTCCTGTATTTTTGTTATATGAGGTCCATGATAATTCTTTCCATGGCCTTGCATACAAGACTCAAACTCATGGGTCTGCAGTTCTTTGGGTGATGGTCCCCCTTTGTGTAGAAGGATGATCGTTGCAATCTTCCATTTTAGGGAGGAAGCCATGGTTGAATAGAGATTGTACTGGGCCTGACAGGTCATGTTTCAAGCTGTTTAGGAGGAATCCAAGGATAATATCAGGACCCATCAATGCAGGGTTTTTATTTTTGGACAGTGCAGAGAGTTCCTGTTCTTTAGTGATAGATAGAGGAGAAATGGTAGGGGATATTTCCTGGGGGTGAGAGGAGGGTGAAATTGGAGTTAAATTTATAGGCCAGCAAATTTGCTATGTCCTCCAGTCTGGCAAAGGGAGTTCCATTAGTATTAGTTCAGCATATTGTTGGGTGTTCCCCTTAAGGTTACAGTACATAACTGAAAAATGCCTTAAGGTTATCTTTAACCTCAGAGCCTGTTTTTGCCTTGCAGTTGGCTTGGTGAATTTGATTAGTCCCTTGAGCTGTTTGTTGAGACTGATGGGGGAGGTTTTTGCCTCTTGGGTAAAGCCCTTCCTATTTTCAGACATGATTTTCTTTCTTTTTTTACACAACTTATTTATATTGGGGGTCCACCAAGGAGGATTATTTTTGGAATTTGTCCTAAGTTTTTGATTTGGTACCGCTGTTTTTGTGCAGTTATTTGATTGCTTACACAGGGTTTCTATAAACATTTCTGCATATACCACAGTCTTCTCTGAGTTTGGGGGTCTTGTAATTTAGCTGTGCCATTGCTTAATAGGAGGTAGTTAGCCTTGGAAAAGTTCTTAAAGGTTCTGGGGTTTGCTTGGGAGTTCTGTTTTTATATTTTTTCAAGGGCAACTGTATTATGATCTGATCTGACCAGCGAAGGCGAAGGCATTAGACTAGGAAAAGTATAACATTCCCTCATATTTATGAGTACCAGATCCAAGATATCTGCACCCATATTATGTATACAGACTAGCTGTTCCAGGGTGTTTACATTGGCACAATCCAATAATCTTTAAGCCTGCATGTTAGTGGTTTTATATGTATCCCAGTGTGATGTCCCTTCTCTGGGCCAGTAATCAAGGAGCCTCAATCCTCACCACTGACACCGTTGAGGGACGTTCACTTGGAAGAAAAATAGATACACAGTATTTCCAGATGGAGCTGTCTCCTCCAAGCACAATTTCCCTTAAGAACAAACAGGGAGCACACACAGTCATGGGGCTGGGTTTCTCTCTCTCCCTCTCTCTCTGGCCCAAAAATAAGATTCTTCACTGACACAGCTGTAGATTTGAGTCCTCAGCAGAGTGTTCCAAGCCAGGTCCTCCACCACCATCTGTGTGAAACCAGTGCTGTGTCCCTTTTCCAAGTAGCTGACACCCACATACTGTTTGAGATTTGATTTACATACACACACACACACACACCTGGGAAAGGCTGGCATAAATTTACCAGCTATACCCCTCTGTCCAGACTTTAAGGTAGGTACTGCCACAGAACACTCCAAAGCCAGCTTCTCTATGGCTCTTACAAGGGTACCTAATTGTACTGAGTAAAATTAATACTTATACAAATAGTAGTGTTTGACCAATGCAGCAAGGCTTTCAAGAGCGGCCACAGTCTCACCAAATAAATATAAGTACTCTCAAAGGTTCAAATGTTCTCTAAAAGACGAGCCCCAATTAAAAGTTTAAGTATCTTTAATAATAAATAATAAAAGAGCATGAAAAACACTAAATATATATTTTTATTTAGTTATTTATTTATTTTACATTTGTTAACCGGGATGGTCCGACTGGATACATGTCATTTTTCAGCGGAGGCCCGGGGAGAAAAGCTCCAACAGAGTTACATTGATAATTAGGTACAGTAAATGAGCTGAAAGAACTTAACAAAAACATAGGCTATTTACATACAAGTACAAGACTGCCATTACTATTTCTGAGATTACTACAAATGTAACATTAATAACATATTAGCAAGGATGGTAGGCAGTATAATGACATAGAGTTAGACAGGATACATATTTCTTTATCACAGTATACAAAGTACTTATCATCTTAGCTAGTTGTTTATGTTTTAGTTAATGGCACAGAGCTAGTCTGGGTTTGAGCAAGGACATAGCCAGTGTGACTTGAAGTGGAGTTTTAGACTATTTTTGAATAGACTTAGAGAAGTTGCAAGCGTGATGTTATTTGGGAGAGAGTTCCATATTTTACCAGTGGTGTTGGCAAATAGTGCGTCACCACCTAGGTTGAGAGATTTAGTTGTTTGGACAAGGAGTCTGTTTGCTGAGCCGAAGGCAGCTTAGATTGGAGTAGGGAGTCATTAAGTTTTTTAGTGCTGGGGTATTCTCAGGTTGTTTAAGGATTTTGATGGCCTCTATGAGTTGGGACTGGTGAAGAAGGTGTGGGAATTCTATCCATCCAAGCTTTTTCAGGTTAGTACAGTGGTGTGTTCTGTAGGGTAGGCCTGTAACGAACCTGGCAATGTGATTATAGCAGGATGAGAGCTTGGCCAGATCAGATTTGTTAAGGTGAGTGAGGACAGGAGAGGCATATAGTAGAGTAGAGAGAAGGTGTGAACGGGCTGTGGCTGCCCTGGCATTCGGGGTAAGGAAGGCTTTAATTCTATATAGGGTCCCAAGTTTCTTGTTGACTGACTTAATGGCTTGGTTGATATGTATATCAAATCTGAGTTTATTGTCAATGTTTACTCCTAATAGCTTTGTATAGGTGTCTGGAGAGATGATGGTCCCATTATTGGATTTTATAGTGAAGTTTTCAGTCGGAGATCTATTGGTTGGGTAGAAGAGAAGTAACTTGGTTTTGTTTGGATTTAAGATCAGGAGATGGTTGGCAAGCCAGTTTTCGACTTTGGTGAAGCTATGTTGGGTGGCAGTTAGTAGATTTGCAAGAGAGGCATTGGAACATATTATAGTCGAGTCATCTGCATATTGAATGCAGGTGGCTTCAGGGATGACTGTTTGGATGTCGTTTATGAAGACTGAAAAGAGGAGAGGTCCTAATATGGAACCTTGAGGAACTCCTATGGTATTTGGTAGTAGGCAGGAGAGCTTGTTTTGCCACATTACTGCTTGTTGTCTCCCAGTGAGGTAAGCTTGAAACCAGTCAAGGGCTGGAGTATCTAGATACAGGGTTTTTAAAGTATATAGAAGTAACTGATGGTTTACCATATCGAAGGCTTTCGATAGGTCCAGGAAGAGAGCGGAGGATATTTTTTTATTATTCCGGTTAAGGTTAATGTTTTCAGTAAAAGAGAGGAGGGCAGTGGTTGTACTATGATGGGGTCTGAATCCATGTTGAGAGTCTGTGAGTAGTTTATTTTGGGTTAGATAGAGCATTAGTTGGTTGTGCATGCACTTTTCCATAATTTTGGCAAGTGGTGATAGTATGGCTATAGGTCTATAGTTGGATAGTTCTGTGGATGAACCTCCTTTGTGGAGTGGAATAACATAGGATATTTTCCAAATTGAGGGGATTGAGGCCTTGGTTATGGTTCTGTTAGGATTGAGATAGGATAGGCTACGACATCTGCAGCAATTTGCAGGTATTCAGCCAGCAGAAGATCGGCTGAAAGGGTGGTTGGCTTCAGTTTTTTCAAAAGGGATCTGATAAAGGATGTGGACACTGGCTGGAAGTTAAAAGAGAGTGGTGAGTCGGGTATAGTGTTTATAGAAGTGTGGGGAGGAGAAAGTTGGTTAGCTAATGACTGGATGGTTTCTGTGAAGAAAGTATTGAATGAATTGGCTATATCTTCTTGGCTCTTGTCAGATAATGTTCCTGGGGTCGGAGTAGTGGATTTGCCTGGTTGGAGAAGTTTATTTATGCCTGCCCAGTACTTTTGAGGGTTATTCTGATGTTTATGTTGCAGATTGTAGAAGTAATTTTTCTTATATAGTATGATGGCTTTTTTAGTCTCATTTCTAAGTTGTTGGAATTTGATACGATCTAGGGGTAGTTTGGTAGTGCGCCATTTATCCCACGCTTTGTCTCTAGTTGTTATTTTGGTTTTGGTGTCTGTTAGCCAGGGTGCTAGTTGAGTTTTAATTCTTATTGAGCGTAATTTGAACTGAATTGGCAACAGGAACTTTTTTCCCAGGCATATTTCCCTGTGGGTGTGTCATTGGTTTGAATAATGTAAGAAAATGCTTGAGAGCTGCAGATATACATAAGAGCTTCATGGCCCCTTTATTTACAATAAACACCAGAGTTTCAGTCACAGGAAATATTAAAAATAACACCAATGGAAAGATTCACACAGATGCAGAAAAACAATACTAAAACAATTTCACTATATTTTCCTGACTGACCTAAAGAATTACTGTATCCAGGTTCCCTTAATAAAGCAAGACAGGATTTTGTGCGTGAGTGGTCCTTCTTTTTTCAAGTTTCACAAACGGACTGCTGTGAGACTTCTGTCTCATCTAGTATTAAAGCAATATTTCAGTGCTGGATTACAGAAAGACATGACATATATCTGGTTATCTGACTCCGATCCTTTACTACCCCCTTTACTAGAAACTGAACCAGAATCTTGCACATGTGTCATAATACACACGCACACATAGAGCTTTGCTATGATGTGTTATAGCATCTGAGAACTATAAAACAATTTCACAAACGTCCACCCTTCCAGGGTAGCAATTACTTCACCCCTAAGGACAGTATAGTAGGATTCCTTGTCCTGGTTTTCACAGACATTTTGTCTCTGGCTGCAATATGAACTGTAAGATACAATCTTTATGGCCTATACCAGGTAATTTAATTTCAGACTGTTTTTCAAACTTAGCTGGACTGAGATTAACCTCTTCTCTTCCAGTGTTCTCTGTTACAATATATTCATTTTAACAATTGCAATACAGTATGACATACAGGTGTATTTATTTTCTGTCCAGTAGAACCTACTGTTGTACATTTTTAATACAAGCAACTTTGCGACTATATTTTCAACACAAGTACCTGCACAAATCAGTTTGATATACAAATGACATATAATTCTTTACAAAACTCCAGCTAGCTATGCTGGCATATTACATATCCACTGCCTTACTTCCCCTCGCATAGCTGGCAGTACCTCACATCATCACACCCAGTTTATGGTGGAATAGTTGAAATCACCTATGAATATGGTGTAGGACTTACTATGTCAAAAGAGAGTACTTCATCAGTACAGATATGTTTATCTGCTATTGATTTACATTGTTGGTGTTACAGTTAAAACTGTTGTAGTTATTGTAGGGGTATGCCTTTTTTAACTAGATTAATTCAAGATGGCATGGTGTAACATTGCATTTATATGGGGTATGCACCAGTTAACATTGGTGGGATGACCGACGAGAGACTAGTGTAAAGCTGCCCTTATTCCATGCTTCTTCAGGGGAGTTGTACATATTTACAGTTTAATGTAATTTATTTTGTGCTTCCCAGTATTCCTTGATTGCAGTTAATTATAGTAATTTGAACTGAATTGGCAACAGGAACTTTTTTCCCAGGCATATTTCCCTGTGGGTGTGTCATTGGTTTGAATAATGTAAGAAAATGCTTGAGAGCTGTAGATATACATAAGAGCTTCATGGCCCTCAGACCTTCAGACCAGCATTAGACCACAATGAGAAAGAATGTAACAGCTTTGGGACAAAAGGGAACATAATGTTGATAAACCCAAATGTTATGATGTACTGTTGCAGTGACTTTACTCGATGATCCACTGTTAAGTACCGTAAATGACCATATTTTGTAGTATTTCCATTAAAGTTGTACATTTTTTAAATATTGTTAAAACTTTATTTTTCCTCCGTTCTTTTTAACCACTTAAAAAGCAACTTAGGGTATAACACTCTCTTTGGAGTACCTCTTAGATAAAAATCACTGGTCCAATGCTATCAAGTCACAGCTGATTTCTGTAGCGACTCAATGGACAGCCAGTGCAATCCATGGATTAATAGGCAAGTAGAGAATAGATGCAGATTGCATGGCCTTTCTTCCACAGCAGACATGTATAGATTTTGTGTGGTTCTCGGAAATGTGCATATTGTTTCTGATTCGTAGACGTTGGTTTTACAGGTGAGCAAGAGCTTTCACAACACTTTGCAGTACATGTAAACAAATGTTTAATTAGATGTAAATGATAATTCATGTGGACATGTTTACATAATGACAGTTAAATAAAGCCCACAAACCATTATCAGCAGAAGTGTCATGTAGCTTGGTTACTTAGGGCTAAAAAAGGACAAAGCACCTGAAAAAATATCAAAATAGTAACTAGCAAACATTCTTGTTTTTGTACCAGTTTGTGAATAGCAGGACAGTTGCTGCAGCCACATCTTGCATTGACGGAGTTGCCCATCCTTGCAGACCTAAGGTTCTTAGGTGTTACTGGCAGCTTCTGACCTAGCATTCTGTCACCGATGACCAGATAGTAGGTCACTGTAGAATAGAATAGCTAGGAATATCATCTGGAACTCAGTTATTATATTTTGCCCATATGCTGCATCTCAAGGAATCTTCAGTCATTGTATACCTATGGATACCAGAGTATGTATACCTCTTACTATCCTGGCTGCAGAGACCTTTCAGCAACCAGCTTGGGGCACACTTGATAATTCTCAGGCTACTCAGAAAGTTTCTCATTGTTATGCAATGTGTTTAATGAGCACATTTACTTCCCCAGGAATGTAAATGAGTGCACCAGCACTATGCATGGCTTCTACAATATTGTCTGCATCTGAAAGGTTCATAGATCCCAATTGTGTGGCTATAAAGGCTTCCTCTAGCCCACATTCCAAGAGATACATCAGTAGGAAAGGCTGCCATTCCTTCAGGTGCTATGTAGTCTGCAATGCACGGAGAATTGTAACCTGTGTGTGCTAGGGGAAGACATCCTGATAGTTGTCTTGATTCCCACAATTGCCATTCCTCAGACCTGTCTGTCTTTTTCCAGGATGGTGATTTTCCACTGAGTCATCTTGCTGGTAAGTGCTGGCATAGTGTCTAGAATACTTGCTGTTGCCTACACACATTATGCATGTATCCAGCCCCCCCCCCCAAACAAAAATAAATAAATAAATATATATATATATATATATATATATATATATATATATATATATATATATATATATATATATAGTGCTGTGTTTTCCATTTGATTCTGGCTACTTCCTTGACCTCTGGCTCATGATCCTCATGCATGACCATGAAACTGCTGCTGAGCTGCAGCACTACTTATGTGCAAGCACAGAGTAGCATAAAGTGTGTGGTTGGAAGACAGGTTTTTGATAACCTGACTACATATGAAGATTCCTTACACATTTCACAAGATGTTTGTAGTCTTTGCCATGCTCCAAATTATATTATGGAGGCAGGATTGGCATTTCTACTATGTGAGGTGTATTACACTGTCCACTAACAGGTAAGGTCAATGAGATTCATCAGCAGCTGCATGAACAAGTGCACCTAGGTAGTGATGGTTGCGTGCAGCAGCATTAGCTCAGCATCACATAAATGGAGGTTGTCACGGCTCACAGTCTTCATCATTTGCACATGGTGGAAGGTGACATAGTTGCAAAAGACTGTCAGAATAAATTGACTGGAAAAAGAAGTGGGAAAGTGTGGGCAGAATGCAAGAGATGCATATGGGCAACAGTATGCAGTAACACAAAATTAGCAATCAAGGATGTGGGACACACTAGTGGGATAGGAAACAAGGGGAAGGATCAGAGGAGTATTTGGTGGGGCAAACACCCTGGGCAGAAGGTGTTAGAAGGCACAATCTGACCGATACTGAATGGGTGGTAGTGCAATATCATTCGAAGTGAATGCTGATTTCACATTTGTAGTCAGGGCTGAAACGTGTGTGGTACTGGACTGTAACAAGCCTCTAGTTACATCTGTAGCAAGAGATTTGTAGCTCTTTTTAAAGAAGAGCCCCCCCCCCTTTCATTTTGGTCCTCAACTTTAGTTTCAGGGATAGGCAGATTGGGGAATTCTACAGGGTTCCAGAAGACCTAGCTAGCTTTGGTTCTGAATGGGATAGGTTCATAGTTGTTTACTAGGCTAATGGCCATATGGGCCTTTTTAAGCATAACCATGCATCCCAAATCTCTGTCAAGTTCTGGCAACCTGGTTAAGTGTAAGCAGGGGCTTAAGAGATTAAACATTTACAAGAAGGGGCCTGAGAGGTGAATCATTAACAGGCTGCCTGTGTCCATTAGAGATATAATTGCCAAACCAGGGATTAATTTTCTGTTCCCCATCCATATCCGTCTGTAAATGATTTGCAGAATCAAAATCCTGATGGAGTACATATAATAGCAGGTAATTTCAATCAGGCAAACCTGAAAACAGTCCTACCTCAATACTTCCAGTATGTAGACTTTTCAACCAGAGGGGAGAGTACACTGGACAAAGTCTATACAAATATTAAGATAGCATTTAAGGCAGTACCTCACCCCCACTTGAGTAACTCAGATCACCTTGCCATTATGCTGCTATCATCATACAGACCACTGCTGACCGTGGGAAGCCATCAGTGAAGCAAGTGAGAGTATGGCCAGAGGGAGCAATCTCAGCACTGCAAAACTGTTTGAGAGTATGGACTGGAACATCTTCAAGGAGACGACCACAGTAACCAACAGATCAAGCTGGAGGAGTACACTGAATCAGTGATAGGTTACATCTCAAAATGTTTTGTTGTGACAGTCACCAAAAGCATCATCACAAGAACCAACCAGACACCGTGGCTAACAAGTGAAGTGTAAGAGCTCCTGAAAGAAAAGAATGCAGCATTCAAGTCTGGTGATAAAAAGGCTCTCAGATTGGCCAGATCTCAGTTAAACAAAGGGGTAAGGGAGTCCAAACACAAATATGGTCAAAAGATCATGAGCCACTTCTCTGAACAAAATGACCCCAAGCGCCTGTGCCAGGGCATCCACTTTATAGCTCAGCATCTACTTAGGTTTGAGGAAGGGAACAAGACAGCAGCAAAGAAAATCACCAACAACCACAGCTCAGCCTCAACCCTGCTGATGTCAGAAGAACCCTACAAAGAGTTAACCCCAGGAAAGCAGCTGGACCTGATAACATTCTTGGAAGAGTGCTTAGAGACTGTGCGGACCAACTAACAAATGCACTCACAGACATCTTCAACAACTCACTGAGTCAAGCCACTGTGCCCAGATGTTTCAAGTACACAGACATTATACCACTGCCAAAGTCGTCACCACCTGCTAGTGTAAATGACTGTCATCCCGTAGCTCTCACCTCCACTGTGATGAAATAATTTGACAGACTGGTCAGAGATGTAATAACATCCAAACTACCTCCAGACTTCGATCCACTCCAGTTTGCATACAGACCTAATCGCTCTACAGGAGATGCTATTTCTTTGGCAGTCCACTTATTGCTGGACCACCTGGAAAACAAGAATAGCTATGTGAAGCTACTTTTTGACTTCAGTTCAGCTTTCAATGCAGTCATCCCGCAAAATCTGATCAGAAAGCTGTTTCAACTGGGCATCAGCACTCCACTGTCAACTGGATTCTGGACTTTCTTATAGGTAGACCCCAGAAAGTGTGTGTAGGCAAGAATACATTGGAGAGCATCACCCTGAACACTGGAGTCCTACAGGGATGTGTTCTAAGCCCCTTGCTTTTCACCATACTAACCCACAACTGTACTGCCAAGCACAACTCAAACCATATAATCAAATTTGCAAATGATATCACAGTTGTGGGCCTCATCAGGAATGATGATGAGACAGCCTACAGAGAGGAGGTGAATCCATTCATAAGTTGGTGTTATAGCAGTAATCTTGCGCTGAATGTCAACAAGACCAAAAAAATAATTGTGGACTACAGGAAGAGCAACAGATATCACGCTTCACTCGTAATCATTGAAGAAACAGTTGAGAGAGTAAAAAGCACAACATTTCTGGAGGTGCACATTGCAGAAGATTTGATGTGGTCAGCCAATACAAAGCCCATCATTAAGAAGGCACACTAAAGGCTTCACTTAAGGTTGAGGAGAGCAAACCTACCATAAACGGTTCTCACAACCTTCTACAGGGGCACCATCGAAAGTATACTGACAAACAGCTTTACAATACTGTATGGAAGCTGCTCTGCTTCCAAGCACCAGTCTCTCCAGAGGGTAGTGAAAGTGGCCGAGAGCATTATCAGGAACTCCCTCCCCATCCATACAAGACCTGTACATGTCCAAATGTCTCAGCAGGGCAAGAAAAATAACCAGGGATAGCACTCATCCTGCTTACAAGCTTTTCTCACATTTAATATCAGGAAGGCACTTTCAATGCATATGCTGCAAAACCACGAGATTCAGAAACAGCTTCTTTCCACTAGCCTTCAGGTTACTGAACTCTAGGAACATACCCTTCACACTGGACATTAAGACAGTAATCCAACAATACTGAAAAGTCTCTATAGTGCAATATGTAACAAGGTCTTACCCGCACCCAGGCAGCAAAGTCAGCAGTAATCAAACTGAACTGCCTTACTGTGCAATATAAATGCAAGCCTTAAATCAATCACTTAAGTGCAATTTTTTCCAGTGAAAATAAGCTAATAACCTAGTAATGAATGACAATCTGTTAAATCAATGCAATAATGCAAGTATTTATTATTGTTGTGTCTATAGAATTTTGTGTATTATCATCAGGTTAAATGTAGGCTTATGTGTTGTATGCACATTGAGTCCAAAGAAACGTAATTTTGCTTGGTTCGCACTTGTGTGAATTGAAGTGACAATAACATTTACTTTGACTTTTGAGTTGTCCAAGTTACACTTGAATTGGGTTAGGGAGGAACTTTGCTTCACATACATGATGATCCTGTTCCAGACAAGGGTTAGTCTTTGGGATACATATGTGTCTGTCCAGCAGGTTCTATTTATGTTACAGGCAAGGTTTAAAACTTTAGAATGGATAATTCTGGTGCTGTTTATTTTGTGGATATGCAGGAGGTCCATCAGAGTGGGATCTGACATTGCCTTGTATACCAGGCATAGATCTCCCTCAACACCCTGTAGGAGACAGAACACAGAGATGGGGCCTTGAGGTAGGCTGCATAAGACATTTTACTTAACACCCTATATTTTTTGGTGAGGAACCTTTGTGGACATTCGGATTGCTGGATATGCCTGGTTAGGTACATACCGAAAGTGACATTGTACTCAATGATAGGTCTGATGAATGACAAATACAATGGAACAATTACTTCTTTGGACCTAGATGCCATACCTTTGTTTATAAGTTGCACAACATGGAATGATTTCCTCACTACTATAGACATGTGATGGTCAAAGGCTAGATTATTGTCTATGTGTGTCTCCGAGTCCCTGACTACAGGATCATCTGTTAGGGGTGTGTTGTCAAAATGATAGTTACCAGGGGTGGATGACTTCTCAAAGACACTGTTATGCTTCACTTGGCATTTAGTTTTAGTCCATGGCTCTGACACAAGTTGTTTGTTTGTGTTAGCACTTCCTGGAGAGCATTTGTGTTGGTGGGGATTCAACGACAGTTCCTAATTTCCAATCTTGTGCATATTTAGTCAGCCAGAGGCCATTGACATTGATCTTGACTTCAGAGAAGTAAATGCCTAAAAGGAGTGGTCTCAGGACCAATACCTGAAGGACTGATTGGCCTCTTTGTAGAGGTGGACTCCCCAATTCTAACTTCCTGGAACCTGTTTGTGAGCCAGCTGGCTATCCTGCAAGTGAGATAAGGGTTTGTACCTAACCTCCTGAGTTTTTCAACAGTGCCAGAGTGGGGTATTGTGTCATATGCCTTGACTAGGTCATGGTAGGCATTGCAAACCACTTTGCCCTCATCCATTGCTTTGGTGACCTCAGAGAAATCCACCAGTTTGAATAGGCATGACCTGCCCTTGACAAAACCAAATTGGGTTGGGTCCAGTGTCTGGAGGTTGCCTGTCATTATTGGTCATTTTCATGATAATTTTTTCTATGGCTTTGCATATGAGACTAGTGAGACATATGGGTCTGTAGTTTCCTGGGTCTGTAAATGGCCCACCTTTGTGCAGAGGGATGACTGTTGTTCTCTATTCATGAGGCACAAAGTCTGTTTGGAGGCTACAGTTATATAGCAATTCCAGAGGGCCTGACAGGTCATGCTTCATGCTATTTAGAAGGCATCCTGGAATATTGTCTGGGCCCACTGCTGCAGTGCTCTTGACCTTTGAGAGAGAGAGTTAAGGACCTGTACGGATAGATGGTGCCAACAATTGCATCCTCCTGTGGCACATGGGTGATTGCATGCCCATTTCCTGATGTTATTATGTATTGTGAGTGTACAATGTGAGTGTACAAAGGTTTCCCTTTACTGGATGGTGATCTACTTCATGACATCAGCATGTTGTACATTTACTGGTCAGTATTTGCGGAACTCGTGACATCTTGTAGTAGGGGATGGTATGCCACTACAGGACTTGAACCTGTACAATGATGATGATTGCATGAGTGTTGCTGTTCCTGGAGATGAGTATTTGTGTCTGCCCACATTATGGCCATCAGTGGATAGGAAACCAGATGTTGGACATCTCCAGACATGGTTTTTGAATGTGCCATTTGAAACCTCCCGTTACCTGACCATGTGATGCCCATACCATACCTCACCAACAGATATCACTCCTAGTCTGGGCAGATGTGATGGCTGTGACAGTTCTTCATAGACTAGTGTTCCCTGCATCATTGTATGCCACCATAGCCCTTTCCATAAACATTTCAGGATGTGTATTTTCCAATTCTTCAATAACTGGACTATGTGACCATGAAGGCCACATAACACACCAACCAGCTCCATTAAGGGCTTTTTTGCACCAGAAAGTTCATGGTACACAGCCCTCCACATCTGCTGATTAATGTTCAATGTCAGCTGCACCTGTGGGGGCATCTGTGTTGTTTGGCAGCATTTGGTACCCTTATGTTGCTGGCCTGTGGTGGGTTTGCCCACAGATAAATTAGCATGCAGCTCTGAAGCTGGAGTACTTTTGAGGCTGTCAGATAGAGGTAAATCCACCCACAAGAGGGGAGTGTGCACTCAGCTGGTACATTTATAGGGTGTTCACTGTCTTCAGCCATACATACAGTCTTGGATTGCTTCACACAGTAGTAGATTAGGCACTAATATCACCATGTTGTCAGACTGTGAGTAATCTCTAGGCATCTGGGTAGCATTGCCAGACTTTGTAGAGGTGTACACCTAAGCACCGTGTCCATCATCAGCCATTTCTTTGTACTGACCATCACAGGTTCCTCCAGTGAATAAGCAACATACAGAACACTACACTGAACACCGTTATTATATGTTACAAGTGTTCCCTTGTGACAAGCAGGGCACAGTTCTGTATGTAACCTCACCCTTCTGTAGTTGTGGTAACATTTTGCACTGATGATATGACTACTAAAAAAAATTTGCATCTTGACTGCTTTGTATACCCGCAAATGTGACAGTTGTGTATGCAAACTATTGCTGTGTACTAGTAATCTGGGCTGTTACCCAGTGAGACATAAGCGGAATGAGTGAAATGAGCATCAACATCTTCACCTCCACTTAAGATAAACCCTGTCTCAACTTCTCGAGACAGTGATACAAGGAACTCTCCCATATCTGTCATTTTGGTTTGACTCTAAACCATCCCTGCTCCCTGTGGTGGCATTCCCCCTTGCAATGTTTGTATGACACAGCTGAATGTGTCAGTAAATCATTTGACAAACCTGGGTCATTTATGCAGTTTTTTCCCAATCCAATTAATTTAAACATCACAGAACAGATTGCCACACCTGGTCTCGAACATTTGGTCTGTATCGCCTGTACTCATTATGCAACAGTCATGTACTCTGAATGCTATTCCTGAATGTTGTTTTCAGAGTCACTGAAATTATCTAGCTTCCATCTGCTACGTCCTGTTTATCCATGTTGAAAACACAAATATGTATTGCAAAGGATAAAGGTAGTTAAAATGTACCTGGTGCTTGTGTAACACTCTTCCCCCTAAAAAAGCATAATCGCAGTCTGTAGGACATACGTGTTTGTCTGCTGATATTGCATGTTACTGCCTGTGCCGTAAACCAAACATGTTTGAGGTACTGCTCTAGACTGAAGCATATAGACAAACAAGATATGTGCATATACCTACTAGCATATCATACCCCTGATATCTGAGCAGTTTTTTGAATGCAGAATATGCCACGTAACAGGGAATCTCCTATCTCTAAAGCTGTTTGCTCACATTTATGTATTTATTTATTTAACATGTGTTTACTGGCAAAATTTGACTTGAAACAAGCCATTTTCCAGGGGAGGCCTGGGGGGAAACACTCCAGATGCATGTATTTGTAACGTGGGAGAAAACCTGAGCACCCGGAGGAAACCCACGCAAATGCAGGCAGGATATGCAGACTGTGCACAGAAGGCATCCCAGCAGAGAATTGAACTGGAGAACCTCTTACTGTGAGGCGACAACGCAAACCGATGCACCACTGCGCCATCCATCAACATTACTATTATTATTATTATTATTATGTCCATTAACATTATTGCATAACGTGCAGAATCCTAGAAATTAGATTGGCTGTGACAAGGTAAACACATTTACAGACTACTTAGACAAGGTAGGCAAAAGATCATGGATGACTGTGAGTCACTTAATTCCTTTTTGGGCAGTGGTGCCATAAGTTTATTCACTACAGCTCCATCTCTTTCTGGAGACACATGAACATGTGCTGCACGGTCGACCAGCAAATGCTAGTACAGAATGAGAGTCTTTGTAGTGCATACATATGCAAATTGCTGCAATTTTGATACACTACTTGGTGTTCAGCAAGAGTCTGTCTGAGGAGGTCAAAACTAGACTCAGAGGTGCTGCAACCAACTGGCACAGTGTGCCAGAAGTAATGTTTGAAAGAAAAATGACAAATTGAAAAGCAAGGTGTATAAAGTCATGGTGTGATCATTGCTTCTTTATGGTTCATAAACCTGGTCAGTGAAGGCAGAGATGAGGAAACTAAAGATGATTGAAATGAAGTGCCTGAGACAGGTAGTAGGATGCACACTGTGGGACAGATGAAGAAATGAGGACATCAAGGCAAAAGCCAAAGTAGCTCCAATTGCAGAGAAGGTCAAAGAGAATAGATTATGGTGGCTTTGTCATATGTGCAGGAGAACCGAAGATCACCTGGTAAAAAAGATTTGGGAGAAATGGGAAGAACACAAGAGGAAGTGGGGATGTCCAGCCAAGAGATGGAGGAGGTGTTTGAGATACCATCTGCAATAGTCTGGCATGGTTGTAGAAAGTGGCACTAAATTGAAAGAGGTGACACCCTGAATCCATGTAGAAAAAATGGAAAAAAGGGAGTTGATGATGAGGATGTCTTGATGTTTAGCAAGAGATCGGTGAAACTGCTTGTAGACCCAGGGCTTGTATATGTTATGTGAAGGACAGAAAGATTCAGGTGGAAGCTACTGGGTCCTTATGATGGATCCCACAAAAAAAGTGGATGCTTGCCATGACCTGGTCTTTATGCTTATCAATGCTTCAGGTGGCCAGCAGTCTGACAAATAATTCTGGCAGTGCTTTGATGATCTGAAATGACACTGTCATAGTCATACAGATTTGAACCACAGCTACAGCAGGCAATTTGAAAGATTCAAAGGTCATGCCCAGAGAGGCACTAAAAAGGGCAGGTTAAACTTAAGATGCATTACCCAAAAGGAGGTGTGACTTATGTGCGCATTTTTATCTTTCATCCTTAAGGGAGAAACGTGGTTGAGTTTCACAGAAGCCAAAAATATATCAAGCTGCAAGATGGGATTTGTATCACTGCTGCCTGCCTTAAATTCAGTATGTTTTAATAACTTGCCATAATTATGGCAGTCTTCCCATTCTGCCTCCACTCTGTAGGTCCATCGGATGCAAAAGAGGAATATCAGCAGGCCCAAGCATCTTGACCATCATCTTCCTCAGTTGTGACCATGGGAGAGATCTGATGATGGAGGTGTGAGCAACTTATTTTACAGGGCTAAAAACCCCATTCAGGTGGACATCTATGTCCCACAGCCTGTTGATTAACCATGGCTTCAGCAGGTAATTGAGGCTGTGATGGAGGATACAGTCAAGCATCATGTTGGGCAGTGAGGTAGAGGCCTTCTTGCAGTGAATTGCAGATTTGTTATAGCAGCAAGCCCTGGCCATCAGAGGATCAGGGACTATCTGGAAATGCCTACATGGGGTTATCAGCTGATGATGGTTCTGAGCTGCCCTGACATCTCCCTTTGGGCAGTATGGCAGCATGTGTCCTGCCCCATACTGTGTATGGTCCAGCACTTCTTATCCCCATTTGTCTGCCATTTGTTGCGTATCCTTGTTTGTAGAGACATCCCTGTTTGTACTAGTTTGTATGTGCTTGTTGGTTCTGCACAATATCCTGCACTGTCTTGCAATGCCCAGTCTTCCCTTGCATGTCATACCCCTTTTCCCTTTTTCTCTTCATTTAAATAAAGGGAATCTATACCCACCAAAAGTGTACTTGTGCATACCTTCCCATCTCCTTCTTCCACTGTCCGATTTGTTCCCTCTTGTCATTCCCTTCTGTTTGCACACCCCCCTTCATGCTTTCCTATTCTTCCCTTTCTTTCACACTTTAACAGTGATAATTGTGGGTGTATGATTTCACCCACCTCGTAGACTACATTCATATTGTGCACTTCACCAGAATGCTACATGTATAGCCTTTACTAACACAAGCAGTTGCTTGGATTATACATGCAGTAGCCTTGTAGTGTCATAGCACTTTTAGCTGGGGAGTGCGCTGTCTGTGAATGGATACATTCTACATGTTTTGTTGCATGCCACAAGAACTGTGGACTTAATCAGCAGCAATTTTCTTGATTAAGTGTGGCTATCATTTCACAGTAAAGTGAGGATGAGTGCTCTGAAGTGATACATCTGTTAATTCTCATGCCATAAAATGTTGCCTTAACACACAAGTCTTACATGTCATATATTTATCAATGTTAGCCTTTGTTTATAGCACAGAATTACCATATTTTTTTTGCCATGGGGATTGTGTAGAAGCAGTGTGGAATTTTGTTGTTAATGAGGTTGTGGGTAATGTATGTCCCTTCTAGGTAGCTTAGAAAAGATGGCAGATGTAACATTTTTTTTAATGCTTCCTTCTGTGCCTGCTGACCATCAAGCCTGTCAACTGGACTTGAACCTGCATTCCATTGCACAGGGTTGAGAGCAGATGGAGAGCCATCATTCAGCCAGCTGTGAGGTTGACTTGTACCATCACCAACATTCTGGCAATGAGGGTGTATGTTTATGGAACTAATTCCTCACATGGCCAAATGGACATGTGAGTGACATCCCTGAGGTGGGCTGTTACCATCTGATGCATTCTCCTGTGCATGCACGCCATGAAGGCCACCACCCAGTGGCAGTTTTATGTACCAGGTTTCCATCCCAAGGGTGCTTTTGCATCTACCACCTCTCCTCCAAGGAAATGTCTCAGTTTCCTTCTGACTCTGCCCTCCCTTCCCTCCTCCAGTACGGACACTCCCATTTTTCCCTCCCAGCTGCAACAAAAATCCAAGCCAATAATTGAACTTGGGTCACCTGAATCGTAGTCAGGGCTTTATCCCTCTACACCACTGGAATTGGCAAAGCCATTAACATTTTTTTTCATTTGCAATATCAGTGATTTGTAAGATTTAAGATTTTGAAGCCTATCTAGTTTTCATTTGTAATACTTAATCTACATCAAACTTTTACTGGTGAACAGTCAAGTCAGCTTTCATTGTATAATAATGAATTGCTAACGATGCATTACTCTAAAATAATGTATGGACTGTAAGGTAGTAATGTTTATTTTGTTTGTTAGTGAGGGATGTCATACTCTAGAAACCTTGAATATTTCCTGGTGTGATCAGATTACAAAGTATGGCCTTGAAGCACTGGTGAGAGGATGTGGCGCACTGTCATCACTGTTTCTCAGGGGCTGCACACAAGTAAGTAGTTTTCATCTAATCTTTCAGAGAATCTTATATGTACTGTGTTTATTATCATGAGAATCCTAGTCATGAGTTGGAATGTGGAAAATCAGTGGTTTCTCAAATGGTGCTTTATTATAAACTGAAACATTGAAGCAGGAAGTTTCTCTTTTCCTATTGTTGATGTTTCAGTACATCGGCCTTGGCTAGGTCACCAATTGCATCCTTGTTTCTGGTTCACTGGACTCAGAGAAGATGGATAAGGTACATGTTTTGTTTTATCCTCCACTCTTTTCCCCACGATTGAGAGACCTTTGAGTTAGTACATAAAAGGTTTGAAAGTATGAGCTTGCCTCCATATCAGGGTCTGTGCCTCCATGCAATATTATTTTTTTGGTTGGTGGGGGGGGGGGGGGGGGGGGTTGTACATACTTGGGTCTACTGCTGTTTTGAGCTTGGGATCTTTCAATGATTTTGACCTTTTAGTTTCACTTAATGTCATGATGATTAAACTACATACAATTGCCCATAGTGGCACCAAAGAATGCACCATGTGCTCTACACAATTTTTTTCTGCTGCTTGAATTAAATGGTCAGTCTAATTTCTTTTGTGAGTTTCTCAGATTAATTCTAGGCCTTGATCATTGGCAGTGTAAAGTACTATATAAATGGTACTTAGTAATTTAAAATATTTTGTAATAACATAACATACCCAGAGAAACTGACCAACAAGTACTTTTAAAGTATCACAGAACCTCTGCAAAGTTCTATCTTAAGTATTATCTTTATTTGGGGTAAGAATCCAATATTGGTAATTATGAGTACAGTGATATCTTCCTCATGAAAACATTCGTGAATAGAACTAAGAATTTGCAGGCTTTTCCAGAGTGTGAAAATAGTGGGACTACAATGACCATTATTCTTTTTCCAGTTAGTGCCAATCAAAAGAAGGCTGCAGGAAGCAGGGGATAGTCTTGTGAGCATAAAACAAAAAAGCATGAAGTTATGCATGCTTCATAATTCAGGTGCTTGTGACTCAGGGACCCAGTCATTTTATTCTAAGTGGGATTACTTGTCCCTCAGCTGCTGAGGTTTAGCTTCCTATCCCTCCAGTCTGTACTAGGAAAGTCACTCAAAGTCTTCTGTTCTACCTGCACCACCACAGTCCGAATAAGGGGTTCTATGGAGAAGCAGCAGTCAGTCAAACTGCTTCATTTACATTTGTGGGAGTCAACGTGGTGACTGTGGCTGGATCTTTTCAAACTGTGTTGAGCTTCTCTCACCTGAGACATCACTCTCCAGATATCAAATGAGGAACACCAACTTGTAACTCCTCTGAAAGTAGTGTCAGTGGCTTTGAGACTGTGCTACTCTTCCAGCTGATTTCTTAGTAGTTGTTTAGACAGCTGGGCATTGGACACCAGCAGGAAAAATGTCCATATTTTTGATGACCATATTGCATAAGGACCATACTAAAACAGATGCTTGATGTAAATACACTCAAACCGGATACAAGTTCCTTATTTGTCTAAGACTTCTGCATTTTAATTATAAAAACTTTGCTCAAGAATATTTCATTTTTGCAATAGGCAGTAAAGATTTTGACAACATCAGAGCCTTTTTTTATTTGTTACTGCTACTAAGAAGAAAAAATGTAGCTCCTTCCTATTATCCATCTTTGTTTAGAAGAGGCACCTTGGATGTCATGAAGGAATGTTCTCTCCCATATGAGACTAGCACAAATGCTAACATTTTATTTATTTATTTATTTTATTTTATTTTACATCTGTTAACCGGGCTAGTCTGGCTGGATACATGTCCATTTTCAGCAGAGGCCCGAGGAGAAAAGCTCCACTATCATGCTATAACTTTACACATTAAAAAGATACTACTAATAAAATGTAAATAAATCAATAATCAATCAAACATGACAAAAGAAAAACAAAGTAAAATCGATTATACAGTATTACCAGGCTTGAGTGGCTCGATACATGTATAACATTTTTTTGAAGCTGAAACATTTTGCTGTTCCTCCAACTAATTCTTCTTCTTTTGAGGCTATTATTACTAATTTCTCTCTTGTGCCTGGCAGTCAACCATCTTCTGCTAAAAACCTGATGATTTTTTAGGATTTTGAAGCACTAGGTTGTATGTAAGACACTGACAGAGTAGCTGGCCTTGTTAGTGAACCGTCTCTCCCTACAAGGCCTAAAAAGAGAGAGAGAGAGAGCAGCTCCAAATTTCATCTCAAGTAACTAAAAAAAAAGCAGACTTCTTAAAAGGCTGGGAAGAATATTTATTCGTCTGCAACTCTGGGCACAAGATCTGTTAATTACCAGACCTGTCTGATCTAGTGCGAGGGAAAGTCTAATATAAGGGGACTGCTGATGTCACCCCAAATGAGAAAATATCCATGTTTCTAAAACAGCAGCAAATGTGTGAGCATATATCAATCACTGTGTGTGTGTGTGTGTGTGTGTGTGTGTGTGTGTGTGTGTGTGTGTGTGTGTGTGTTTTTATTTATTTATTTGACATTTCTTTAACAGGAAAGTCCGACTGGGCCAGAAACTGCCCATTTTCAGTGGATGCCCAGGAACTCCAAGTACAGATATTTTAAATCACAAAGTATACTACATTACAAAACAGCAAGTACAAATATTTTAAATAAAACATGGTGTTAGACTATAAAACATGAGTGAAAAAAATGTAATGTGAAAAACATAGGACACATTTCTCACATGGCACAGATCACCCTCCATGACTCAGGACCACCACTCCACCTTTCTGGAGACACTGGAAAACATGAAGGTCCTGCCGCACACCCTGATATTGGGCAATTTCAATTATCCTACCATTAACTGGGAAAACTACTCCAGTACAAACTCCCAGGCCCAGCGCTTCCTGGAATTCATCAACTCAAACTCCCTGGATCAGCTGTTAAACTCCCCTACCAGATGTGAAAACATATTGGACCTGGTCATCACAAACATGGGTGACAGGTGTTCCACACCATAGGTCAACTCGTCACTGGTTAGATCAGACCATAAACTAATCAGTCTGGATGTCCACACCCCACCACCACCCCCAACTAAGGAAACCACAGTAAAAAACTTTTCTAAAGCAAACTTCACCTTACTTAAGACAGAGGCGGTAAGTTTCACAGCCCCCATGCTAAAGGATAACGCTGCCCAAGATGCAGAAACCTTTACAAATGCACTCTATGAGCACCTACAAGAATGCATGGATCATGCCATCCCTTGCAAAATCAAGACTCACTCCACTAAGAGAAGGAAACCAGTCTGGTGGACCCCTGCCATAAACAAGATATTCAATAGAAGGAGGAAACTAGTTCAGAAAAAAAGCAAATCCCAAGAAGGAAAGACATCCCTGATCAGTATCTAAACTAAGGTCCCTCATAAAATCACCCAAGGCTAACTTCAAAAGAAAAATAGCCAAGGATTCAAAAGATAACCACAAAGCCTTCTTCAGCTATGTTAAAAATCTAAGTGGCAACTCACAGATATGCACTGAACTAGTGAAAAATAGCACAAGATATACTGAACCTACTGATATTGCCAACATCCTGGCAGATAGATTCAGTGCAAACTTCACCCCCAAAAGGACCCACAACAATACCGGAAAAGTGTAGTGTCCCAGAAATCACAGACGCACAGGTGAAAATAGCCCTTTCAAAAGCCAAAAACACAGCGTCAGTGGGGCCAGATGGTGTCCCAGGCTGCGTCTTGCATGAACTACAGAACAAACTAACCCCCCCACCTAAACACGCTGTTCAACCTCAGCCTCTCCATAGAATGGTGCACAGCAACGGATATTCCACTATACAAAGGAGGGGCCACAACTGACCCTGGTAACTATCTCCCCATAAGCCTGACTAGCCTGGTCTGCAAGGCTATGGAGGGGGCATCATCATGGAACTCATTAACAAAGACATTGGGAACCTCCAAACACTTGACCCAACCCAGTTCGGCTTTGTTAAGGGCAGATCATGCCTACTAAACCTGGTTGACTTCTTCAAGACAGTCACCAAGGCCATAAACTTAGGGAGAGGTTGTTCATACAACCTACCTTGACCTCACCAAAGCTTTCAACATCATTCCCCACTCGGGTATTACAGAAAAACTCACCAGCCTGAACATAAACTCCTACGTCACGAGATGGGCTGCCAGCTGGCTTACAGACAGAACTCACACGGTAAGAATAGTGGGCTCCAAGTCCGACTCTAAACCAGTCACAAGTGGTGTCCCGCAAGGCTCGGTCCTGGGACCCCTACTGTTCAGCATATACTTCTCAGAAGTACAGGCAAACACAGGAAGACTATGGCTAACCAGGTTCGCCAATGACTGCAAACTGGGAGCCATAATTGTCTCTCCGGCTGACACGGACATCCTCCAAAAGGGCATTACTGAGACATACACTTGGTGTTAAAGTTATGGCCTCAAGCTAAATGCCAAAAAATGCATAGTCTTCCCATTTGGGAAAAACAAAACACCCATGAATTACCACATAGATGGCATTCCCCTTAATACAGAAGAGGTAATAAGAGATCTGGGGACCCAGGTTGATAGTAATCTCTCCTTTGACAATCATATTGCCAAAGTAGTTAGGAAATCCTTCTATGTGGCCCATCTAATTACTAAAGGGTTTGCATCTAGAAATAAAGAGGTTATAGTGCCCCTCTACTCATCACTCATCAGACCCATCATAGATTACAATGCCCCATTTGGGATCTACCTCACAAGACACTTCCAACAGCTGGAGAGACCACAAAAGTACCTCACCAAGAGGATTACCGGCCTCAAACATATGTCCTATGCAGCCCGACTGAAAAAACCCTGGCTGTACTCAGTGGCATATCGGTTACTCAGAGGTGATCTCTGCCTGACGTACAAAGCCATGTCCAACTCAGAATTGATGAACATGCTCCACCTAAAGAAATCCAAGTCACTGCAAGCCACACGCTCTAGTGAGCTAAACCTCGCCACAACAATAAACAGAACATGCTGGAGGGATAGATTCCTGTCACAGAGACTCCCCATGCTTTGGAACAAAATTCCAAACTACATTAGACAGAGCCCCTCACTAACACTCAAGAGAAATCTTGACGAGTGGGTGGGTAACAGAAAATATACCCCTGGGATCACTTCATTGGCTCTGCTTGACAGAGGATCAGTTAATTAATCAATGGGGTGGCAAAAGCTGACACACTGTGGCTAGGCTTATAAATGCCCTTGGGCAGACAGCCTAGTACCTACCTATGAACCTATGAGTTAGAGAAAAATGTGAGGAAAAACTCCATAGTCATATTATTTCATAGTCATATTATTCTAAAGACATGTTCCTGGAGCATTTTTCCCCAGGCCTCTACTGAAAACAGGATCTGTGGAACCTAGTCGGACTTTCCCGGTCAACAAATGTTAAATAAAAATAAATAAAAAATAAAATAAAAATAAAATTTGTTACATAGATTAGTAAGTGATAAATGAAAACTGAGACAATTCTAATAAGATATTTAAAGAGATATTAGAGATTACATGATTAGAGACAGTGAGGTGAAATTGAGTGATGTGTTAGTATGAGAGAGGGGTTTGTATTATGGTTACAGAAGGAAGAAGGATGGAGAAAAAGAGATTATAAGAAGAGTGCAGGATAGGGTGTTTTCAGGTAACTTAGGTGAGTAGGGAGGAAAGAAGAAGGGGAAAGGTCTGCAGTGATGAAGTAAATAAGGTAAGGTAGTGGGAGAACAAAAAGTAGTAGAGTAGGAGGATGGAGAGGGTTGTGAACTGAGATCTAGTTTGAAGGGGGTAAGTGCAGGAGTGCACTATAGTGGGTAAGTTCAGCCAGGATTGGCACAGGAGCAGATCTGAGATTTGGGTATTCTTTTAGGGAGCATTTAAAGGTGGGTAGGTTAGAGATAGCTCTGGTGGTTAGAGGTAAGGAGTTCCATTTTTTTGCTACTGAGTACGAGTATAGGCTTTGTCCAGGGGATTTGTTAGTTTTATTTATGATGAGAAGTTGTTTATCTTCTGATCTGAGTTTTTTGCAAAATATATGTTTATTAAAGGGTTAAGAGCTGGGCAGGCTAATGGTTTGTGCATGATTTTGTGTATTGTTATAAGTTGAATGTAGGAGAAGTGGAAGGGGAGTTCCAGAAAGCTAAGGGTATGCAGAGCTTTATAAGTGATGGGTAAGGGAGGAGGAATTATTAGCAAACTTGGCAATTTTATTGTAGCAGCTTTCAAGTTTGCTTTTATGGAGGATTTAAATTGGTTAGAATTGATGCTTCATAGAGAATGGAGGGCAGAAGATAAGTTTTGACTAGAGTAATTTTTGTGGGGGTTGGCTTTCGTTCGTCCCTAGCACATATGACAAGAAGGCTTGAGGTTTAATTTAGATGCTTTAATACAAGGAAACACATCAGCATGGATAACAGCATCTTTAAATATGAATAAACTAGTTGACAGACAGACCTTGCATACGTACATGCTTACATCTCAACAGCTAACTAGAAAATGGCAATCAGGCGCGCACGTGCTTGGTATTTATACACTTGTGCAAGCCCTTGCATAGCTTCTTAAAGGTATATGCACATATATTGATCTACATCCTCCCTCTTAAAAAGATTGCCCTTTATGCAAAACAATGTTAGAGTTAGTCATGTATTACTATGTACATTAGAAACAAAACACACTGTTCTTGTCCAAGTTGCTTCATATCTGCTACAGGGTTTAGAGATTTGACCATATAGTGTAACCTAACATTTGGGGCCAAATTTAGCAACTGAGACAGTCTGCTGTGCACAACTCATATCAGGAACTTCTGGATTAGTCATAGGAATGGGAATGTCCTCTGAACTTCCTCAGGAATTTGAACACCGGACAACTCACTCTGAGATGGAGTCTTTCTCACAGGCTGTGTGCTGTGGTATAGGCTCGAATACATTTCCAATTCTGCCTAAAGATTGCTCCGTCTGAGTCTACAATGTGCGATCTTGGGTGTGGATCAGTATTCTTCATGACACCAATCCGATCTTAACTTTTGGACGTTTGCATTCTTACCACTTCTCCCTCATAATGGATTGAGTGGTTTGCTGGTCTTATCGTAATAGGACTTCTGGGTTAAGCGCTTCAACAGATTGGCTTTCACTAACTTGTTGTTCTTGACCTATGGAACCAACAATTGACTACTAATTGGTAATGTGGTTCTAGTTTATCTCGACAGAAGTCTCTGAGCAGCTGAACCAAGATGTTTATCACGAGGAACATTTCTGAGATTCAGGAGATTCAGGAAAACATCACTATTATCTCGCCTTGACCTCTCTAGTAACTGTTTTGCACTTTGAACTACACGTTCTGCCAAACCATTTGACTGCGGATACTTTGGACTACTTGTGACATGAGTAAAGTCCCATTCTTCAGCAAATCTTTTGAACTGTTGGCTTGTAAACTGCATGCCATTGTCAGAAATAACTTTGTGTAGACTACCATGAACTGCAAAATGATGCTTCCTCTTGGCAGTGACAATACTGGATGCTAGGTTAGGAAGTAGGTCAATCTTGAACCAATTGGAGTAAGAGTGTACTAACACCATTTAATGTTGACCATTCCACTTGAAGATGTCTATGGCTACTGTCAACCAAGGTAGTTCTGGAATCTGATTAAGCTGAAGTGGTTCCTTCTATTGATCAGGCTTTGTACTATTACACACTGAACAAGTTGAAAGTGCTCTCTTAATATCTTGTGACATAGAAGGCCAAAATACCAACCCTCTCATCCTTCTTTTGTTAGATTTGGTTCTTGGGTGACCACAATGCAAAATAGCAACATACTCTTGTTGTAAAGAATTTGGAGCAATCACTTTTGGACCTCTCATTATGATACTTTTGTCAGACAAAATCTAATCTCTGTATAGAAAATAAGGTTGCACTTCTTGAGGTAAACTGGATTGCTTTGATGGCTATCCATGAGTGATAAAGTGGTTGAACATCTGTAAAACTGGATCTGTAGCTGTGTGATCTCTCAGTTCATCAAGACGTGTGGAAGAAAAATTTCTCACTTCCATTACTGCAAAATCAATATTCGCATTCTCTTATTTTTTGTGGTATTTCTGGGCGATGTGGACAATGTATCTGCAAGGTAAAGAAGTTTGCCTTTTTTGTAGACAAGATTAAAATTGTACTTTTGCAATCTCAGCATCATACATTGCAGTCTGGCTGGAGCTGAATGCATTGGCTTTCTCAAGGTACTGACTAATGGTTGATGGTCCATTTCGATCTGGATAGGTCTACCATCATAAACATAATCCTGAAACTTGGAACATGCAAACACAATTGCCAGAAGCTCTATGTCTGGGCATACTGCATCTCAGTTTGGATAAGAGTTCTCGATGCATAGGCAACAGGTTGATCTTCCTGTAGAATGACTGCACCAAGACCAAATTTCAAAGCATCACAGAAAAGTGTAACTGGTTTGGGAACATCATAGCATCTGAGCGTAGATGAACAAGCAGTTCTCTGTTTCAGGACATCAGATGCTCTTTAGTGTTGCTCTAACCAAGACCAGGATACATCTTTACGTGTCAGCTCTCTGAGTGGTGCTGAAAGTTGGCTCAAGTCTATAATGAACTTGCCTAGGTAGTTGACCATGCCAAGAAAACGTTGCAGGGTTTGAATATTGTCTGGAGCTGGCATCTGGATAATGGCTGTTTTGAAAGTTCTGGTCGTTGGCCTGTACTTGTAAATAAATGACCAACATAAGTAACCTCTTGTAGCCTGAACATGCATTTGTGTGGGTTGAGCTTCAGATTCACTTGATGTGCTGTTTCTAGAACTTTTCTGAGGTTTCTGCCATGTTCTGCTTCATCACTACCTCCTACCAGTATGTCATCCACTATAATAACACAAGGATACCCAGGAAAAATTTGCTGCACTGCACATTGAAAGACTTACTTGCAGAATTTATCCCATATGGCTTTCCCAAAAACTTGTACCTGCCAAATGGAGTACTGAATGTAGTGAGCATTGAGGATTTTTTTGTCAAGCTGAATTCTTTGCATCTAAGACATAAAACATAATGGCATCCGGGCTGCAGCTTCTTCGACTGTGAGCATTGGATGATGAGGTCTTTTTAGTGCTTTGTTCAAATCTCATGGATCAGTACATATTCTGATGTCATTTGAGCTTTTCCTATGAGCTACCACCATGTAAGATTCCCATTCAGTTGGAGTTTCAACTGGACATATCACACCTTGTCACACCATTTTATCTAACTCGGCCTGGACTCTGTCCTGCATGGCTGTTGGAACTTTGTGTGCTGGCCTGATAACTGGAATGAACTCAGGGTCTAACTTCATGGAGTATACAACTGGAAGTTAGCCTAATTTTTCTTGGAACAGATCAGCATAGGTAGAAAAAAATGTGCTGGGAAAAATTAGAGTAGTGATCTTTCAAGCTAACATGGTGAACTTCCGTATTAAATGAAAAACAGTCCCATTTTCAAACGGTCTCTGAGACCTAATAGTGACTGGACATGCCTCTTGACCACATAAAATAAGTCGTAGCTTCTTCCAGCAGAGTAACATGAAAGCACTACTGAGCCTTCAGTTTGAATTTCTTCATCTCCATAAGCAACGAGCTTTGTACACCTTGCCATATCAAGTGTTTCACCTTTACACACTCTAGCAAATGCTTCTGCAGATATAACATTGCACTTGGAGCCTGTATCAACTTTGAGCTCTATGGGTTTGCCATTTATTCGAACAGTGCAAAATACTTCATTCTTATCCCTTAAATCTACTGCATTGAATGTTTCATGAAGCACTGACACACCATCAACATAAAGAGTAGGCTTTCCACTGTCTAACTGATCAACTCGTTTCTTAAAATGCACCCTTTAATAAAAGAATGTGGGCATTTTGATTTGCAAAATCTTTTGAAATGATTCCATTTATTGCATTTGTGGTGTTGTTGACCAAAAGCTAAACATTTCTTCCTTTTAGATTCATAACTTCCACCACATTTACGACAATTGGCAATGAAGCAAGGTTGAGGCCCATGCTTTGCATTTGCTGACTCACTCTTATGCTTCACTGAGACTGTGCAAACTCTGGAATTTGCTAGAAAGCTCTGGGGGTTACCAGTCAGTGCTGCAGGGGTTACAGTTGCTGCCATGTGCTTGTGCCGGTTTCTTTTAACCACGTGCTTTATACTATCAACATGGGCTTCATCACTGTGCCTACTTGAGCTATTCTCATTTGTAAGCATATGTGTGTGCTTTTCCGTGAGCTGATATATCTGACAAATCTCAATGACCTTATTCAAAGTTAAGTCACGGTCACGAAGCAAAATCTTTCACACAGCATCATATTTTATACCACACACAAGTCTGTCCTTTATCAGCTCATCCCTTAAGTCACCAAATGTGCATGCTTTAGATTTCATAGGTTCATAGGTTCATACTAGGCTATCTGCCCAAGGGCATTTATAAGCCTAGCCCATAGTTATGTGGCTTTCGCCACCCCTTTAGTTTGAATAAAAACTATGCCTATCATTTTGCTGTGCCTCTGTCAAGCAGTGACACTGAAGTAATCCCTGGGGTATATCTGCAATCTCCCATCCATTGGTCAAGATTCCTCTTGAACAAGGCCAGAGAGGTGCTCTGCCTCACATGTACCGGGATTTTGTTCCACAGCATAGGGAGTCTCTGGGTGATGAATCTGTCCCTCCAGCATGTTCTATTTATAACCGTGTCAAGGTTTAAGTCTCCCGCCCTTGTGGTTCTGAGGGATCTAGATTTTTTGAGGTGAAGCATATTCATCAAATCTGGGTTTGACATGGCCTCATATGTCAGGCACAGGTCACCTCTGAGCAAGCGGTATGAGACTGAATAGAGCTGGAGTTCTTTCAGTCGGGCAGCATAAGACATATTTTTGAGACCCTTTATCCTTTTGGTGAGGAACTTTTGGGGCCTTTCAAGCTGCAGCAGGTGTCTGGTCAGATGCATTCGAGCGGGGCATTGTACTCAATCATAGGTCTAATGAGTGATGAGTACAGGGGGACGATGACCTCCCTTGATCTAGATGTGAATCCCTTCATGATCAGGTGGGTGATATAGAAGGTTTTCCTAACTACTTTAGCAACATGAGTGTCAAGCGAAGGCTACTGTCAACCTGGGTCCCCAGATCTCTGATGACTTTTCTGTGCTCAGTGGATTGCCACCTATATGGTAGCTAGGGGTAACCTTGTTTTTCCCGAAGGGTATGACTATGCATTTTTTGGCGTTTAACTTCAGGCCATGGCTCTGGCACTAGTTATCCGTTTCTGTGAGGCCCTTCTGGAGGATATCTGTGTCAGATGTGTTTTCGACTATGGCATCCAGTTTGCAGTCATCTGCAAACTTTGTCAGCCATAACCCTCCTATGTTTGCTTGTACTTCAGAAAAGTAGATGCCGAACAAGAGTGGACCCAGGACTGAGCCCTGTGGGACACCACTTGTGACAGGCTTTGAGTCTGACATGGCTCCAGCAACTCTGACCCTGTGGGTTCTGTCACTTAGCCAGTTTGCAACCCATCTTGTGATGTATGGGTTTACATTCAAGCTGATGAGTTTTTCGATGATACCTGAGTGGGGTATTGTGTCGAAGGCCTTTGCCAGGTCGAGGTAGGCTGTATGGACTGCCTTTCCCTCATCAATGGCCTTGGTGACTGTCTCGAAAAAGTCAACCAAGTTTGAGGCAGGATCTGCCTTTGACAAAGCCAAACTGGGTTGGATCCAAAGTCTGCAAGTTCCCTATGTCTTTATTTATGAGTTCCATTATGATCCTCTCCATGGCTTTATTTCTTAGGTCAATTGTATATGCTGCAAAAGTGTAACCAGGCTTTTGATTCCTTGTGTAAAGTAAGTGCCTTTCCATTGTAACATTTGTCTGGGGGAGTTACACATTTCTCTAAATTTATGTTTTAAGCACTCTCAATCCTCACTTGACTCAGCCGGTACAACAATATGATGGTTTTCCCCCTCTCCAGCATAGATGGCAGGTGCATACATAAATGAGTGTTCCCTTTCTATGGCTCTTGACCCGGCTAAATTAAGTAGAATAAATGCCTTTGTACAGTCAGCTTTATCAGAAAATGCAGCCTGTATTAAAGTGTCGTACTCTTGCTCAAACACTTTCCAGTTCTCAGCAATATTATTGTCAAACACAAGTGCACTTGGTTTTCAAAATTCATCTGCCATGCCCAAACACACTGAAAATATGGTCCTTGTAATTATGTATGAACAGTTCTGTGAGCTTGTAACAACATTCTAATGCACAAACTCTTCGAAATACTGTACTTTGTGAAATCTGTAATAGCTGTACTCTGCAAGATATGCCTTGTAATGGCTATACTTTGCGAAATGTGCCTTGTTATGGCTGTACTTTACAAAATAGCTTAACTGTAACACTGCACAAACATGTGAACACTTTATATACTTCTAATAACTCTAATATCTTTGCTTAATGCAAAAAGTCCAGATTTGCAAAGTATATATTGAAAAATGCGGTCGTTTCCCCTTATTTTATTCAATTTATGCAATTTGGACTTTGTCAAACATGTTCCGTATTAATTTGAATATTTCTGTCAGTATCGTACACATCAGCTTAGGCGAATATTATTTAGAATGTTCTGTATGCCCCGTTTCATATTATGCAAAAATAAATAGTGCTGAGCAAGTTTTAATACCTGAAATTCATTTCTGACCTGTTTTGCAAAGTATGCACATTTTTGGATGATTCACTCCTTTATATTCCACCAACTCTAAGCAAGTTTTAGCCAAGCCGTTTCTCGCTTCACACCCTTTGGATATGCTTGTTCTGACTCCATGCGCTTTAGATTTACCATACCGGACTCCTTCAGGCATGCCACTTATGGCACCATGCAGCGCATTCGTATTTAGCGCATATGGCAAGAAGGCTTGGGGGTTTGTTTAGATGCTTTAATACATAGAAACACAGCAGGATGGATAACACCATCTTTAAATAAGAACGAACTAGTTAACAGACAGACATTACATACATACATGCTTACATCTCAACAGCTAACTACAAAATGGCAGTCAGGCTTGCACGTGCTTGGTATTTATACACTTGTGCAAGCCCTTAGAAAGCTTCTTAAAAGTATATACACATATACTGATCTACAGGTGTGCTCAGAAAATGTTTGATGTTAAGTTGTCTATCTCGCCTTCATTCTTGCTGGATGGGTTCGGAGCCGATCCTCGGCTCCGACTCGGTCAATACTAAAGCTCGAGAGCTAATTCCACCGGCTCGAGGCTCCCCATATCCCACAATGCTAGGCGGTAACTCCTCAGATCTCGTTTGCCGCTTCGCTGATGAGTTGCTCTTTCCAACCGGCTCTGCAGATTAGTTGCTTAGATAAAGTTTTTTGCTAAATAGACCCCCTTTTAAGTTACTTTTTCAATAGTAGTTAGTGAGTTAATTAAGTAGTTACACTCCCTACCAATTTTCTCCCCCTTTTTCAAAAAATTTTTCAAGAATTCCTCCCTTAGGCCTTTAGGCCCCTTCCCTCCCCTCCTAGTAGTTGGAGTGACTGTGTTTTTTTTAGGGAATTTTTTGTTAAGATAATTACTTTATTTTAAATTAAATTTAGTGTAATCTGGGTGTGTGTGAGTGTGAGTGATTGCACTACCTTTTTTCTTAGAGATGTCTAAGGAATCGAAGGTCTCAGGCTTTAAGAAGTGTGACTCGTGCTGTCAGAAGATGTCTCTGACAGACGGTCACACTTCTTGTGTATACTGCCTGGGACCTTTACACCTGCAGGACTCTTGTGCTGTCTGTCATGGTTTCAGCACTAGAGTCCTGCAGGAACGTAAAAATAAGCTAATTTTAAGAGGCTTATTGAAGCCTGAGGGTCCCCCGACACAGTCCATGTCGGGGAAACCTTCTAAGTCCTCCAGGCTGTCGGTTCCAGCATCCGAGCCGTCCTCCGGGGGTTCTAAGACCGTTTTAATGGTTCAACCATTGGCTCTGGCCAGAGCCGATGATTCTAGACCTACTACACATACTGTGTCCTCGGCTCCGGCTGGAGCCGAGATAGACAAATCTAAGTCGGCTCCGGCACTCTCGTCGGAACCGATTACTAGGAAGAGGTCCAGGTCTCCTTCTATCGGCTCCGTTCATTCGGCTCCAGCCTCACCGCTCTTGTCTGAATGGAGCCATAGGTCACACTCCTCTAGGTCCTCCAGACTTTCGGACCATGATTTGCAGAGGGTAGTGAGTAGACTTCTTAAGTCCGAGGCACTTGGCCCAGATGTTACACAGCCCGACTCAACAGTCGATGGCTGCCCCTGTTCCATTGGACATTCCTCCTCTGACTCTATCGAGTTCGGAGCCGGTGCTGCTCGGAGCCGAGACTGTGGGAGCGTCGGAACCGATACCTTTCCTTTTGGCGCCGTCGTCTGCTCTGATCTCC
The DNA here is from genome assembly GCF_019279795.1 of Protopterus annectens. Taxonomy (NCBI): domain Eukaryota; kingdom Metazoa; phylum Chordata; order Ceratodontiformes; family Protopteridae; genus Protopterus; species Protopterus annectens. The sequence goes on along the minus strand of NC_056731.1, from coordinate 806,328,496 downwards.
TCCATGGAGGGATCTCGGCGCCGGACTTCCCTCGTCGGCTCCGAGGGGGCGAGTGGCATCGGACCCTTGTCCGACCCCACTCTCCCTCTCGGTGCTTCGGCGCTGGTTAGTTCGGCTCCGACATCGGCTTCGGAGCCATCCTTGTCGGTGCTGGGGGAGGTTTTCAGCTCTTCGGAGCGGAGACCTCTGGCCCTGCCTGATAGGGGTGCCTTTGAGGTCATGCGGAGCGTGTTAGAACCTGGTTCTACTCCACAGTCGGCTCCAACAGCTCCTCCCTCTACAGTGCCTGCGGTGATTTCTTCTCACCCCCTTGCTTCGGACCGTAGGAGAATCTGTGCCTCAAGTTTCCCCAGTGGGAATTTCCTCCTCTTCCGAGGCCTCTCCTGATCTTGCAGAAGAGCCCCCTAGGAAGAGACAGTGCAAGAGGAAGCACATTGACTCCCCTGAGTCTGTCACCTCTGACACTGATTTGGAAGATTCTGAGGGTTCCCCTCGTTCCCCCTCTGAAGATGTCTCCTTTGCAGACATACTGGAAATCCTGAAGCAGAGGGGGAATTGGCCAGCCCTTAACCCTTCAGAGGACAAATCAGTGTACCTTGAGGCATTTGGTTCTCGACCTTCCACCTCCTGGGTGTCCCCTCCCTTTGACCCACTTATGGAAGTGGTTGTGAGGAAGGCTTGGATGGCTCCTGACTCGGTGGAACCCACCCCTAGGAGGCCGGCCAAATTTATCACTGCCCCCAAAGAGAAGGAGTTTTTGTCCAAAGGTGTCTCTATGGATGCCATGGTGGTGGCTGCTGCCACCAAGAAGGAATTAGCGGATCCTTCGGTGCCTGCTCATCCTCCTAATAAGGAATCTAGGACCATGGACAGGTACGGTAAGCGGATGTTTTCATCAGCGACCTTTTCCATGAGTTCGCTGAATTACCTGGGTCATTTCACTCGTCTCCAGAGGGACTTGCTCAAGGAAATGAGTGAAGTGTTGAAGGGCCCATCAGCTGTGGGTTTTCAAGATAGGATGAACTCCCAGCTGGCTACCCTTAATTCAGTGGTTAACTCCTCCATGCGCCTGATTTCGTACGTGGCTGATGGAGCGAGCAGAGCCGCAGGTACAGGGGTGGCTTTACGTCGCCATGCCTGGATGCGGCTATGTAGCTTTGCGGACCCTTTCAAGGCATTTTTCACTAACTCCCCTTTTGACAGATCATCTCTCTTTGGTCCACAAGTGAAGGATACTCTGACAAGGTGCGAGGTAGAAGGTAAGACTCTTTCTGCCGTCGGAGTCCGTTTTTCTACCCCTTCTAGGCCTTACCCCAAAGGTCAGAAGTGGGGGGGAGATGTGGTTCCGCAAACAACCACAAGGAGTCTTGCCGGACGCACAGAGTCGTTTTCCCCCTAGAGGCAGAGGGGGGAACAATAATAATAGATGCCGTCCTAGAGGCAGAGGGGGCCCGCAGAATCAGGGTAGTTGAGAAACTTTCTCTGACAAACCCTTTCAGCACCCCTGAGGGGTTGCCCGACTGTCCACCTTCGGAGGCAGTCGGGGGAAGATTATCTCTGTATCCAAAAGCCTGGCTTTCCATTATTCAAGACAAGTGGGTACAGTCTATCATATCCGAAGGCTACAGAATCCCCTTTATTCGCATCCCAAAACAGTCCGGGAAATCCCTTCCAGACGTTCCACCCAGTCAAAGGGAACAAGCAGCACTAGAAATTTCAAAGCTGCTAGCAAAAAGAGCCATTCAACCAGTTCCAGCAGACCAACAAGGATCTGGAATTTACTCCAAATTCTTTTTGGTTCCAAAAAAAACAGGGGACTGGAGACCCATTTTGGATCTCAGCAACTTGAACAAGTTTGTCAAGAAAACGAAATTTCGGATGGTCACGCTGCAGTCCATCCTGCCCTTTCTGGGCCAGGACAACTGGATGTGCTCCATAGATCTCCAGGATGCGTACTATCACATCAAAGTGAACAGACGATCCAGGAGATTTCTCCGCTTCAGGCTAGGGGCCAGTCATTTTCAGTTCAGGGCCCTGCCCTTTGGTCTCTCTACAGCCCCCCCGAGTGTTCACCAAATGCATGGCAGTGGTCGCCGCTCATTTGAGGGGCCAGGGATTCCAGGTGTTTCCGTATTTAGACGACTGGCTCCTGACTGCCACCACCAGGCATCTACTTCTCTTAGCCAGAGACTACACCTTACGAACCTGTCAGGCTCTAGGCATCTCGGTAAATTACGAAAAGTCTGTCTTGTTGCCTTGTCAATCTATTACTTTTATAGGCGCAAGATTAGACACAGTCTGTCAGCCAGACTCACAGAGCAAAGAGTAGCAGACATTCACAAGCAGGTTTCCCTTCTCTTACGACAGAACAAGATCAAGGTCAGACTGGTTTTGAAAGTCTTGGGGATTATGGCGGCGGCTATTCCTCTGCTCCCCTTAGCCCGCTTTTACATGAGGATTCTACAGTGGATGCTTTTCACTCAGTGGTTTTTTCAACTTCTACCAATGTCCCATACTATCAGCATAACTCAGTCATGCAGGAATCATCTTCTATGGTGGGTTACATCCCCCCAACTTCTTCTAGGAAGACCCTTCACCCCCCGCCCCCGGCTGCAACTCTGACAACGGACGCCTCCCTGATAGGGTGGGGGGGGCATTACCAGGGCAGGACAGTCCAGGGCACGTGGCAGCCGATCGAGTGCCACTTGCACATGTTCTAGAGATGAGAGCAGTGCTTCTAGCGTTGCAAGCCCTTCAAGACTCTCTTCCTAAGGGAACTATAGCAATTCAGACGGACAATATGTCCGTAGTGTGGTACATCAACAAACAAGGTGGAACCAAATCTTACCCCTTATGTCGAGAAGCACTCAGACTGTGGCAATGGGTGATCTCTTCTCAGCGCTTCCTGATAGCAACGCACATTCCCGGCAAGTCCAGTGTGATAGCAGACAGATTGAGCAGAGCAATCCTCATGCCTCACGAGTGGTCTCTGAAGAAATCAGTATTGGAAGAAATTTTTCGAACTTGGGGCCATCCTTGCTGCGATCTTTTTGCCACTCCCCAAAACAGCAAGTGTACCGAGTTCTTCACCCTCTTTCCCCTACCACGTCATCCCATCAGAGACGCTCTAGCTCACGATTGGCCTCCGGGGCTCCTGTATGCCTTTCCCCCCTTCCCACTGATAGCTCAGCTGATTCGGAAAGCCATTGCTCTGAAGGCCTTAATGATCCTCATTGCCCCTTATTGGCCTCGACAAGTTTGGTTTCCCTTTCTTCATCGTTACCTTTTGGCACAACCATGGCATCTGGACCCAGTTCCAGATCTCTTGATCCATCAATCGGGTCAACTGCACCAATCCCTTTCTTCTCTGAACCTCACAGCGTGGTTCCTCCAATTCCAACCTTAGCCAGGCTTCCCTTAATATCTCACTCAGAGATATTTTGATAGCTTCTCATAAGTCTTCTACCCGGAAGATTTATAGCAGCAAATGGAAACGTTTCTCTTTATGGGCAGTGTCCAAGAAAATAGACCCTTTTACTGCTCCTATTCAGTCCATTCTTGATTTCCTAACTGAACTTTTCCAAGCAGGTTCTTCTCCTTCTACTATCAGAGTTCAATTGGCGGCTATATCTAATTTTCATGTGGGAGTGTCAGAGTCAACTGTCATGTCCCACAAACTCTGTAAAGCCTTTTTGAAAGGAGTTTTTCTTCTTAAGCCCCCTGTCAAGGATCCACCTCCTCCATGGGATCTGAACTTGGTTCTAGCATCTTTGATTCTACCCCCCTTTGAACCTGCAGCTTCATGTTCTATGAAGTTGCTGTCTTGGAAAATGCTTTTTCTAATAGCCATCACTTCGGCTAGAAGGGTTTCGGAACTTCATGCTCTATGCTGTCGTCCTCCGTATCTAATTTTTCACAAAGATAGTTTCCTTGTGTACCAATCCATCCTTTTTGCCTAAAGTGGCCTCTCAAACAAACCTGAATCAAACTATCGATCTTCCAGTTTTTTTCCCCAATTATGGCAAAAGGTCAGAACAAAAATTGCACTCTTTAGATGTTCATCGCCAGCTAAGGTATTATTCAGACAGGACTAAACAGTTCAGAAAAACAGACCAACTGTTTGTTTCCTATGCGGAAGGCAAGATGGGTCTTCCAGTCTCTAAAGTGTCACTTTCGAGATGGCTTACTTCTACGATTACCTATATTTATGAGATCAGACACTAACAATTGTCCTCTAAGCCTAGAACTCACTCTACAAGGGCATTAGCCACATCCATAGCCTTTCAGGATAGGCTTCCTATTGATTCTATTTGTTCAGCAGCAACTTGGGCTTCACCTCATACCTTCATTTCTCATTACAAGTTGGACATAGCCTCCAGAGACCGTGCCAACTTTGGTTCCACTGTTCTCAAGAGTCTGTTCCGATAGGCCACCCGGGACAAGGTGCTAGGGACGCGGTCCCGTCCAGCAAGAATGAAGGCGAGATAGACAACTTAACATTAAGAAGTTATGTACCTACCATAACGTTCCATGTTAGTTGTCTTCTTCTCGCCTTCTTTCTTCCGTCCCACCCTCCTTCCCCCTGGCCTGGACAGACCTAGAGGAGTTTGTATTGTGACCTTGTAATCCTTTTCTCCCACACTTTACCACATCTATATTTCCTCTGTTAGGTTTAAGACACCTCACAGTCAGCCCTATAGAGGTGGGTTACCCTTCTCCATGTTATGGAGTTTTTTCTTGCTTGGCCTAGCTTTCAAACGAGATCTGAGGAGTTACCGCCTAGCATTGTGGGATATGGGGGAGCCTCGAGCCGGTGGAATTAGCTCTTGAGCTTTAGTATTGGCCGAGTCGGAGCTGAGGATCGGCTCCAAACCCATCCAGCAAGAAAGAAGGCGAGAAGAAGACAACTAACATGGAACGTTATGGTAGGTACATAACTTCTTATTTCTGTATAGCATGCCTAGTTTTTGATGGGTTTTCTTGATATTGCTTTAGATGTGGAGGTCAAATTTAAGATCATCATCTAGTATGACTCCTAATAGCTTGGTATGGTGGACTAATTCAATTTCATTGCCATTTGCCAAAAGGATTTTGAAAGATGCTTTGTTAGGGGTATGAGTTTTGGGGGTAAAAAGGAGGAGTTTGGTTTTTGGGGTGTTGCGTAGGAGTTTTGCTGTTATAAGCCAGGTTTCAATGGAGATGACAGCTTGTTGAGTGGTTTCTTGGAGGTGAGTTAAGGTGTTTGAAGAGCAGATGATGGTAGAGTCATCAGCATACTGAATCAAAGTGCCTTCACAAGAATATGAATCTAGTTTATTGATAAAAATATTGAATAGTAGAAGGCCAAGGATGGATCCTTGTGGGACTCCTGTGGAAGCGGGAAGATATTCCGAGATGGATCCTTGCCATTTTAAAGCTTGCTGCCTGTTAGCAAGGTAGCTAGAGAACCATTGAATACATGGAGATACTAGACCCAGTGTGGAAAGTTGATTGAGGAGTTTACTGTGAGTAACCATGTTAAAGGCTTTTGATAGATCTAGAAGTACGGCAGATACAAGTTTATTAGAGTTGCAAGCTCTGCTGACAGTGTCTATAAATGATAGTAATGCAGTATAGGTGCTGTTGTCTGGCCAGGGTTGCCAGATGTCACTGCTGAGCAAGCCTTTCACAGGATCAGCAGCCCAGTCCCGAGTCCCGCACTGCCAGTTAAACTCCCGGTGAAACAGCCCCTGCTTTGTTTTTAATTGGCCCATATGCCGGTATACGAGCCAATCTAAAAATTGCAAAACTGAGCTTCTTCTGTTTAATGCGGAACTGGCTGATGTTTCACATTGAACAGAAAAGGGTCCGCTGTGCAATTTGTTGATTGATTCGTATACTGGCATACCGGCCAGTCAAAAATCGCCAGAGTTACCTGTCCCGTAACAAGTCTGGCATCCCTGGGTCTGGCTGAAATCCATGTTGAGTATTAGTGATTTGCTTATTTTGTAAGAGGTACTGGAGAAATTGTTGGTGTATACATCTTTTAAGGATTTTACAGAGGGGAGATGGGATGGCTGTGAGATGGAAATTTTGTAAGGTCAGTGGACTTGCCTCCTTTATGTAAGGGGGGAATATGTGCATTTTCCACAAGGTAGGGACACAGGATTCTGTTATTGATCTATTAATAAGAATGCTGGTTGGGTATGCTATTGCATCTGCAGCTAGATTTAAATATTCTGTGGGAAGGTTGTTAGCTGAGGAGGAACAATGGTTTAGTTTACGTAAAAGCTGCTTTATGAGAGTTATAGAAACTGATTGAAAAGTAAAGTGGGTGGAGTTGTCCTTATGTGTATTGAAGAGGTTGCAGATGCATGAGTTTTGTGAAGGAAATGTGCTGTGGTTTAAGGAAGGGGGAGCTGGCACAATAGAAAGGGGTGTGTTAGGTGAGTTTGAGGTTAAGTTGGCTATGCATTGTATGAAGCATGTATTGAAATGGGTAGCTGTAATGTCTGGGTATGGGCTGGGATCCTCTTAGGAGAGGATATGGAAGACCAGAATCTTTTAAGGATGTTTTATGGATATAAAATGGGTTGGGAGGGTGGCCTAATGGTTAAGGTGTTTGCCTTACAAACACAAGGTGCAGGGTTTGAGTCTCACAAGGGATAATTGGCTAAGCTTAAAATGGCTCGCAAGGGCAGTTAGCTTAGTAAGAATCTATGAATCTATGAATCTATATTGTAGCGGAGTATAATAAGACTTTTTATCTCTCTTAATTTGTTTTGATAGCTGTCTGAATAGTTGCCAATTTTTGCCATTTTTATTCTTTTGCCAGTTAATCCATGCTTTGTCTTTGTCTTACATAAGGAATTTGCATTGGTAGGTGAGCCATGGAGTATGGCTGTTTTTAATTATTTTTGTACTATTTGTGGCTAAGGTGTTAATAATATTTAGAAATGCTGCACTGAAGTATTCAACTGCATCATTTAAGGGGAGTTTCTTTAGGATGGACCAGTTAACTGCATTCAGAGCTTCAATGAAAGACTCCTTGGAGAATATGGAGAGATTACAGGTAGTTTTGAGCATACGTTCCTTTGTTAGTTGTATAATACTCCTGTCAGTATAAGTGGGCAGGCTGTCACTTAGTGTATCAGGGGGAGTACCTGAGAAGGTACAATTAGATGGGTTGGTAACCAGAATCCAATCCAGGATAGATTGTTGGGAATTATTTTGCAATATCTTGTTGGTGTATTAATAAGCTGAGTGAATTCAAAGAGGTTTATTCTTTTGATTGCTGAATTTGCAGATATAGACTGCCAGTCAATGTTTATATTACCCAGGAGGATAATTTAATTTGTGATTGCATCTGCTATCCAGGATAGTATGTTTTCAAGTATTGGAATATTCTGTTCTGGGGGGATATATAGCACAGCAATGCATAGACTGTTGGCTCTGTTAAGTTTTAGAAAAGAGATTAAGATTTCTGCTTTTCCAAAGGTTTCTGTGAGCATATTTGGGAAGATTATAGGTATTCCACCTGCTTTTTTGTGTGTTCTGTTTGTTCTGTTGAGCCCAATAATTTTATAACCGGGGGAAGTATATCAGCATCTTTAATTTTCAGGCTTTAGTCTCTGTTGTGGTTTGGATGCCTGGGTTGTATTGGGTCATACAGGCATGAAAATCTATGATTTTTGTTGCACGTGCTTCTAATATTTAGAGTGACTATTTTTAAACCTTTAGGGTGTATTCTATGGTTTGGGGTTTGATTGAGACCTGGGTTGGGTTGGATGTCCTCACATTGATGTATGGTGGAGAAAGATGGTTTGTTTATTATGGCATTTTAGCAGAGATGAGTAGAAGCATTACCTTCACATTGGGACTGACATTTTTAGTAATTTGGAGTTACAGCAGTGGAATGGAGTTACGGGAAATAAGCTTGAAGAGATTTTTGAGTTGCTAACGGGAAGATGGTTGATGGGTGAGGATGAATTAATGGTTGATATGTGTTTATTTATTACTAGTACTGGTGGTGATGTTAAGAATGAAAGGAGGAGGATGAATAAGGTGATACAGGAGTGAAACAGCATGGTTAGTGCTGTAAAAATCTTACAGTATGGTGAGGTGAGGTAATGAGCAATGATAATAGTGTGGAGAATAGGTCGGCTTTGATGGGGAGGGAGCAGAGTGAGATTTGAGAAGAAATTTAAAACAGAAGTGGGCGGAGATGGTATATATAAAGAGAACGGTTTGTGATTGGGTGGACAGTTAGGTACAGGATAGGAGGATGAGTAGAGGATGTAAAATAAGTGTGGTATAAGTGTAGATGTACTTAGAGTGTGAACTTGGGGGTAGGGTAGGGGAGTGGCATGAAGACCGAGAGTAGCGAGGGCTGGAAGGAGCAGGTCAGCCCACGGTGAAGTAAGTACCAGGAAAACAATCTGTAAAACTTCAGCAAGACAGGAGGTAAGACAAATCCTGATAAATTTAAAGACAGTAACCCAAGCTGCTAGATAGATTACTGTTAAATCCACCTAGGGTAACTGCAACAGACAGTATTGGAGTGACTTTGGCTTGAAATGATGCAATAGTAGCTCAAGAAACAGCTGGAATGAGGGGATGGCCAAGCAGGTACTTCAGTGGAATGCAGTTAACCCCCCCCCCCAAACACACACAGACACACACACATACACAGATGGTTTACCACCAAAAACAATCCGTGAGGTAGAATGTTTATGGATACAAAGACAAGGTCTTTGAACTCTAAATACTTGACATTAGTCATGGCCTTTAATTTTTATTGATTTGGGCTTTTATTGCCTTTCCAGGGATTTTTCATACTGCTAGAGATGCAGTGTTGGAAACTCCTGGTGTTCTGTCTGAAGTGTGATTCTCAAACAATCTGGAAATATATTGCTGATTGATAAGTATATTTCTTGGCATTTTAACCTTTCAGAGTTCTGTATTGTCTTAATTTTGCCTGACTGGATTATTGTTTGCTTGACTGAATTATTTTGTATATGTTCTAGCATTGTTTTATCTTTCTCATCTGTCCTAAAACTGTTTTTCCTCCCCCCCACCCTATTCTTGTAGTGTTGTTATAGTTGGTGGCTTTGCAGTTGCTCGTCCGTACTGTAAATTTGATCTGGGACACCCCTCCCAGTCTGGTGTTCACTCTACTTAATACAGAGAGAACATTTGAGAAGGCCAACCCACTTAGGTTCTTAACCTTGAATTTTTTTCTGCTCCTCTTTCGTTCTCTCCTTGCACTTTACTAATAAAATGCACTTTATTTTGCTTTTGCCTCTTCTTAAAAGTACTCAATTGTATGAATTCTGCAACTGCTATTCTAAGCCCTTTGGTTTACTCACTTGGGCTTCAGACCAGTTGTTTTACATTAAGAAGGTTTGTGGCCTGCACTGTTGTGGCAGGACAGGTAGCTACATCCTTTTAAGTTGGGAATTGCTGATTGAAGGCTCAGTGTCTGTTATCCTAAAAGTGTATTAGTTCTGGTTTAAGCACTTGGGCTTCAGTCCAGTTATTTTACATTAAGAAGGTTTGTGGTCTGCACTCTTGTGTGAGGAGAGGTTAGATTCTGCCTTTCTGAGCTGGGAATTTCTGGTTAAAGGATTATTGTGCCTGCTTATTTGAACTGTTTCTTTCTGAAATTGGTGTGCCTTGTTTGCTGTAGCATAGACTAGATTAAGGCATGCTGAATCTAGCTTTGTTTGTATAACTTGAGCACTAATCCAGGCCATCGTTTTTGGAGAAGGTTCCCCTGCACCCTAGTGGCAGGGGTGTGCAGTTAAAACTTGTCTGATTGAAGACTGCTGGAACAGGGCTCGGTTTTAAGCTTTTTTACTGGTTAATTGAGTAATTTGTTTTAATCAGTTTGCTCGTTTTCTATTGTTATATAAAACATTGCACTTTATTTATCTGCTTTTACTGTATTTGTGTTTCTTCCTACTTTATTGCATTTATTCTTCTGCATTTATTACTGCTTGTTAGTAGCCTGATTAAATTGTAACTGCTATTCTAAGCCTTTGGTTGAAGCACTTGGGCTTCAGACCAGTCGTTTTACCTTAAGAAGGTTTGTGGTCTGCACTGTTGTGGCAGGACAGGTAGTTTACATTCTTCTAAGTTGGGAGTTGCTGATTGAAGGCTTAGTGTCTGTTATTCTAAAAGTGTATTAGTTCTGGTTTAAGCACTTGGTCTTTGGGCCAGTTATTTTACATTAAGAAGGTGTGGTCTGCACTCTTGTGGGAGGAGAGGGTAGATTCTGCCCTTCTGAGCTGGGAGTTTCTGGTTAAACGCTTATTGTGCCTGCTTATTTGAACTGTTTCTTTCTGAAATTGGTATGCCTTGTTTGCTGTAGCATAGACGTATTTCAGACCTGCTGAATCTAGCTTTGTTTGTATAACTTGAGCACTAATCCACTCCATCTTTTTTTGAAGAAGGTTCCCCTGCACCCTAGTGGCAGGAGTGTGCAGTTAGAACTTGTTTGATCGAAGTTTGCTAGAACGGGGCTCAGTTTTTAGTTTTTTATTGGTTAATTGGTTAATTTGTTTAAATTAGTTTGCTCATTTGCTAGTGTTATATTAAAAAAAATGCCCTTTATGCATTGCAGTTAGCTAGGGTTAAAGTATTCCCAGCGCCATTAAGTCCGCTCTTCAAATTGTCCCTTAGAACTAGCCATTTTTTAGTTTTAGTACTCAAATCTGTTTCTTTGAGCTCAGCACTTGTTCAGGACTCGTTGTAATCACTAAATAAGCTACAAATTACTACAGCACTCAATTTACCTCACTTGTCTAGAGGAAAACAGTTTTTAGTACTTAATAAATAAGCACCTATCCAGCCATGTCTAAGGGTCAGCTCCTTGTGTTTTCTCGTGTCTACCTGATAAATCTGGGCATCTTTGGGCAATGCAGCAGTTGCCTCATGTACACAGACAACCCTCTCCTCCTACCACCCACCACTACAACCTGTGAGAGATGCACTTATATAGCCAAACTGGAAGCAAAGCTCTCTTCACCCAAGACTGGACTAGACAGTCAAGAGGAGAAGGTAAACACTTGCACCACACCACACTCATCACATAGTCCCTCAAAACCTACACCACCAAAACGCACACATAGCAACACAAAACACACACCTACATTCGCGGAGGCTCTCAATAATAATCTGCTCAAGCAACCGAGACCTACAAAGCAGAAACGCAAGCAACCTCCACCCCTCAACACAACCCAAATGACACATAGCCCACAGACTCAGTGTGCCACTCAACCACAGCCCATAAGGCATAACAACGTACCCAACACTCTAGTCATATGTGACTCTATAGTCAGGCACACTGATCTACTCACCAGGCTAAACAAGGAGAAAGTTACTGTCAGCTGCCTCTCGGGTGCCAGGATCTGCCACATAATGCACACACTCAGATCACTTCACAGCAAGTACAAATATGACTCTATTATTTTCCATGTTGGTGTGAATGACCTGAGATGTACCTCCCTGGACTACATGAAAAGAGACATAGAGGAGCTCTCCGATTTGTAACCCCGGCAGGTATGACCCTAGCCCTGAGTAGCATCCTGCCATCACCCAGAATGATACCACAGTACAAGGACAAAATGATTGACTTCAACAATTGGCTAAGCTTCTGGTGTCATTCTAAAGGGATCCAGTATCTGTCTGCTTGGGATGACATGATCGGCAGACCACGATGCTTTGCCAGAAATGGCCTGCACCTGTCTCCCTTGGTATTCCGGATACTGGCTAAGGCTCTTGCCACCCCTCTCTAGTGCCTTTTTTAGGCAAGGTTCAAATGACAAATTCACCACCATTGCAGGTAATGCTACTCAATCCTAGAAGTCTAAACCTCAAAATGCATTCACTCGAGGCACTCATTAAAATGGAGAACATTGACATCTGTGCAGTGACAGAGACCTGGTCCAAGGCTCCAGAGAGCACCCCCTGCATTACCAGGCTATAATTCATACCACACCTTTCAGCCACCTAACCTGGACCGAAACACTAAAGGTGGAGGCGTGTCCATATTCATTAAGGACATTCACACCTCCAGGCTAGTTGCTCGGCATAATGCATTTGAGATTATCCAAGTGCAACTAACTCTGGGCAAGATCGCAGTCCAAATTGTAACTTGCCACAGATCCCTCACCATGCCCAAAGATTCCCACTCCTCATTTCTTGATCCACTGAAAAATATTAGGGTACAACCCAACACCCTAATAATGGGCGATTTCAACTACCCCACCATTAACTGGGAAAAGTACTCATGTACCAACTCTTTTGCTCAATGTTTTCTAGAATTCATAAATTCCAATGCCTTGGATCAACTTATGCACACCCCCACCAGGGGCAGTAATATCCTAGACCTGGTCATTACCAACATGGGGGACCAGTGTTCCACACCAGAGGTCAATTCCTCGTTGGTCAGATCCGACCACGAGCTAATCAGCCTAGATATCCACATCCCGCCCCCTCCCCCCATTAGGGAAACCACTGTAAAAGATTTCTCCAAAGCCAACTTCATGCTTCTTAAGGCAGTTGTGGCAAACTTCACGATACCCAAGCAAAATAGTAGTGGAAAGCACTTAACAAAACCAATAACTGCACTGAGTGCAAACAGCCAGAAAGAACACTCGATACTTCTTTCGTTGAATTTAATAACACGGACAGAGTAAAAAGTCACATCCAGAACACCATAACTTGTAGTAATGTAAGAAAATAAACGCTTTTCATTCCATAACTAATACCATGCGTTTTCGTCCCAAACAAATGGACTTCATCAGCTGATGAAGTCCATTTGTTTGGGACGAAAACGCATGGTATTAGTTATGGAATGAAAAGCGTTTATTTTCTTACATTACTACAAGTTATGGTGTTCTGGATGTGACTTTTTACTCTGTCCGTGTTATTAAATTCAACGATACCCAAGCAGACAGACAATAGAGGTACGACTGCTGAATCCTACACAAATGCACTTTATAAGCACTTACACGAGTGCATGGATATTGCTGTCCCTAACAGAACCAAGATGCTATCCTCCTAAAAAAGGAAGCCAGTCTGGCGGTCCCCTGCCATAAACAAACTCTACAACAGAAGAAAGAAACTGTCGCAAAAAAAGAGTAAAATCCAGTGATTGGAGGAACTCCCTATTCAGCCTCAGTAAGAAGCTGAGATCCCTCATAAAATCTTCCAAAGCTATTTACAAAAACAAAATCTCCATGATTTTACAACCACAAACCATTCTATAGCTATGTCAAGAATCTCAATGGCAACACTCAGATCTTTTCTGAGTTACAGCACAATGGCACTGAATATACAGAACCATCTGATATTGCCAACATCCTGGCAGATAGGTTCAGTGCTAACATTATCCCCCCCCTCTCACCCCCTAAAGGGCCCATCTCTATACCGGAAGAATGCAAAGTTCCTGTAATCACGGCTGCACAGGTAAAAACCACACTCTCCAAAGCCAAGAACACAGTATGCATGGGACCTGACAACATTCCAGGTTGCGTTCTATATGAACTGAAGAATGAACGGTCACCCCACCTAAGCACCTTGTTCAATCATAGCCTCACCTCAGGCTTTGTGCCTACTGAATGGCACACAGTGACTGTTATCCCACTCCACAAAGGGGGAGCCACCACGGGCCTCGGAAGCTACCGCACCATTAGCCTAACGAGCCTGGTCTGCAAGGCCATGGAACATATCATCATGGAACTTATAAACAAGACATTGGTAATCTCTACCCCCACCCAGTTCGAGTTTGTAAAAGGCAGATCATGTCTCCTAAACCTGATAGACTTTTTTGAAGCAGTCACCAAAGCTGTAGACTAGGGTAAGGTGGTTCACACAGCCTATCTAGATCTCGCCAAGGCTTTTGACATCATCCCCCACTCTGGAATTATAGATAAACTCACTAAACTAGGTATAAATACCTATGTCACAAGATGGGTTGCCAACTGGCTCACTGACGGAACCCACACTGTGAAAGTAGCAGACTCCAAATCCGACTTCAGACCAGTGACAAGTGGAGTACCACAGGGTTCAGTTTTGGGTCCTCTCCTGTTTGGTATCTACTTTTCTGAAGTACAGGCTAACACAGAAGGTCTTTGGCTAACGAAGTTCGCAGATGACTGCAAACTAGGAGCCAAAATTGAAACTCCTAACGATGTGGACATCCTACAAAAGGGCCTTACTGAGACAGATGCCTAGTGTCAAAGCCATGGCCTCAAGCTCAATGCCAAAAAGTGCATTATCATCCCCTTTGGTAAAAACTCTGTACCCATGAGCTACCACATAGGTGGTAGTCTACTTAATACCGAAAGTGTGGTGAGACCTTGGGACACAGGTGGACAGTAGTCTCTCCTTTGATAAACACATTGCCAAAATAGTCAGGAAATCCTTCTACATAGCACACCTCATCACGAAAGGTTTCTCATCCAGGAAAAAAAGAGGCTATTGTTCCCCTCTACTCGTGACTCATTAGACCCATTATAAAGTACAGCGTCCCTTTTGGTATGTACCTCACAAGACATATACAACAACTGGAAAGGCCACATAACCTCACAAAGAGGATTACCAGCCTCAAACAGATGCACTACGCAGACCATCTCAAAAAACTCCAGCTGTACTTTGTCGCTTATCGTCTACTCAGAGGCAATCTCTGCTTAACATGCTCCACTTAAAGCAATCCTAATCCCTCCGAGCTTCATGCTCTAGGGTTCTAAACTTTGTCACTACAATAAACAGAACATGCTGGCGGGATAGATTCCTGTCCCAGAGACTTCCCATACTCTGGAACAAGCTACCTATCTGTATCAAACAAAGCTCCTCATTAGCACTCTTCAAGAAAAATCTTGATGATTGGATGGGAAATGGGAAGTTCAGTCCTGGGATCACCTCTGTGGCTCTGCTTGACAGGGGCACAGGAAAATGATTTTTTTGGGTGGCAAAAGCCAGGGTACCTTTTTGGCTAGGATTGTATAGGCCCTAGGGCCCGATAGCCTAGTACCCACCTGTGAACCTAGAGTAAAGTATGCTAAAGTATTACTTTAGCTTCACCTTCAGCAATAAAATGCTTGTGGGTGTGGGCGGGGTTGTCCCTCCAGCAGATTCAACACTACAGTGTAGAATACACTGATACAATAGTGAGAGAAAATTAATTTTAGTTTGATTCTTGGAAACTGTCTTACATAGAGTTTTAACTGAAGATGTTGTTTCTTTTGAACTTTTACAACTGGTGGTGAAATTCATCTGCAGAAGTTACTTTTTTATTGTGGTTATGTTAACTTTTACAGTAGCAATTGTCAGACATACTATATGTAATCATACTGTGGGCATACTACATGTAATCATACTGTGGATACTGACTTTAGAAAGCTTCATTGGTGATTGCCCTTTGCAGAATGTATAGCTAAAGATTCTGCTTTTTTTTTTTCCTTGTGGACATCACAGCCCAACATCTGGGTGGTTCTTTAGACAAAGGTTTGCTGTTTGATTCTTCGCCATTGTAATTGCTTAATTATCTTTGAGGGGGACATGATAGAAAATGTTAAAAAGATGTTTCACTACACATCCCCAACATACTCCAGAAGTAATTCACTAAATCCTCTAGGTAGCAAACAAGAAACAGTAGTGGAGGTGAAAATGAAAAACATTCAGAAGAAACAGCAAGCATGGAAAAATATCAGCAGAAGCAGAGAAAGCACTGTCACAGCAAGATAGATGTTATAGCACAACCAGTGATAATTCCTGTCACGTCAGGAGACTTGAGAAATGAATGAATGACAAACAAAATGAGTAGGTGTGGTCTAAACTTCTTGATGCCTGTGTTGCAAACTGAATTCTCTGGAATTTCTCTATATACCATATGACATGCTTATCACTGTTGCTAGCTCAACATTTAAAGGCATTTATCTCCTGTCTAACGTCCCCTTTTTTAAATTATTTTTGAGATAACATGCAGTACATTAAGGTGAACATCAGTCTGGTAGTTGGCACAGAAGATTAAGGCTACGAGCTGTTCATGTAGTCCATGGTGTGGTTCCCTTAGCCTCCAAGTGTATGTTGTGTGACTGAGCAAGTCACTTAACCAGATAGTGCTGTGGGGCAATTGGGAAATTGGCCTAGGTTCCCCAGTGGTCTCCTGAATGATGTGGCTCGTACATGCCTAGTAACTACCTATGAACACTAAAATTAACGTTTGCACTATATCAGACTTGTCATTGGTATTTACACGAAATCCTGCCCACATTCTGGAATATGTAATAATGCAGCTTAAGCCTTACAACCCTTATTAATTCTGGGGCAGTGAATTCTTACATTCATATGACATACCAGAGGAAATGGCAAGAGCACCAGGCTCTCTTTGGATTGTTGTCAGCCCAGGCAAGAGACACAGGAAACAAAAGCATGGCTGCAGGTCTGGTCTGCATGCTAGGCTAAGGAAACATGCTCACAAACTACCTCTTTCCACCATATGTCTTGCTATTGCCAGATCTATCACAAACAAAATGGATGAACTTCAGATACAGATTTCTGAGAACAAACTTGTAAGAGACTATTGCATGTTATTATTTACAGAGACATTGCTACGCTTGTGTATATCAGATGCAGCCATTGAGCTGGCAGGCCGCACAGGTTTTCGGTGAAACAGGAATAAAGACTTGGGTAATAGCAGAGGTGGGGGGCTTTGCATCTATGTGAACACAGCTGGTGTACCAATGCAAAGATTGTTGACAGTTACTGCTTTCCTGACTTGGAGTATATGACCATCAAATGCAGCACCTTTTATTTATCTTGGAAGTTCATTGGTGTTGTAGTTTCATCTGTTTACATTCCACCTGATGCTAATGTGTGCACAGCTCTAGGTCACCTGTTTGACAGCATTAACTTGCAACAAAACATCCATCCTGAAGCTGTTCATATCATAACTGGAGATTTCAATTAGACGGACTTAGTCAGTTCTCCCCAGATTTCATCAACACATCAAATATGCAACCAGGGAGGAAAATACACTGGACAAGGCCTACTCAAATATCAAGGATGGCTATAGGGGAAAACAGCTGCATCATGTAGGCCAGTCAGACCATTTGTTCATACTCTTGACTCCAGCATACACTCCTGTTAGGAGAAAAGATCAGATTATTACAAACATTGTTAAAATATGGCTGTAAGGTGCACTCTCACAGTTACAGGGGTGCTTTGAAAGGACTAACTGGGACATTTTCCAGGATCAGGATCTAGAAGAGTACACATCAACAATACTCTGCTACATAAAAACCAGTGCTAACAGTGTTACTGTCAGCAAGCACATCCGTGTGTACCCTAATCAGAATCCCTGGATGACGAAGGAGATCAGGTCGCTTCTCAAGCACCGCAATACAGCCTTCAGGTCTGGCAACAGAATAATCTACAGCATGGCTAGAGCCGACTTAAAGAAAGCCATCAGAGAGGCTAAACCAGCCTATAAACAGATGATAGAGGACAACTTCACCAACAAGGACCCACAATAACTATGGCAAGGTATTCAGCACATCATCAGTCATAAAACCAGTAACTGTATGGCTGTTGATGGAGATGCCTCGATGGCAGAGGAACTTAATTATTTCTTTGTCTACTTTAAGGTGGAAACAGCAGAGACAGTCATGCCTAGGCATTAGCAGATAGGCCACAGCAGTCTCCCTTCATTTACACCAGCATCCTATAACCACACCTTCACATTTTAAAAGAGTAATGATGTAAGACGTGTGATCAAACCAGTTAAACCAAGAAAGGCTGCTGGCCCTGATGGAGTGACTGGGTGGGTGCTGAAAGAATGCGTGGACCAAGTCAGTGGGGGTTTTCACAAAGATCTTCAACCTATCTCTATCTACCATTCCATCTTGTCTGAAGTCAACTACGATCATTCCATTACGAAAGAAACAAGTCATCAGTGTCAATGACTATCATCCAGTGGCAGTTAGTCCAATCATCATGAAGTGTTTTGAACAACTGATTCTGCAATACATCAGGGACAGTCTCCCCATTATCTCAGATACACACCAGTATGCTTATAGAGCAGATGGCTCTATGGAAGACGCAATCTCCACTGCCTTACATACTGCACTTTGTCAACCTGAGCAGCAGGGGAGCTGGGTGAGGATGCTCTTTGTAAACTTTAGTTCAGATTTTAACACAGTGATCTCAGATAGAAGTGCGGGCTTAGGACTTTCAAAACCTACCTGCCATTGGATTAAAGACTTTCTGACTAATTGTCCTCAGACAGCTAGACTAGGCCTATACCTCTCCTCCACTCAGGCTAAACACTGGCATCCCACAAGGCTGGCTGCATAGTGTACTGAGAGCAACCTTGCCTTGAGCTGTACCAGAACAAAAGATTTCCGGAGGCACGACACGAATCACAACCCAATATACATCAATGGAGACTCTGTGGAAAGGGTTCCTGCCTTCAAGTTTCTAGGTGCACATGTGGCAGAAGATTTCTCTTGGTCCATAAACACCACAGAGGCAGTCAAAAAGGCACAGCAGAGACTCCATTTTCTGAGGATCCCCAGGAAAAACAACCTGCAGGAGAAGCTACTGGTGTCTTTATGCAGCTGTTTTATTGAAAGTGTGCTGACATGCTGCATTTCCACATGGTATGCCAACAGCTAAGCATCAGACAAGAAGTCCCTTCAAAGGATCATTAACTCTGCTGAAAAAATCATTGATTGCTCACTGCCCTCTTTGGAAGACCTCATCTCTTCCTGTCTCAGCAGGGCAGCCAACATCTTGAAAGACTCTTCTGATACTGGACATCACCTGTTTGAGCTGCAGCCTCCTGGCAGATGGTTCAGGTCCATTCCATCTTGAACAAGTGCACTTAAGAATAGTTTTTATCCCAGAGCCATACATGAACTGAACAATGCTAAATACAGCCAACATCTTGAAAGACTCTTCTGATACTGGACATCACCTGTTTGAGCTGCAGCCTCCTGGCAGATGGTTCAGGTCCATTCCATCTTGAACAAGTGCACTTAAGAATAGTTTTTATCCCAGAGCCATACATGAACTGAACAATGCTAAATACCCACATTGAGTACAGATAAGGTATATGTTTACATTTTTGTGCACCTTATTTTATTCCTTTCATGTGTAATTATACTCAAGTGCAATAACTTAGTTATTTACTGCATTGCATTATGTTTTATTGTTTGGTATTGTATACTCTTATTTTTCATGTGCGAATGCACCTTAGGAGGATTACTGCAAATTTCATTGTACTTGTGCAGTGACAATAAAGGATTCGTATCTTATCTTATTTTGAAAATTTGAACATTAAGTCTAGGAAGCAATTTATTTTTTCCTCAGAACAAAGAGGATTATTTTCTTTCATTACCAATGATTTTTGCTCAGGGTAACTATTCATTGTAACATCTTTCAATATCTGCATTTCTAAATCAGCATCAGTATGCTTTGAAATTTATTTAATCTTTCTTCTGTTATTGGTTGCTGCAGTATGATCCAAAAAATCTCCCTATCATGTTTCTACGACAGATGTGCAGTATTCTTCATATCTGCTGTGTGTAGTTCCTTACCTTCTCTTTATGTGTTTCAAATCATACTTCTAAAGATTAAGTAACAACCTCAGTTGTGCCTTATACAAAGAATTTCTGAATATACTTTGCAAGAGTTTGTGAACTGTTTCCACATGAACTTCTTTACTGTAAATAATATATTCATGGAATTTCTTAAATCTTTGCGCTATAGCTAACGGTTCATTTACTTTTGTGCTTCAGTTAATGCTGTTGTCCCACAGGCAACTAATCAGTTTTCTTGCAGTATTACAGCTTCTGTACCATTCTAACTTATGTCTACTTGCAACACAGATGGATTATTCACATCATAGTAATTTAGCTCAGCAACACAACTGGTTTATTCACATCATAGTATTTTAGCTCAGGACTGCCAGTGACTAATTTCTTAAGCATTTTTAAACTCTCGTCATGGACATAGCTCCATTCCCAGGCTATATCTTGCTGTAACATCATTCTGAGAGGCAGTACTATTTCAGACATGTTATGTGCAAACTTTGCAAGATAACTTCGGTCCCAGGAACCTCTGTAATGACTGGTTATCTTCTGACCTTAGCATTGCACGGTTATTCAGATTTTTTTCTGGATAAGGTTTTAGACTTTCTGTTGTTAGAATATAACCCTTATATTTCAGATGAGTCATTCTGACTTAATATTTGCTGCTATTCAATTTGAAATTATGATATGTTAATCTCTTGAACAGCTTTATCAATATGTTGTCATTTTGTTCTTGTATCTAACCCCACAGTATGTCTTAATTTGTGTAAAACACTTTCCAAGCATTCAATATAGGGACAGCAACTCTTGGGAACTTCTTTGGTGCTGTCAAAATAGCAAACAGGAGGCTAAGAAATTAGTATCTTTCTAATGCTTTTGTAAACATACAGATTTTGATGATTTTGTATAGCTTTGTCTGACAAAGTATGGTTTGCACGTTATATCAATAAAAATGGTATTTGGCATTCTAGAGACAGCACATTTCTATCTGTAAGCAATGGGTAATGCCCTATTTTATTCAATATATTCAGATTTTGTGGAGCAGTACATATAGTAGCATAAAAATATTGCTGGGCTGGTTATCACAGAGACCAGAGAATCCTAGCAATATACACCTTTAAGTGGATACATTTCTTTGTAAAAGTGGAAACATTTTTCATCAATTTTGACTCTAATAGTTTCTTGATGATACTAGGCTTTCATATCTCTCTAACTTCTGTTCAGCTTCATCTCTAAGTGCTGCAAGTACTTTTCTAGGAGTATGTATCACTGACACAGTATTAGATGTTATCTATA
Organism: Protopterus annectens; assembly: GCF_019279795.1. NCBI lineage: Eukaryota > Metazoa > Chordata > Ceratodontiformes > Protopteridae > Protopterus > Protopterus annectens. The sequence continues at coordinate 806,307,620 of NC_056731.1, read as the reverse complement.
TATGTGTACACTTCTCTTTGTCATCATTTAATCCTTGTATAGATTCATAGGTGTGTACTAGGCTAATGGCCGTGGGGCCTTTACAAGCCTAGCCCATAGGATTACCCTGGCATCATGACACCCAACCTTAGTTCCCAGTGCCTTAATCGAATAAAGCCACTGGAGTGATCCCTGGGGTGAATTTTGTATTTCCCATCCACTCATCAAGATTTCTCTTGAAGATGGCCAGTGAGGTGCTCTACTTGACATGTATAGGAAGTCTATTCCATGGCATGGACAGTCTCTGGGTTATGAACATGTCCCTCCAGCATGTTTTGTTGATTGTGGTAATGAGGTTGAGGTCTCTGGAGTGTGTGGTGCGGAGAAATTGGGATTTCTTTAGATGTAGCATTTCTAACAGAGCTGGGTCAGGCATGGCTTTGTAAGTCAAGCAGAGATCACCTCTAAGTAGGCTGTATGAGATGGAGAATAGATGGGTTTTTTTTAGTCTGTTCATATAGGGCAAGGCCTAGGATCCTCTTTGTGAGGTACTTTTGCGGCCTCTCCAGTTGTTGCAGGTGTCTAGTGAGGTACATGCCAAATGGGAAATTGTACTCAATGATTGGCCTAATGAGGGAAGGGTAGAGAGAGACAATGACCTCTTTCTTCCTGGATGCAAAACCCGTAGTAATGAGATGTGCCACACAGAAGGACTTTCTGACCACAGTGGCAATGTGGTGGTCAAAAGAGAGGTTGCTGTCAACCTGTGTTCCCAGATCTCTTATAACACCTTCTGTGTTCAGTGGACTGCCATCGATGTGGTAATTCATGGGAACTGGGTTTTTCCCAAAGGGGATAATGACACATTTTTTGGCAGTGAGCTTAAGGCCATGGTTCTGTCACCAGTCTTTGGTCTCAGTGAGGCCTTTCTGTAGGATGTCAGCATCACTCAGGGAGTTAATAATAGCTCCCAACTTGCAGTTGTCTGCGAACTTTGTCAGCCAGAGTTCCTTCGTGTTGGCCTGGACTTCAGAGAAGTAGATACCAAAAAGGAGACGATCCAGGACCGAACCCTGTGGGCCTCCACTCATGACTTGTCAGCAGTCTGACTTGGAGTCAGCTACTTTCACACTGTTTTTAAATGTATACTGCTATTTTTAGCTACTGTGCACATATGCATATCTTTTGATAAGGATAGTACTGTTTCTTTTAACAGCCTATCCATTATTTCTTAAGCCACATATTATCTCTCCTTCTTATACAGCTAAAAGAAAATCAATCTGATTTTTTTATTGCAGAAAAACATGCTCCCGTAATCTTTCTAGGACCCTGTGCTGTTGTAAAGAAAAATATCTAATCAATTAAAACTTCCTTTTAAGATGGCATAATTGCTAAAAGTTTCTGTACGTGCTGCTGTTTTGTCTTTCTCAAGTAAAACAAAAGTTAAATGCCTGCATGTGTTATTCTCCAGCAACATTCAGGAGTGCTATACACTGAACTTCAGATTTCTTAACTAGAGTACTTGCAGTGAGGAGTAAATCATTGTACTGGATCCAAATCTTTCAATTTTCTGTCAGGTTTCTTTCTTGCAGTTTAAATGGTCCTGGAGAGTACAGAGACATATTTCCATTATGAATTACATTATTATACTCCCAAACACAGAAACTCTTGAAAATAAATATATTTTTAGTTGTGACAAATATTTAGTCTAGTTCTGATACAATGCCATATTCGGAGTGTTAATACGTGAGACATATAGATGTAGTTGTGGTCTACACTTCGTGAAGTATATATTGCAGACTGAATTCTTTGGAATTTCTAAGTACCACATGATATACTACTCCTTGTAACATTTAAAAGTATATATGCCGTATCTAGCAGTCCACTCTGTAATCTATTTCATCCTGTCTTTTATACTCACTTTTTAAAAATAATCCAATTTTTGGAACAGTGGCATCAGCTAGTGTCAGACATTTTGGCAAGAAGTATAGTTTCAGCATGAGACACAATACAATTTTCACCGCCTTCATTTCCAAGACCACTCCTTCACACATCAAAAGATCACATTAATTGCACTACTTGCAATTCAGCAGCTACAAAACAAGGAAGCAGTTCTGCCATTTCCTTTAGCAAATAAAGAGAATTCATTTTATTAGGAGTTACTCCTCGTGACAAAAAGGAAATTCTGAGGAGGTCTAGTTTAACAAATCTGAAAAGGCTTATCAGAACAAAGATGCGTTGACAGAGCAGACACTATTATGTCTCTTGCTACATTTATAGTAACATTGAACATGCAGAAGAACTACCTTTGTATACCCACCTTCAACTGTTTGACAATGGTGTCCTTTATTCAGTTCATTTCATTTCCTTCCCAACTCGCCTTTATACTGTGTCCAGAGTGTTTTTCAGGTGCACAGATGCAGTGTTTTCCCACCTAAGGCTACTGGGGATAAGGGTGCACATCCTTTGTTGAATGACTGCATAGTTTAGACAGATTGTTTGCAAAACATACAGATGGAAATTCAGCATACTTAGAACTGATAGTTCACAAAACCCTGAAAGGCTTCCAGTACCCACAGAATTAACAAATGTGTGGCCTTGTGCCCTGCTAGACTAAAATTTCTAAGACCTATCCTAGGCACCAATCATAGGATCAAAAGAGGTTAGCAGCCTAATGGCCCTGAGGCCCTTACAAGTCTAGCCAAGAGTTTATCCCCAAAAAGAAACCTCAGTCAGCACCTATGGCCCCTGTCAGTGAGGGACACAGGTGGAACCCCTGGTAAAAATTTATGGTTTCCAATTCACTCATCAAGGTTGCGCTTGAAGAGGATCAGTGAGGTACTCGGTTTGACGTGTATGGGAAGTCTATTCCAGAGACTGGGCAGCCTCTGAGAGACAAACCTGTCTCTCCAGCAGATTTTGTTGATGCCACATATTAGATTCAGGCCTTTTGAGCAGGTAATGCGCGAGGAGTTAGACTTACTGATGTGGCACATCTCTAGTAGGATAGGGTCCAAGATTGCCTTGTAGGCGAGACACATATCACCTCTGAGCAATCTGTACGATACCAAGTAGAGTGATAGTGATTTGAGCCTCTCCTCATAGGACAGGTGTTGGAGGCCATGGATTCACTTTGTGAGGTATTTCTTTGGCCTTTACATTTGGTGCAGATGTTTGGAGAGGTACATACCAAACAGGGTGTTACACTCAATTATTGGTCTAATGAGGGTGGAGTATAGAGAGGTAATAGCCTTCTGTTGTCTGGATGCAATCCCTTTATTTATGAGATTAACCAAGTAAAAGGCTTTTCTGATCACTGCCGCTACATGATGGTCGAATGTGAGATTATCAATCTGAGTACCCAGGTCTTTCACCACAAGTTGCTTGTTTAGGTGGTTACCATTGATGTGGTAATCTGTTTCTGATGAATGGTATGATGATACATTTTTTTTTCCATTTAGCTTGTCCATGACTTTGGCACCAGTCATTAGTTACCATGAGACCCTTTTGCAGTGCATTAACATCATTTGGGGAATCAATGGCAGCTCCATACTTACAGTTGTCCACAAACTTGGTCAGCCACAGGCCTTTTGTCTTTGCCTTGGACCTCTGAGAAGTAGATGCCAAACAGTAGCTAGATACCTTTCCCTAGGACAGGGTGCAACTGATGATGGCATTTCTTTTCTCTAATATCAGTCAGTAAAAAGAGCTTCACAGCAAGGACTGTTTTGAAGGTCCTGAGTAACATTCTGCATTTTCATCTTTCCTGTTTTCACAATCCATATAAATGACTCTTATTTTTGTTTTTCTCTACAGAATGACTTTGATAAATCTGAGAACAGGTTGTATAAATAAGCCTGAGTTCTCAAATTACTTTGATTTCAGTTCTAGAAAGTAATTTAACAGATCAGAATTTTCTAAAAGGGGGAGTTTTGCATTTTATCAAAATCAGCAATTTTCTGTTTACATTTCCACACAACCAGGCAATGTCAACATATGTATTTTAAACTGTTAGAATGAGGTCCTGCTGTATGCTTTTTCACCAGCACCACTAAATCAAAAGATACATACTGTGGAATAGGAGGAGGGAGCAAAGCCTGTCCCCTATCTGCTTGCTGGCAGAAATCAACATGATTTATCTCATCTGATATCACTGGCTCATCCAGCCACCTGTCCTTTATAACAGACTGTTAGTAAAACAGAAAAAAAGGGTTCTACATCCAAGCCTAATATCTCTCAGATTAACAGCTGGCAGTTGTATAGTTGCTGCCTGTATAAGAAGCAAAAATGCTTGCCACTATAAAATCATACCTTTACAGATGCTCACAATTCTCTTTTTATGAATGCATCAAGGTAAAGCTTTTTCGTCTATCGCTCAGAATGTCATTGTACCGTACTACTCTGTATAGTTATGGTTTGGCCTATTTTTCCCTTAAGGTGTCTGTCTGCCATTATTTCCAGCTGCAACTTTTCAGCTTGCTGAATTTAAGTCTTTTTAGGTTCCCTCATCCCAGGCCGTCAAGACAGCCATTTTCTTCTACTTGGAACTTAGACTTTGTGACAGAGCAGCAAGTTCTTCTGCCTTTGATCCTTTCAGTACAGTATACTTCAAGTAGTTTTCCTGAAATATATTTGTATCTTTCATCCTGAAGGATTTCTGAGCTATAGACCTTAATGTTTAAGAAGACATAGTTTTCCAAGAATAGGGAGTCTGTAAGAATACGCAAGTAATACGATGAGAGGACTAAACTACTTAAATTAATTAATCATCTTTTTTGGCATCTGTGAAAGGGAAATGTTACTAACAGAAGTGAAGGTGTGAAGCAGCTGGCTAATTGTCTACAGCATGACTTTGGAAGTTAAGGTTCACTCCGTTGAAGCACTACCCTTGCCCCTTTCTGTAGGGAATCTACCTGGAGGTCTTTAGAAGATTAAGGTTTGGACTTCCACTAACACATTTTTCAAACTTTCAAAGTTGATTTTCATTCTAGAAGAAGAGTATTACTTGCTTTGGCTATACTGCATGGTTTACTTTAAATCATCCAGCCAGTTCTGAGAGCTGTGTATACTCTGCTGTTACCCATTCTTTTTATGAATTTTCTTCAGCAATGAGCTTAATAATTATAGTACAGTTGTGTGACAATTGTTTTAGTAGCCCCACCACAAGTGTGGGTATTTGAGTAATAGGATTGTTACTGAAGAATCATCTCCCTTCCTCCATTATCTCAGATCTGATGTCTATTTAATTAGCACTATATCATTTACAGGCTGTTTTGGGGTTTGTGTAATATTGTTATAGTATTATTACTCCTTGTCTATATTATCGGCCATAGCGCCACACTCAAACTCTAAACCAGTCAACCAAGTCTCAATTAACAATCACGACAATTGAGAACTTGACAAGGGAGGATATAAGTAAATAGCTATCACTGATCTACACACCTTGTGGAGGAGGGAGATAGACCAATGGCACAACTGTCCTATAGTGGAGGAATGGAGGCTAAAAACTTACCAGTCAGCATTTATTCTGAGATGTCCTAAAACACCAAGCTGTGCTTTTTTAATATGGGTGGCTTTGTGGAAAGATGCAAATATCAGGCTGCAAAGGGAATAAACACATAGACTAGGGAAAACTTCTAAAGCTATGCATGTGTACACGCACATATATATATATATATATATATATATATATACACACACACACATATATGTATATATATGTGTATATATGTATATGTATATATATGTATATGTATATATATATATATATATATATATATATATATATATATACACACACACACACACACACACACACACACACACACATGCACACAAAATGTGTGTGCGGGTGTGTGTGTGTGCATGTATGTAAGCATGTGTGTGTGTATATGTGTATTGTTTGTTTGTTAATCATTGAAAAACAAAGCAGTGTATCACATAGAAACTAGCATAAAAACAAAGCCATCCTGGGCAAGTAATTGGCAACACGCGACTGTACTAAAATCCAAAATGATCGGCAATAGTATCCAATAGACAGGAAGTCCAGAAACTCAAATATAATAAAAAAGCAAATTTAATGTCATAACCATACGCAAACTTAAGCACTTTCGTCTCTCTCCAAAGAGAGACTTCATCAGAACAACTACCACGTATTGTTAGTGTCCTTTTATACTGCCATCTGTTAAAAATTGAGGAAATTGAATAATTGAATACTTAAAGGTACAGAACCATACTTAAAAAATCACTTAACAGTTCTACAAAACTTAATCAACATATTGTTGATATAATCCTTTGCAGTTCAAACTCCATATAAAAAATAATAAAATGTTGAAAAAATTAGTTTTTTTTTTAAATGTATTGTAAAAGTAGAAAATACCACAAAATAAGGCCAAGTTTTTTAAGAAGAGGGATAATAATACAACTGTCATTCAGACCTGGGGATACCATGGCATTTAACTTCAGCTGCCACTGTAACTCTCTAATGTCCTTGTCTAATTCCCACCAACCTCCTCTTGTATTGTTAGGTATAATATCCAGAATCCCAAATTTCTACTTACACCTTTACACACTAGATTATGCTTATAAAGGGCATTATTTGTGTTCGCTTTATTTATGGCGTATAGGTGTTCGTAAATGCACTTTCTAAGGTTTCTCTCCATTTTCCCTACATAAAAATTGCCACAGAAAGTGCATAAGGTGATATAAATAATACCCTTAGAACCACAATTGCCCTTTTTCCAACAACATTTTACAGGGTACATGTTCCAGGCGCATAATCTGATCTTCCATAATATAGGGACATTGTCAGCATGCTCCACACTTTGTTGTTCCTTTTTCTGGTACGTGATGGTACATTATCTCATGTTGAAATAGCCATTTTAAGTTCTTTCCTGTTTTATAAACAAAACTGGGGACTTGTCCTATACTTTCAAGGATTTCAGAATTGCTCTTAAAAATTGTTTAGTTGTTTATTAATATATTTTTCGCTTCCTGGCTACCCGTACCATAAGGTAACACCATTCTGTTTTGAAAGTTCTGGGTGCTTTCTATAACCTTCTTGTGTGTCGACAGAACACTATTGTTCAAGAAGGGTTTATATCTATTACCCCATGCTGATTTTACTTCCTGAACTGTTTTCATAAGGTAATCTTGGGGATACCCTCTTTTCTTAAATATTTCTGTGATAGTATTAACTTCTGCCAAGAAACTATCCTTGTCCGAGCACATTCTGGCTGCTCATACTAACTGTCCCTTTAAGATGTTCTTCTTTATATGTCCTGGGTGGTTACTCTGGTAGTCTAAATAGTTATTAGAAAAAGTATTCTTTCTAAAGATTTTTGAACCAAACTTAGTGTTAACATTGTCTTTAAATAAACAAAGTTATATGTCCATAATCTATACTATTTTCAGATTCACTTCCTGTAAATTGAAATATTCCACTGACATTAAGATAATCCAAAAATTAATAGATTTTGTTTGGGGATTTCCATAGAATAAATATGTCATCTAAGTATCTATAGTAGGCTAACCAGTCTTTGGAAAATTCTGAATTAAAGACGTATCTTTTCTCCCACGTATACAGGACTAAATTAGCATATGTGGGTGTGCAACTCGCACCCATTGCTACCCCATTAATTTGTTTAAAAAATTCTCTGAACTTGAAATAGTTGTTGTTCAGGGGTAAATTCCATTGTAGCCATCAAAAAAATTCAACATAGTGTCATTTAGAGGGGTTAATTCTGTAGGAGCATCATAAAACAAATTTAGTCCTTCAAAGTGGGGTATGGAAGTAAACAAGTCTTTAACATCTGTAGTGGAAAAATTACACTTCTCACTATACCAATTAGCCTGAATTTTCATTAGAAAATCCCATGAGTCTTTTAGCAAATAATCAATAGGTCTTATAAGATCCTTAAGCAACCTGTCTATGAATACTCCTAAGGAATATGTAGGGCTATTATGGGCTACTGTTATGACCCTAAAAGACAGATGTTCGATTTCCTTATGAATTTTTGGAACTCCGAAGGCTAAGGGGATAATGGGGTGCTCTGATTTCAAAAATTCAAATACTTTTTCATTAATCACTCCCTGTAAAAGGGAATCTTCAAGAAACAACTGGATTTTTCTGTGCATAAGAAATATTTCATTTTTTGGATATTTGCTGATATTTATCAATATCATAAAAAATTTCAAGTAATTGGTTGTTATAATCCATTCTGTCAAACTGAACTACCCCCCCACACACACACACACACACACACACACACACACACACACACACACACACACACACACACACACACACACACACACACACACACACACACACCTTTATCAGGTTTCATAATCCTGATGTCTTGGTTTGCCCTGAGTTCTCATAGCAATTTGGTTTCTTCCTTTGACATATTGTAAAGCTTCCTCTTCCTACGATTAGAGTGTCATGAATATCTTCCTTACATGGCTTTTCAGAAGTTGAAAGAAGAGGGTGTAAGGGTGGGTTAAAGTAGCTTTTCTTTTGCATATTAACCCCTAAGTTTCTAGTTGTACAACCATTTTTCCTTATTTTTAATAATTGTTAATCATGTAAGCATCGTTTTTCAGGGGTGACCTGAGAACACTGTTTGGTTAAGTGACCTGCTCAAGTTCACACATTAGGTATGTGAGGGCTGAGGGAGTCAAACCCTGTACTACAGGAACTACAGCTTACATCCTTAACCCTCTGAGCCATATGCCAGCTAATATTCCACCACTTGGTGTTGTTTTCACATTATGATTTTACCCATGGTTGGTTTGATCAAAACGGAAAAGCCCGAATGATCAAACACACAGTTGTGAGAAACTCCTTTGATACCCACACGCAGGAATTGATTACTGCTATTATACAATGACGTTATTCAAGAAAGAAACTGCTTACCTTTCATGAGTGGTGTCATTATATAACAGCACTTTAGTGTTTTTCAGTTTTCCACATTATTTACATATATAGAATTTTGCTGTATAATTAACAGATGGTGTGGGGGAGCAGGGGGCTTACCCCCTGAAAAAAACACTTGTTTTTGGTTTAGCCCGTTCTAGGCTAATTCCTGGAGCATGCACAGTACATGTCAATGTTCTGTATTTCAACACAAACATTTCAGTATTACAGGACATTGGCATAGTTACACTTCTTATAAAAGTATTGTTATTTTTCTGCTGTGGTGTGATATGGTACAGAATTACATTTCATACAACATAGTTCAGCAGAGTAAAAATATCTCATTTATTGTTTAAAAAAAACACAAGGTCTTGTCTCCCTGAACAAAAAAATCTGAGGTCACTTTTAAGATTGTAAAAGCACAGAACAAACATTCTGCTATCTGTCAGGCTGTGACCACTGACCAGTTAAAATGAACCATATCTATGTTCATAGGTTCATAGATTAGTACTAGGCTAACAGCCCTTCTGGGCCATTTTAAGTCTAGCCAATTACCCCATGTGAGAATCAAACTCTGTACCTTGTAACTGTAAGGTAAACATATTAACCATTATGCCAAGCTCCCACCCCATGTTGTTTTTCTTACTAAAAATCTGCAGACTCAACTACGTTTTTTCTGTTATTAGGCATAAGTTCCGTTTCTCCACGTTGGCCCTAGAAAATGCCAAGTCAGTAAAAAAACAAACAAGACAGGCCTGTGCTGTCAGAATCATTTCTAAAACAAGACAGAGTCTTCTTTCAATGAAAAAGTATTATACAAAACACTTCTCCCTTCTCAAGTGTTTACATTTAGTTCAATATATTAACTTGGTGTTATTTTATTCAGTATTGTTTAGCTTTTTCATGGCCTCTTTACTTTTTCCCCAAGAGCATTTGTTAGTCTTCTTGCATAATTGCCATTTTCCAGGCACCAGAAACAGAGCAGAACATGTGGTGTGCAATCTTGTATATATGGACTCTTCACCAGCGGTCACAATATGAGATTTCAGCCATGCACTCCTAAAGTTCCCCAGCTGCAGAAAAAAGATCAGGATGAGGGACTGTGTTCTCCTTCATATAGCCTTTATATTTTATGACTGTTGTGCAGCAATGATTCTGTTACTCAGACATCTGCTGTTATGCTGTGCTTACTCATGCAGGTGTTTTCTTTTTCTTAATTATACAGTAACAGAGTGCACTTTGGATTTATTTTTGGTCAGAAGTGATTTTTAAGAGTTAATCTTATGTAAATTCCATATTAACTGGTCTTTATTTTTGAATATTTTTGTGTATGTCAGTTGTGTAACTTTACTGTGCAACTTCAGTGAATTGGTGGCATAATCTGTGTATCAGTTTGGGATGTACATCCACTGCTGGACAACTAACTAGTGCAGCTAACAAGTGCAGTTGTCAGTACTATACACACTGGACTTCCTGATCATATAGTCATATCCAACGGAATGTCTGACAGTGTTTGAAAGTTAATAATCCAGATGTTCTTCGTTTTCCATTGCTGCAGTCCTTACTATTGGGTATAGTCCGCCTGGCCCGTGACCCCTAATACCAGAGAGAAGGGCTGCTGCCGTCAGTCGCATTAGACGGCTCGCCAGCACGCCAGTACTAAAATGCGCCCGACCGACGCCCTCAGTCTTTTTTTTGCGCATGTCCCGATGCAAGAGCAGTTTTTTTAAGTGCAGGTTGGCGTTCTGAAATATTTCGAGCCGGAGGAGACCAAACAGAAGTTTCAAGTCTAAGTACGTTAAGCTTTGGTTTTTTTGGTTTTTTTTATTTTTCGGATGTTTTAAAAAGAGTAGAAAAAATTTCTTTTGGGTGGGAACAGATACTTGGATACCTTACAGGGTACCTTGTGTACTGTACCTACCTTGTAGCCTGCGGCGTTGTTGGTTACTTGTTCTTTGTTACTTGTGGTTTAGGTTTAACAAACGTACTATTAAGAGGAGCCAGGTTTGTGCCAGGTTAAGGCTTGGTGTTATAAAAATGCCCGTCGGCTGCGCCGGCGCCCGCTTCAAATCCAAAGAGGGCAAAACAAAAAGGACAAAAGGGTTGATGAACGGCGGTCCCGGACGAGTCGTTCTTTGGTAAGGCTCAGTGGAGCCAGAGGTTTTGCCAGAGTCCATGGAGGGAGGGCGAAACTTTACTGTTTAGGACTACTGCCAGGCAGGGGTCAGGGCTAGGCTGGGGGGGCTTCTCAGGTAACTGTTCTTCCTCTCTTTCCCCTTTTCCTTTAGCTCCTAGAGTTGCCTTGCTCTGTTGCCAAAAGAGGTAGGCCTAGTTCAGCTTCCAGGCTTTCAAGCTACTCCTTGATTTTTATGTCTAGACCTTCAAAATATATGCTTAAAATTTGGCAAGATTACTGATTATTGATAGGAGAGCCTATATGCCATAAGAGGCCCCTTAGTGGAACAACCGTTTGATAGTTTTGAACTGTGTTCAGAGGCTTTGTGTGACTCTTCATGGACTTGCAGTCTATCCTACTTGATTTCATTCTGATGTGGATGATGATTCCACTCCTACAGCCTCTCCCTCCTGCTTTCTCATTTTCAGAGACTCTGCATTCCATGAGGGAGACTTTTAAATGGGCCAGGACAGGGCTAGATGATTTCTTCCACTTGCTAGGAGGAATTTTGTTTTTGCCTCCATGTAGGGCCCCAGGTGCCCCTCTGTCTGTATAGGTTTGGTGGAAGATGTTTTTCTTGAGGCTTCCTGAATCCTGATCCTCTTTCCTTGCCTCCTGCTCCTGTTAATGATAGGGGTTTTAGAGCCCTGCCCAAGCTCATAAGTATTTGTTTAAGAGTCCTGCAGAAACTAGAACTCTTTCTCAAAAAAAGAAAGGTGGTAAGGCTACTGTTTCGGTACTGATAATGTTCACACTGATAAAGAGGCGGGGAAATGGATTGGTGGGGGGAGAGAAAATTTATGCCTCTTCCCACAGCAGTTGCCGCTGCTAAAATGCTAAGTTCACATCATAAAATTAAAAATTATTAAGATCTACAACAAATGTCTAAGGTGGATGATGCTTGTCTGAGGTAGTGAGTAAGAAGGAGTTGGTGACTGTTTTCATCAGTGAGCTTGCTGGTGTTGAGGCTCAGAATTGTGGTTGAGATGCTGTGTTCAGGCCCTCGTCGTGGCTGCCTGGTTGGATGTTCTGAGATTGTCAGAATATTGGAAGGGAAGGAATGATACAGTCTGATGTGTTATTGAGTTTTGGAAAATCCTTTACAGTCTGATGTGTTGTTGAGGATGCGCCTAAGTCTAGTAGACTCGTTAAAGATTTTTTGCAGGTGTCTATGATTTAAGTTAAAGATTTTTGCATAAGCAGCTAAGGGGTGTTTAGTAGGAGTCCAGCTAGATAAGTAGGCCTAGAGGGGTGGACATGATTAGGCAGTCCCCAGGGGTCTAGGGGGTCAGTCGTTGGGGATGAGGGGTGAGGTTCTTTCTCGTCAGAGCTCCTAGTTCCAGACCTCAGACTTCCTGGCAGGATCAGTCCTGGCAGCTCCTTTGGAGTAAAACTGTCTTTGGCTGTCTTTTTTGGGATTTCTAGATTCTTTCCCTGAAAGCACCTTTACAAATTGACTGTCTCTTTACAAGTGTTGACATCATAATTACTTGTTACAGATTTATGTCCACAATGTAGGGCCAACGAGTTCCATAGATTTTCCTCCATACAAGCATTCCAGTTCAAGGGCGTAAGTTATCCCCCGTATCACAAAGGGTCCAGGAGTTATTTCCAAGTGGGGCCAGATGGGCAGAGATCTTTTGCTCCTCAAGCCTTTAAAGGGGATTCCTCAGTTTACGATCGCCTGTTCCCAAGTTCCTTTATCTCTCCACGGGCTTAGATCTTTTGGATTTACTTCACCTCACAGCTTTTTACAACATTCCCAAGTGCAAGATGTGGGATGTACAACTGCTTTTTTTAGATCTGGGCAAGTTCACATAGATCTAACTTTTTATCTCAGAGTATTGCCACCTTCATTCGGAAATAAGGCAGCTTCGTCTCAGTATCCTTGCAATTTGCTTATATCATTCTCGTATTCATTCTTGGGCTTTCTCCTTTTGAAGCTACGCTATAGGGCCCTCTGGCTCAAAATCTGGAATGGCTTCAGTAGCAGTTCTTCAGGCTTCAATAAAAATCTTAACGCTACCAGGGCGACTGCCTGATATAGCAGTGCTAAGATGAGAAGACCTTCTGGAGAATCTTGGATAGCCAGGCAGACAGTGCAAAGATGCCCTGCATGGTCCTTTAACTAAATACAAAACAAAAGAGTCTGTCACTTTAACTTGTGCCAAGCATAAAAGAGTCCGCATGTTTACCAGGACAAACATCTTAATTTCTGTCACTTCCAAAAGGGACGTCATCTCAAGTCCATCAAAACATTGCATCACAGGTTGCTGGACATTCTGGTGCCATCCCAAGCATTAACTGCAGTATATTGTTGTATGTGCCTGTCACCCAAAAAATAACTGGCTAATAAAAAGCTACAAGGAGCATCACAAAAATGTATGACTTGCCTACCAAATTAAGACACTATCATTAAAAAAGACAGATGTTAAAAAGAATTCTGGGACTCTATCAGGACCCAGACAGAGTAAGATGGACTCTAACCACAATACAGAGAGGGCTTGCCTGGGAGCTCACTTAAAATGCAGACATTGCCCATAAGCAGGGCCACAGAAAGTGGATCTTCAGGGCAGGTGTTGATTCTAACAAGCAACTACTCCAGTTCGCATTAACAACACATGCAAGGGGTGGTCATTCTTAATGGCTGAACAGCATTACTTTTTCCAGGGCGATTGTTGGGGCAGCAAGACAGCACTCAATGCATGGGGGGAGCATGCAAAGGGGGAACACCTTAGCAAGGACTATGCAGGCAAGCATCAATTTTAAATGTGACTGCGCTAAACTGCCAGGGAATGGATTCTGCTTAGATTTCTGCCAGGATCACAATCATGGATCATAGATGTGTTGGGAACTCCAGACATGGATCTTCTGAAATCTGATTGCAATTTGGGAAATTGACAGTGTATGCACCAGGAACTGCCACTTTCTGTTCTTGTAACTCACAAAACCAAGCCACCAGCTGCAAAACTCTGCCTGAAGTTTCTACACTGCAACAAAGTGGATGCTCCACCTCTTTCAGTTGGAAGTCCAGGTACTGTTCATGCAGGTCCACCCTCACTACTTTCTGATTAAGGTACTTTGGCCAAAGGTCCACCTCTGATTCCTCTAGATGATTACTCTCAGCTCCAGATTGGCCTCCATGGCCTGGTACTCTCTTCACAATCTGTTAAGTAAAATTCTCTGTGTTATTTGCTCTCTGTCAAGCTTCAGCCTATCTCATCATTAAATCAATCTATTCATGGTCAACTTCCACTACAAGCATCTTGTATATGTCACAAGTTGAAATGGAAGATATTTTGAGAGGAACTTCCTCAGCAAAATGAGATTTCGATTAATAGAAGAAGAGATTTTATCTTTGGAGTAGTGTTTGGACAGAGAGATTTTTGTTTCTTCTTATTTAATTGATGTCTAAAAATTTGGAGCTCACTTGCCTTGTTTGGTGTGGCTAAGATTCATCTTACACTCAATTTGGACAAGGTTTGTCCTTCTCATTAAGATTTTTTCATGAGCTGTTTCAGCCAGCTCTTAGAATGATTGTTGAAAACCTTCGTTTCGCTTTTTTACCTTGAGCCTGCTCTTATTGGAAAAAACTTTATAAGACCAACCTTGAGCCTGCAGCTACTGCTGAATTGAAATACTTGTTGTTGATACTTGTATAACCTTTTGAGCCTACAGCTACATTTGCTTTTGAAATTTCCATCTGGAAGACTGCTTTTTCTGTTGCCCCTTTATTTTCAAAAGGGGTGTGTCTGAGTTGCAGGCCTTGCTGGCAGTAGAGCCCTTTTGATTTTGTTAAGGATAGGTCAAAATTCATTTGCTATCCTTTTTTTTACCTTAGATGTGCAAATAAGGAAAATTGCGTTAACCTTTTCATTCACACACATTTTGTACAGTATTGCAGTTGTTATAAAAGAATTTGCTTGCAGTTTCCAGGGCAAGTGTGTGTCCAAAACTGTTTCTAGCAGGACCTAGGATTTTGGGGCCATTTCAAATTTTGTTTAGGATTGTTGGTTTGAGTTTGTTTGCATAGATCATTCCTGTGTCCAAAACAAACTATCTCTAAGTGGATTGGCTTTGGTGGTGCATTTCCAGGATATTTTCATGGCAAGGAGGGGGCAGCTATATGATATTTTAAGCATTATCACCTTCTACCCGTACTGCCTCTTCTAAGGGGGGTGGCAATCTAGGATATTTTTGAAGCCAGCTAGGAGTTTACTAGCTGTTTTGCAAGGCATGTTGTCAGCTCCTACTTTCTGAGTATTACCCAAAGGTTTGCCAGCTGTTTTGGGAAAGAACATGTTGTAGTTTACAACTTTATGGAAATGATGCCTCCCTTTTTGCTGCTGCTAGTTCTGCAAAATGTAGACTGATTCCATGGAAATCGAAGAACATAGTACAGTCCTTACCACTCCCCTTGCAGATGTTGATGTATTGTGTAGGTTCCGGTCTATCTATATCTCCTTCCTCTGTATTTATCTGACATGTTGGGTAGGTGAGGTTTGACTTATTCTTTTATTCTGGGACATGTCTATATTGTACTATTGCAAGAAAGACGTATTTTGGGACGCCCGTCTTTTGGGGTCTTAATTCTTCTTTTTCTTTCTGCCTTTTTTTGTGAGGCGGCACATAAGTATAAATATCTGGTTCATTTCCAGAATGGAGCGCCACCTTTATGAAGTTTTCATATCTTATTGTTTCTGAATGGGTATTCATCAGGTCTTTGTTTTCTCCTTGCATTCTAAGTACATGCCAGAAAGCAAAATGGTGATCTAAATGGCTAATAGGCTTGGTTGGTGTGTCATCAAACTTTGGTTCATAGGTAGGTACTAGGCTATAGGCCCGAGGGCCTACGTAAGTCTAGCCAACAAGGTTCCCTGGCTTACACCACCCAAGAGAGTTATTTTCCTGTGCCACTGTCGAGCAGAGACACAGAAGTGATCCCGGGGTGTTTTTCCTGTTTCCCATCCACTCATCAAGATTTTTCTTGAAGAGTGCTAATGAAGAACTTTGCTTGACATAGATGGGTAGCCTGCTGCAGAGTATGGGAAGTCTCTGGGACAGGAATCTATCCCTCCAGCATGTCCTGTTTATTGCGGTGACAAGGTTTAGGTCCCTAGAGCGTGTAGCTTGGAGGGATTGGGATTTCTTTAGGTGTAGCATGTCCAACAGCTCTGGGTTTGACATAGCTTTATATGTTAGGCAGAGATCACCTCGGAGTATGCGATATGCTACAGAGTAAAGCTGGAGTATTTTCAGGCGGTCAGTGTAGGGCATTTGTTTGAGGCCAGTAATCCTCTTTGTGAGGTACTTCTGTGGCCTTTCCAGCTGCTGAAGATGTCTTGTGAGGTACATTCCAAAAGGGGCGTTGCACTCTATAATAGGTCTAATGAGAGTCGAGTAGAGGGGAACATTGACCTCTTTTTTTCTTGGATGAGAACCCTTTTATGATTAGGTGTGCCACGTAGAAGGACTTCCTGACTACTGTGGTGATGTGACTATCAAAAGAGAGACTACTGTCCACCTGGGTAAAAGTCTCTTATCACGCATTCGGTGTTAAGTAGATTGCTGCCTATGTGGTAGTTCATGGGTACAGAGTTTTTACCAAAGGGGATGACACTGCACTTTTTGGCATTGGGCTTGAGGCCATGGCTCTGACTTCAGGCAACGGTCTCAGCGAGGCCCTTCTGTAGGATCCACATCATTTGAGGACTTAACTATGGCTCCTAGTTTGCATTCATCTGCGAACTTCATTAGCCAGAGGCCTTCTGTGTTAGCCTGTACTTCAGAGAAGTAGATACCAAACAGGAGAGGTCCCAGGACAGAACCCTGTGGTACTCCACTTGTCTCTGCTTTGAGGTCAGATTTGGAGTCTGCAACTTTTACAGTGTTTGTTCTGTCAGTGAGCCAGCTGGCAACCCATCTTGTAACGTAGGGATTTATACCTAGTTTAGTGAGGTTTAGCTATAATTCCAGAATGGGGGATGGTGTTGAAAGCCTTGGCGAGGTCAAGATAGGCTGTGTGAACCACCTTACCCTCATCTACGGCTTTGGTGACTGCCTCAAAGAAGTCGATCAGGTTCAGGAGGCATGATCTGCCTTTCACAAACCTGAACTGGGTGGGATCCAGAGTTTGGAGGTTAACAATGTCTTTGTTTATGAGTTCCATGATGATATGTTCCATGGCCTTGCAGACCAGACTCATCAGGCTAATAGGTCGATAGTTCCCGGGATAAGTGGTGGCTCCCCCTTTGTGGAGTGGGATAACTGTTGCTGTGCGCCGTTCAGTGGGCAAAAAGCCTGATGTGAGGCTATTATTGAACATGGTGCGTAAGTGGGGAGCCAGTTCATTCTAAAGTTCATGTAAAACGCAGCCTGGGATGTTGTCCCATGGATGCTGTGTTTTTGGCTTTAGAGAGTGCAACTTTTATCTGCTTAGTTGTGATTACAGGGACTCTGCATTCTTCCTATATAAATATGGGCCCTTTAGGGGGTGAGAAGGGGGGTAAAGTTAGCACTGGAACCTATCTGCCAGGATGTTGGCAATATCAGTTGGTTCTGTAATTTTTTTGCCTTTGTGTTGTAACTCAGAGCAGATCTGGGTGATGCCATCGAGTTTCTTGACATAGCTATAGAATGCTTTGTGGTTGTCCTTGGAATCAGTGGCGATTTTGTTTTCGTAGCTAGCTTTGGAGGATCTTATAAGGGATGTCAGCTTCTTACTGAGGCTGACCAGGGAGCTCCTCCACTCATGAGATTTTGCTCTCTTTTGCAACAGTTTCTTCCTTCTGTTGTACAGATTGTTTATGGCAGGAGACCACTAGATTGGCTTCCTTTTTTTGGAGGATAGCGTCTTGGTCCTTTTTGGGATAGCATGATCCATGCACTCGTGGAAGTGCTTATAGAGTTCATTTGTGTAGGATTCAGCAGTTGTAACTGTGTTGTCCATCTGCATGGATGTCATGAAGGTCACCACTTCTGTCTTAAGAAGCATGAAGTTGGCTTTGGAGAAATTTTTTACTGTGGTTTCCTTAATGGGGGGTGGGGGCGGGATGTTGATATCAAGGGTGATTAGCTTATGGTCAGATCGGACCAACGAGGAGTTGACTTCAGGTGTGGAACACCTGTCACTCATGTTGGTAATGACTAGGTCGAGGATATTGTTGCCCCTGGTGTGGGTGTGGATAAGTTGATCCAGGGCATTGGAGTTTATGAATTCCAGAAAGCGTTGAACTAAGGAGTTGGTATATGAGTAGTTTTACTAGTTAATGGTGGGGTAGTTGAAGTCGCCCATTATTAGGGTGTTTGGTTGAACCCTAATATTTTCCAGTACATCAAGAAAAGAGGAGTGGGAATCCTGGGGTATGGTGGGGGATCTGTAGCAAGCTACAATTTGGATTGCAGTTTTGCCCAGAGTTAGTTGCACTTGGATAACCTCGGATGTATTATGCTGAGCAACTAGCCTGGAGGTGTGGATATTTTTAATGAATATGGACACACCTCCACCTTTGGTGTTTCGGTTCAGGTTACATGGCCGAAAAGTGTGGTATGAGTTATAGCCTGGTAGTGCAGGGGTGCTCTCTGGAGCCTTGAACCAGGTCTCAGTCACTGCACAGATATCGATGTTCTCCATTTTAAGGAGTGCCTCGAGTGAGTGCATTTTGAGATTGACTTCTAGTATTGAGTAGCGTTACTCTCAGTTTTTGCTTGCCTGTTCCTGTTATGGTGGTGAATTTGTTATTTTAACCTTGCCTAAAAAAGGTACTATAGGGGCAGCAAGAGCCTTAGCTAGTATCCGGAATGTCAGGGGCGACAGGTGCAGGCCATCTCTGGCAAAGCATCATGGTCTGTCGACTATGTCATCCCAAGCAGACATGGATCCTCTTAGAATGACACCAGAAGCTTAGCCAATTGTTGAAGTCAATCATTTTGTCTTTCTACTGCGGTGTCATTCTGAGCGATGGCAGAATGCTACTCAGGGCTAGGGTCATACCTGCCTGGGCTGCAAGATCGGAGAGCTCTTCCATGTCTCTTTTCATGTAGTCCAGGGAGGTACATCTCAGGTCATTCACACCAACATGGACAATGACAGAGTCATATTTGTACTTGTGGAGTGACCTGAGTGCGTGGGTTATGTGGCAGATCCTGGCACCCAACTGGCAGCTGACAGTAACCTTCTCCTTGTTTAGCCTAGTGAGTGAGACATCAGTGTGCCTGACTATAGAGTCACCTATGACTAGTGTGTTATGTACATTGTTTTGCCTTATTGGCTGTGGTTGAGTGGCACACTGAGTCTGTGGGCTGTGTGTCATTTGGGTTGTGTTGGGGGATGGAGGTTGCTTGCGTTTCTGCTTTGGAGGTCTCTGTTGCTTAGACAGATTATTATTGAGAGCCTCCGCAAATATTTTTGTGTTACTGTGTGTGGATTTTGGTGGTGTAGATTTAGTGAGACTATGTGATGAGTGTGGTGCAAATGTTTACCTTCCCCTCATGACTGTCAAGTTCAGTCTTGGTTGGAGAGAGCTTTACCTCCAGTTTGGCTAGATAAGTGCATCTCTCACAGGTTGTAGTGTTGGGTGGTAGGAGGAGAGGGTTGTCTGTGTACATGAGGCAATTTCTGCATTGCCTCAAGATGCCCAGATTCATCAGATAGAAGAGAACACTGGGAGCTGGCCCTTGGACATGCCTGAATAAAAAACTATTTTCCTCTAGATAAGTGAGGAAAGTGAGTACAAAAACTGTTTTTCTCTAGGTAATGAGGAAAACATTTTTTTATATTTTTCTATGTGAATTTTTCTATGCTTTATGCCTTTTACTTGCTGTGATAAGCTATGCCATTGCATTGTTGTATCAGCTTTGATCATTTCTGTCCAGACATTGGTCTTGGTAAGTCTGAGCTGTTGTCTTTAATATTTAATTCAATGATAACACAACAAAGCCTTGATCATCATTCTGACTGCCGCAACAGTCTATAGGCTATATGGGTTGTGTCTTGCCTAGGGCACACCAAACAGCCAGCTTCCCAAAATGCTGTACTCTTCCCAAAACGCTGTACTCTCCCACACCTTCACTTTGACTGCTGATTAGACAGTCCTGTGTTGTGAAATCTGCAGTCAGAGTGAAACTTTGTTCAGTCCTTTCTTACTACCTCATGAAGAAGTAGCAGGCTCTTTGTTTAATTTGTGGCAGATAAGTCCCCACTACGGAACTCTTGTGTACAGGTTTATTTCCCTTTAAAAAAATGTATTTTTAAAACCGGGCTTTTAGTGCTATTCTTGCAAATATCAGAAGTTTCCTTTCAGAGACTATTATTTTTAGCACTTACAAATTTGGAGGCTGTTTGTTTTGTGAAAATGTATTGCTTGTAAACATTGAATTATTATTATTATTTTTTTTACTTTAAATTTTTTTTCCACAAAGTTTAGAGTCTGGAAGTGTTTTGTATGGGCAGCAATCACTTTGTGGCAACATAAGTGACATTTTTTTCTGTCAGTCTGTATTTCATTGTAAAGGGTTTCTGATATGATTTTAGTGTGCTGCTTATGCATCACTATGAGGGCACTATGTATTTAAGTATAAGTGTTAAGTGTGCTGCTTGTGAGCACTTTTTGACAACAGAATGTGTACCACCTTTGAGACATCCTCCCCAGTTACAGCATTGATACATACCCCATTCCGCTTTTCCTCTTCCACTGTGCGAAGAAA
The DNA here is from genome assembly GCF_019279795.1 of Protopterus annectens. Classification (NCBI taxonomy): domain Eukaryota; kingdom Metazoa; phylum Chordata; order Ceratodontiformes; family Protopteridae; genus Protopterus; species Protopterus annectens. Next base: position 806,286,843 of record NC_056731.1, on the reverse strand, counting down.
GAAAAAAACACGTACTAACGACCTTGCCGACAATGCAGGCTCAGTCAATGCCTCAGGCAGTAGTGGGTGAATCTTTAATAGCTATTTTTCTTCATAGATCACTCACATATCTCTCCAGCCTCCTCTGGTGTAGTTCTTTCAGTCACCTCAAGCAGGGGTCAGCCACGTCCTCTTTGGCAGTTCCAGTATCCGATCTGGTCATGGGAGAACCATCTTCGCTGGGTCGGGGAGAGACTCCATGACATGCTGCTCAGGATAACGTGGGAAAGGGACCTGTAGACATGGCAGAAGTGTCTTCATTCATACCTTTTCCTGCAAAGAAAAACAAAAGGTTGAATACTGTTCATCTGAAGCCATAGTGTCTGTTAGTAAAGATGATTTTCTTACCTTAGCCAGACAATTTTGACAGGCTGTTAATCCTGATACTCAGAAATCCTTACTTGAGAATAATGTCAGCAGAGAAATTCCTGAAGAAAATGCGATCAAAGGATTCTCACAGTGACCGAGGCAGGGCCTCTCCTCCTGCAAATTTCCCAGCCCACTTCTTTGATCCATAGGAAACATGGTCTTCACAACTGCCCTTGGAGGAATTTCCCTTTTGTCAGACAATAGCCAGGATGACTGACATGTATTTAAGGGAGCAGGTGGATGTTCCCCCTGAATTGAGGAGATGTTACATTATGGTTTGCTGTGATATGTTATAAGTAGATATACATATATTATGATATGATATGTTATAAATAGGTATGCAGATATGATGTGACACGTTATAAGTAGGTATGCCTCTTTCCACTCCCATACCTCTTGTTTTGTTTTTCCCACAACTCTGAGAAGCTTGGAAAACCCTGAACCAAGGGAAATGAGCTGCACTGTTTGGGGGGAAAAAAAGGAAGGAAAAAAAGCTTTTATTTCATTTTTTTTCTTGTTAAATACTACAATACTGTTTTGTACTTTCAGTCCATTTTGCAAATGTGTTAACTTAAAAGAGCACTGGTTGTATTTGCTGCCTAGTATTGTCTTCTAGTTTTACTCACTGTAATGGAGTGCTGTGTTTTACTGCAGGATCTATGCCTCATTTGCATTTATAAAACTTTGGCTGCTTTCTTGTCATAACTACATTTCCTAGAAATTTCTGCCTGGTGCCATAGTCTTGTAAATCCAGTTGCAGCAGTGGCAGTATTGTGATGTACTCTCTGCCTCATCTGTGCATTTATAAATCTTACACTCCTTTTTTTTTCATAATTCATTGGTAATTTCTGTCTAGTCTGGCACCATAATCTTGTTAATCTAGTCGTAATAATGGCTGCATTGTGATTTATGCTTCAAGATTTATGGTCAACTGCTTAAACTGTAATTCGGTTGTAAGCTTAGTTCTGTTTACTATTTGTCTGTTTAAAGCTGCATTTACAGATTTACTGTGTGTACCTTAATTATTAATTGTTACAGTTTACCAAACCCCAACTGCTGCATTAGGTATTGCTCTCACTGCTAGTCGCTCCTGTCCGTTACAGTAGTCACAACCCTCCCCTGTCCCTAAGTTTAAACAAAGTTAAGAGAACTGTGAATTGATACATTTTCTCCATTTGGCTGATTTATTGTCTATTTTTTGATTGGATTTCTGTCTAGCTTTTTTTTCTATAACCTGCACTGAACGTCTCTCGTCAAGGGTCAAGCTTGGGAAGTGTTGAACTGGGAGAAATGAGCTGAACTTATCTAGTAGACCTCCAGGTGTTCCAAACAGTGTTTTCATCAAAAAGGGAAGAAAAAAAGCGGTCCTGAGCTGAACATAGAAACAAATTGCTTTAATAATTGGCTTAGTTTTTGTCATTCTAAGGGGGCCCAATATCTTTCACCCTGGGAGGACATGATCAACAGATCAAGCTGCTTCACTAGGGATGGTCTGCACCTGTTCTCTCTAGGGTTTTTTGAATATTGGAAAATACTTTGTCTAACCCTCTAGTGTCTTTGGTAGATAAACCTACCAACATAATGAATCAATCAAAAGAATATATGAAGCCATTACTAATAAATGTTAGGTGTCTAAACAAGAAACTTCACTCCCTACAAGCTGTCCTCACCCTGGAGAATGTAGACATCTACATAGTGTCTGAGACGTGTTTTAAAATGGTGGAGAGACTCTGGCTGTTCAGGTCTATAATGACATTCACACATTTAGACTAGCGACTGTAGAGGAGGGGAAAAAGGTTAGTGTGTCTCAGTCTTCATTCAAGAGACTCATATCAAGGTTGGTGAAGTAGAATGATGCACTAATGTCCAAATCACCATCAGAAAAGTCCCTTACCATATATTAGCTAGCTAGAAATGAGCTAGCTATAGAACTCTTTACAAGCACTGGATTCTCTCAATAATAAATCCAGTGTCTTTTTTACTAGCTGATTTTAACTTCTCAGCTATAGACTGAGAAGCATATACCACCACAAGTGCACAAGTGCAGTGATTCCTGGGCTTTGTATATACAAAGGGTCTGAAACAATTAGTTAAAATACTCACTAGGGGGAACAACATCTTAGTCCTTGTCTTTACCAATATGGGGCCATCTTGCACCACCTTTTGTGAATCATCATAAAGTTGTCTCCTTCAAAATAAAATTAAACTGGATGTCCCCTCTTTCCAGTGCTCCTTTAGAAATGTTTCCTAAAACAAACTATCTACTCCTAACTAGTTCATTGACAAGCTTCAAATTCCCACCAAACATAGAAAACTCAGTGAAATAAATGAAAGCATAGATAATCCAACTGTACTAGAATGTATATAACTACATAGATGTGGCTATCCCCTGTAGAAACAAATGCAGGACAAACCCCAGAAACAAATCCCCCTGGTAGAACTGCAATATAAACAAGCAAAACATACAAATAAAAGCAATAGAATTTTGGTGAAAAATAAAAATAGTAATACCCCAAATGATGGAGCCCTCATAATTACATTAAACAAACAACTCGGGTGCTTAATCAAATCCAGCAAAGCCAAATTAGAGGCAGAAAAGAAAACCATGAGGCTTTTTTTTAGTTATGTTTGCAATGTTGGGAATACAACACAGCAATTTCCTAAGCTTAGAGTGTGGAGTCTGCATGTCCTCCCCGCAGTTGGATGGGAGTTCGAAAGATATGTGTAAATGGATGTGCCTTCATTGAAGGTTGGACGTTGAGCTGGCACCCCGGCGTTCGTGAAAATCTACTGCCAATCATTAGCGGACCAGAGTTTTGCTGTGGCAACCCCTAACCGGGAAAAGCCGAAAGACAAACAACAACATAGTGAACAATGTTACCTTCACAGAGGCAGAAGATATACTCAGCGCAAGTATAACCCACAATTGAGTACTTTTTAAATATTGATGGTACGATCCTTGTTACTACCTCTACAGGTAATGTAAATATAGTCCATGAATAGTTAAGATTAATCTGAGCACTAAATGAAATAGGTAAATGTTAAGTTGTCTATCTCGCCTTCATTCTTGCTGGATGGGTTCGGAGACGATCCTCGGCTCTGACTCGGCCAATACTAAAAGCTCGAGAGCTAATTCCACCGGCTCGAGGCTCCCCCATATCCCACAATGCTAGGCGGTAACTCCTCAGATCTCGTTTGCCGCTTAGCTGACGAGGTGCTCTTTCCAACCGGCTCTGCAGGTTAGTTGTTTAGATAAAGTCTTTACTAATATAGACATCCTTAAGTTAGTTTTTTCTGTAATATTTAGTTAATTAAATAGTTTTTTACCACTCCCTTCCAAATTCTCCCCCTTTTTCCAAAAAATTTCTCAAGGGTTCTTCCCTTAGGCCTTTAGGCCCCTTCCCTCCCCTCCTAGTAGTTGGAGTGACTGTGTTTTCTAGGGAAATTTTTGTTAAGTTAGTTACTTAATTTAATTTAGTGTAATCTGTGTGTGTGTGAGTGATTGCACTATTGTTGTTTGGATATGTCTAAAGAATCGAAGGTCTCAGGCTTTAAGAAGTGTGACTCGTGCTGTCAGAAGATGTCTCTGACAGACGGTCACACTTCTTGTGTATACTGCCTGGGACCTTTACACCTGCAAGACTCTTGTGCTGTCTGTCATGGTTTCAGCCCTAGAGTCCTGCAGGAACGTAAAAATAAGCTAATTTTAAGAGGCTTATTGAAGCCTGAGGGTCCCCCGACACAGTCCATGTCGGGGAAACCTTCTAAGTCCTCCAGGCAGTCGGCTCCAGTGTCCGAGCCGTCCTCCGGAGGTTCAAAGACCGTTTTAACGGTTCAACCATCGGCTCCAGCCAGAGCCGATGATTCTAGACCTACTACACATACTGTGTCCTCGGCTCCGGCTGGAGCCGTGACAGACAAGTCTAAGTCGGTTCCAACACTCTTGTCGGAACCGATTACTAGAAAGAGGTCCAGGTCTCCTTCTATCGGTTCCGTTCATTCGTCTCCAGCCTCACCGCTCTTGTCTGAACGGAGCCATAGGTCACACTCCTCTAGGTCCTCCAGACTTTCGGACCATGATTTGCAGAGGGTGGTGAGTAGGCTTCTTAAGTCCGAGGCACTGGCCCAGATGTTACACACCCGACTCAACAGTCGATGGCTGCCCCTGTTCCATTAGACATTCCTCCTCCGACTCTATCGAGTTCGGAGCCGGTGCTGCTCGGAGCCAAGACTGTGGGAGCGTCGGGACCGATACCTTTCCTTTCGGCACCGTCGTCTGCTCCGATCTCCTCCTTGGAGGGATCTCGGCGCCGGACTTCCCTCGTCGGCTCCGAGGGGGCGAGTGGCATTGGACCCTTGTCCGACCCAGCTCTCCCTCTCGGTGCTTCGGCGCTGGTTAGTTCGGCTCTGACATCGGCTTCGGAGCCATCCTTGTCGGTGCTGGGGGAGGTTTTCAGCTCTTCAGAGCGGAGACCTCTGGCCCTGCCTGATAGGGGTGCCTTTGAGGTCATGAGGAGCGTGTTAGAACCTGGTTCTACTCCACAGTCGGCTCCATCAGCTCCTCCCTCTACAGTGCCTGCGGTGATTCCTTCTCACCCCCTTGCTTCGGACCGTAGGGAATCTGCACCTCAAGATTCCCCACTGGGAATTTCCTCCTCTTCCGAGGCCTCTCCTGATCTTGCAGAGGAACCCCCTAGGAAGAGTCAGTGCAAGAGGAAGCACATTGACTCCCCTGAGTCTGTCACCTCTGACACTGATTTGGAAGATTCTGAGGGTTCCCCTCGTTCCCCCTCTGAGGATGTCTCCTTTGCAGACATACTGGAAATCCTGAAGCAGAGGGGGAATTGGCCATCTCTTAACCATTCAGAGGACGAATCAGTGTACCTTGAGGCGTTTGGTTCTCGACCTTCCACCTCCTGGGTGTCCCACCCCTTTGACCCACTCATGGATGTGGTGGCGAGGAAGGCTTGGTCGGCTCCTGACTCAGTGGAACCCACCCCTAGGAGGCCGGCCAAATTTATCACTGCCCCCAAAGACAAGGAGTTTTTGTCCAAAGGTGTCTCTGTGGATGCCATGGTGGTGGCTGCTGCCACCAAGAAGGAATTAGCGGATCCTTCGGTGCCTGTTCATCCTCCTAATAAAGAATCTAGGACCATGGACAGGTACGGTAAGCGGATGTTTTCATCAGCGACCTTTTCCATGCGTTCGCTGAATTACCTGTGTCATTTCACTGCCTCCAGAGGGACTTGCTCAAGGAAATGAGTGAAATGTTGAAGGACCCATCAGCTGCGGGTTTTCAAGATAGGATGAACTCCCAGCTGGCTACCCTTAATTCAGTGGTTAACTCCTCCATGCGCCTGATTTCATACGCGGCTGATGGAGCGAGCAGAGCCGCAGGTACAGGGGTGGCTTTACGTCGCCATGCCTGGATGCAGCTATGTAGCTTTGCGGACCCTTTCAAGGCGTCTTTCACTAACTCCCCTTTTGACGGATCATCCCTCTTTGGTCCACAAGTGAAGGATACTCTGACTAGGTGCGAGGTAGAAGGTAAGACTCTTTCTGCTGTCGGAGTCCATTTTTCTACCCCTTCTAGGCCTTACCCCAAAGGTCAGAAGGGGGGGGGAGATGTGGTTCCGCAAACAACCACAAGGAGTCTTGCCGGACGCACAGAGTCATTTCCCCTCTAGAGGCAAAGGGGGGAACAATAATAATAGATGCCGTCTTAGAGGCAGAGGGGGCCCGCAGAATCAGGGTAGTCGAGAAACTTTCTCTGACAAACCCTTTCAACACCCCTGAGGGGTTGCCCGACTGTCCACCTTCGGAGGCAGTCGGGGGAAGATTATCTCTGTACCCAAAAGCCTGGCTTTCCCTTACTCAAGACAAGTGGGTACAGTCTATCATATCCGAAGGCTACAGAATCCCTTTCATTCGCATCCCAAAACAGTCCGGAAAATCTCCCAGTCAAAGGGAACAAGCAGCACTAGAAATTTCAAAGCTGCTCACAAAAAGAGCCATTCAACCAGTTCCAGCAGACCAACAAGGATCCGGAATTTACTCCAAATTCTTTTTAGTTCCAAAGAAAACAGGGGACTGGAGACCCATTTTGGATCTCAGCAACTTGAACAAGTTTGTCAAGAAAACAAAATTTCGGATGGTCACGCTGCAGTCCATCCTGCCCTTTCTGGGCCAGGACAACTGGATGTACTCCATAGATCTCCAGGATGCGTACTATCACATCAAAGTGAACAGACGATCCAGGATATTTCTCCGCTTCAGGCTAGGGGCCAGTCATTTTCAGTTCAGGGCCCTGCCCTTTGGTCTCACTACAGCCCCCCGAGTGTTCACCAAATGCATGGCAGTGGTCGCCGCTCATTTGAGGGGCCAGGGATTCCAGGTGTTTCCTTATTTAGACGACTGGCTCCTGACTGCCACCACCAGGCATCTACTTCTCTTAGCCAGAGACTACACTTTACGAACCTGTCAGGCTCTAGGCATCTCGGTAAATTACGAAAAGTCTGTCTTGTCGCCTTGTCAGTCTATTACCTTTATAGGCGCAAGATTAGACACAGTCAGTCTGTCAGCCAGACTCACAGAACAAAGAGTAGCAGACATTCACAAGCAGGTTTTCCTTCTCTTACGACAAAACAAGATCATAGTCAGACTGGTGTTGAAAGTCCTAGGGATTATGGCGGCGGTTATTCCTCTCCTCCCCTTAGTCCACTTTTACATGAGGATCCTACAGTGGATGCTTTTCACTCAGTGGTCCTTTCAACTTCTACCAATGTCCCACACTTTCAGCATAACTCAGTCATGCAGGAATCATCTTCTGTGGTGGGTCACATCCCCCAACTTCTTCTAGGGAGACCCCCCCCCCCGCCCCCGGCTTCAACTCTGACAACGGACGCCTCCCTGATAGGGTGGGGGGGGGGGCATTACCAGGGCAGGACAGTCCAGGGCACGTGGCAGCCGATCGAGTGCCACTTGCACATAAATGTTCTAGAGATGAGAGCAGTGCTTCTAGCGTTGCAAGCCCTTCAAGACTCTCTTCCTAAGGGAACTATAGCAATTCAGACGGACAATATGTCCGTAGTGTGGTACATCAACAAACAAGGCGGAACCAAATCTTACCCCTTATGTCGAGAAGCACTCAGACTGTGGCAATGGGCGATCTCTTCTCAGCGCTTCCTTATAGCAATGCACATTCCCGGCAAGTCCAATGTGATAGCAGACAGATTGAGCAGAGCCATCCTCATGCCTCACGAGTGGTCTCTGAAGAAATCAGTATTGGAAGAAGTTTTTCGAACTTGGGGCCATCCTTGCTGCGATCTTTTTGCCTCTCCCCAAAACAGCAAGTGTACCGAGTTCTTCACCCTCTTTCCCCTACCAGATCATCCCATCAGAGATGCTCTAGCTGACGATTGGCCTCCGGGGCTCCTGTATGCCTTTCCCCCCTTCCCACTGATACCTCAGCTGATTCGGAAAGCCATTGCTTTGAAGGCCTTAATGATCCTCATTGCCCCTTATTGGCCTAGACAAGTTTGGTTTCCCTTTCTTCATCGTTACCTTTTGGCACAACCATGGCATCTGGACCCAGTTCCAGATCTCTTGATCCATCAATCGGGTCAACTGCACCAATCCCTTTCTTCTCTGAACCTCACAGCGTGGTTCCTCCAATTCCAACCTTAGCCAGGCTTCCCTTAATATCTCACTCAGTTAGAGATATTTTGATAGCTTCTCATAAATCTTCTACCCGGAAGATTTATAGCAGCAAATGGAAACATTTCTCTTTATGGGCAGTTTCCAAGGAAATAGACCCCTTTACTGCACCTATTCAGTCCATTCTTGATTTCCTAGCTGAGCTTTTCCAAGCAGGCTCTTCTCCTTCTACTATCAGAGTTCAATTGGCGGCTATATCTAATTTTCATGTGGGAGTGTCAACTATCATGTCCCACAAACTCTGTAAAGCCTTTCTGAAAGGAGTCTTTCTTCTTAAGCCCCTTGTCAAGGATCCACCTCCTCCATGGGATCTGAACTTGGTTTTAGCATCTTTGATTCTACCCCCTTTTAAACCTGCAGCTTCATGTTCTATGAAGTTGCTGTCTTGGAAAACGCTTTTTCTAATAGCCATCACTTCAGCTAGAAGGGTTTCGGAACTTCATGCTCTATGCTGTCGTCCTCCGTATCTAATTTTTCACAAAGATAGAGTATCCTTGCGTACCAATCCATCTTTTTTGCCTAAAGTGGCCTCTCAAAGAAACCTGAATCAAACTATTGATCTTCCAGTTTTTTTCCCCAATTATGGCAACAGGTCAGAACAAAAATTGCACTCTTTAGATGTTCATCGCCAACTAAGGTATTATTTGGACAGGACTAAACAGTTCAGAAAAACAGACCAACTGTTTGTTTCCTATGCGGAAGGCAAGATGGGTCTCCCAGTCTCTAAAGTGTCACTTTCGAGATGGCTTACTTCTATGATTACCTATATTTATGAGATCAGACACCAACAATTGCCCTCTAAGCCTAGAGCTCACTCTACAAGGGCATTAGCCACATCCATAGCCTTTCAGGATAGGCTTCCTATTGATTCTATTTGTTCAGCAGCAACTTGGGCTTCACCTCATACCTTCATTTCCCATTACAAGTTGGACATAGCCTCCAGAGACCATGCCAACTTTGGTTCCACTGTTCTCAAGAGTCTGTTCCGATAGGCCACCCGGGACAAGGTGCTAGGGACGCGGTCCCATCCAGCAAGAATGAAGGCGAGATAGACAACTTAACATTAAGAAGTTATGTACCTACCATAACGTTCCATGTTAGTTGTCTTCTTCTCGCCTTCTTTCTTGCGTCCCACCCTCCTTCCCCCTAGCCTGGACAGACCTAGAGGAGATTATTTTGTGACCTCTCTAAACCTTTCTCCCACTGTTTTACCACCTCTATATTTTCCTCTGTTAGGTTTAAGTCACCTCACAGTCAGCCCTATAGAGGTGGATTACCCTTCTCCATGTTATGGAGCTTTTTTCTTGCTTGGCCTAGCTTTCAAACGAGATCTGAGGAGTTACCGCCTAGCATTGTAGGATATGGGGGAGCCTCGAGCCGGTGGAATTAGCTCTCGAGCTTTTAGTATTGGCCGAGTCGCTCCGAACCCATCCAGCAAGAAAGAAGGCGAGAAGAAGACAACTAACATGGAATGTTATGGTAGGTACATAACTTCTTATTCCAGGTGCTGAACAGGAAATTTGGCTTGGCTTAAAATGGTCTGCAAGGCATTTAGCCTAGTACTGACCTATTAATCTTTGAACTATTGTGCTAGCCTTGCAGGATGCATTTAGTGCTGCCTGCAACAATCTTGTCAGCCTTCAGTTCCAAAAAAGGCAGATAGCCTTTACAAAGTTTCTCTGTCTAACAAACATTTGATGTTCCTCCTTAACACCGTTGCAGTATTCTTTATTAAAGGGATCCCCTGGCAAGGATAGACTAACGTCCAGCCAGTATAACAAAGCTTTAGTTTTTTTTAAGGATGTTGTACATCACACGTATGCTCCGCTCTCATGGAGTAGGGCATTAAGTTGATATACAGATGTACATACTCAGAACATCTTTGCTGCCAGTCCAAATGCCATGTTCGATTGTCAGTCTGAATGCTTCTTCATTTGTGCTGGTTACCAAGCCATTTTCAGATAAATGCCCTGTTGGGGGTTTTCTCTTATCTTGTTTTGTCTTTGTTTGCTAGTTTGCATGTCATCCAGAAAGGGAAAATGTCAGTGTGGGAGACAGATTCCCCGTAAGAACCATCACAAGCAGCGTAATTTTTGCTTGGGTGCTTCTCACAACTATTCTTCATGCTCAGTTTGTCAAGCGTTTGTCCCTAAGACACTTCATAGTTGTCTCCTTCTTGTCTGTTTACCTAGAAAACCAACGTCTTAAGTTGTTGGCACAGGGTGTGATGGCAGAATTGTCCTATCCCAAAGGTCAGCAGTCTGCCAAGAAGAAGACCAAAAAAGTCAGGTTGGATTCAGCTGCTGTACCGGCTCCCCTAGATATCTCTCTCTCGAGGCTGGTGAAAGCCCGGAGGATCATCCAGTTGTTCCATTGGATTCCTCTGCTGCGACCACTTTAGAGGCTGGCATGGATCTTGCTTTTTGCATGTCCTCAGAGGCTCTACAGATGTCCATTATGAATGTTGAGGGAGAACCTAGGCTGATCATATCCAAGGGATGAACGGGTGTTCTGCAGATTCTTGATCAGGAGGAGAGTCCCACTACATTGATTGAATGTTGGCAAGGGTCTAAACCTCCTACGGTCTTTAGGGCTGATGTTCCTTTGAAGAAGAAGCAGAAAAAAAAAACATATTTCCCCAGTTCCAAAAGATCCCCGACATGAATGGCACAATTTTACACAGGTGCTGTTTAATGCACTCGTGGTCTTGAAGCCTCCCCAGGGAGTTTCTCTTCCTGCTCCCCCATGACATCTTCTCCTAGAGAGCAGGACTCTGCTGATAAGGAATTGGATTCCGTGGAATAGTCCTTGGCTTGCTGTCCTCAGATTCCTTCTCCATTAGACTATGGTTCTGAGGAGGACGACTCCATTAGTCCAGATTCTCCCTTTGAGGAACTTTCTTTTGGGGATACTGTTTCTCATATGATGGAATTCTTTAAATGGGACTGTACTCAGATTTCTGATGTCCATAAGAAGTATTATGAACTCCTCCAGATGGAGTCCCCCAAGCCCTCTGCTATCCCTCGGGTCCTAGCTGCCCTGTTAGACACTTTGTCAGCAGCTTTTCTGACAAGGACAGTAGGATCACGGAGCGGCTAGGCAAAAAGGTGTATACTGTTATGGCCTTTCAGGCTATTAATTATTAGACACATGTGACCAGGTATATCCTGGCTGTTCTTCATCAGGTCTGTCAGGTAATTTCTCACTTTCCTGATTCTAAGAGGAAAGTTTCAGCCCTCTCTTTGTTAGATTCTTCTCAAGTGGCTCACCATTCTATTAAATGTAGCTATGATGCAGCAGATGCTTCTTCTGGAGGTCCTGCCTTTGGTTTTGTGTTGAGTTGTTATTCTTGGCTTTGCCTCCAACCTTTACCTGATTAAATTAAGGCTATATTGATGGATGCTCCTCTTGACAATAAGAATCTCTTTGGTTCTGAATCTGCTAAGCTTTTTAAGTCCCTGCAGGAGAAGGGCAAGGCCTTGCAGGAATTAAAACGTATTTTTGTTTTTCCTATTCCAAAATTTCAGAGGAATTATCCTTCTAAGACTTCCTTTGTATGTAGGCAGTCATGCCCCCCTCCCAGAGGTAAAAAAGGTCTATAAGGGCTTTGCTAAGTCTACTCAGACTCCTACTACTCAGAAGCCTCCTTTTCAAGACAAACCAAGATGTTCTTCGTTCCCCATTGCTGCAGTCCTTACTATTGGGTGTAGTCCGCTGTCCAGTCGGCCCGAATACCAGAGTATATGGCTGACGTCGGTCAGGGCGCATTAGACTGACGTCAGTACGTCAGGGTACTAATGCGCATGACCGACGTCATATCCTCAGTCTTTTTTGCCGCATGGTCCGATGCAGAAGCAGTTTTGCGAGTGCAGGTTGGCGTTCTGAAATTTTTCCGAAACCGGAGTTTCAGACCGAATCAGAGTTGGCTAAGTACCCCGTTGGGGAACATTTTGGTTTTTTCTTGCCTCAGTATTTAACCGGATGTCAGAAAAAGTGAATAACTGTATTTCTTGTGGGAAACAGATACCTCATAGGGATTACCATACCTTGTGTATACCTTGTTTAGGGCCTGAGCACGACGTTGTTGGATGCCGCTCTTGTGCTAGGTTTAACAAACGCACTATTAAGAGACGGTTAGACTGTGCCAGGTTAGTGTTTGGGAAGCGTTGCAATTATAAAATGCCGTCGGATGCTCCGGCGCTTCGTCCAAGAAGTGCAAGGACAAAACAGCGAAGCCTAGGGTTGATGAACCGGCAGTCCCGGTCGTCGGTTCTTTAGAAGGTTCAGTGGAGCCAGAGGTTTTGCCAGGAGTTTCTTTGGAGTCTCAGGCAGAGACTTTACTGTTACAGGATGTGCCTTCTCAGGAGGTAGGCCAGGCTGAGGGGGCTTCTCGGGTAACTGTTCTTCCCTCTCTTCCCAAGGTAGTTAGAGCCTCTCCTTCTGTTGCCAAAACTTCTTTGAGAGGTAGGCCAAGTTCAGCTTCAGTGGGGGCTTCTCCTAGCATTTCGGTTCTGTACCTAAGAAACATATGCTTAAAATGGCAGAAGATTTGATTACTATGATTAGAGGTTCTATGCCCTCCTGATAAGAGGCCCAGGGTGGAACCGAGTTTGATAGTTTTGAACAGTGTTCAGAGGCTTCTGAGTCTTCTGTGGAAGATTTGCAGGAGTATCCTCCTTATTCTGATTCTGATGTGGATGATTCCACTCCTACAGCTTCTCCTCCTGAGGATTTCTCATTTTCAGAGACTCTACATTCCATGAGGGAGCACTTTAAATGGGAAGGCCAGGATTACTCTGATTCCAGGAAAAGGCTTAGGAATTCTTGTTTTACCCCAGCATAGGCCCTTAGCTATACCTCCTGTGTTGAATGTGGTGGAAGATGTTTTGCAGAGGCTTCCTGAACCCTGACTCTTTGCCTCCTGCTCCTGTTAAACCCGATAGGTACTATAGGGTGCCTGAAGCTCATAAGTATTTGTTTAAGAGTCCTAGGGCGGACCCAGAAACTGTTTCTCAGGGGCCTAAAGGTGTTAAGGCCTCTGTGGTTAAAAATCCTGTTCCCACTGATAAAGAGGCAAGGGCTTTGGATAGGTGGGGAAAGAAAGTGTATACTTCTTCCACTCTAGCCATGAGAGCGTTGAATTGTCAGTTTCACATGCTAAAATATCAAAATTATCTCCTTTCACAATTGAAATCTAAGGTGGATGCTTTGGCGGAAGGTATTGAGTGTAAAGAGTTGCTGGATTTGGTTCATGTGTCTGAACAAGTGGGTAAGCATTCTTTGCAATGTGGTTTTGATGCTGTACAGGCCTCCTCGAGGGTGGCTGCCACTAGTTCTGTTCTTCGCAGGCATGCCTGGTTGAGGGATCAGAATTTAGCTGAGCATGTTAAGACAAGGATTTTGGATGCTCCTTTACAGTCTGATGTGTTTGGTTCGCCTGTGGAAGCAGTTTTAAAGAAAATGGAGGACAAAGCTAAGTCTATGCAAACTGTTAAAGATTTTTTGCAGGTGCAGCCACCGAAGTTTAGTAGAAACTGGCCTGCTAAGGGGTGGACATATCCTGCTTATGATTCCCAGTCTAGGGGTAGGTCTAGACGTGGTAGGGGCAGAGCTCAAGGTTCTTTTAGGCCTAGAACAGGGAGTTCACCTGCTCAGACTTCTGGTGAGGGCAGGGGTCAGTCCTTTCGTAAACAGACCCAATGACCTGCCCTTTCAGCTGCCAGTAGATTCTCGTCTGGTAGCTCCTTTGGGAGGAAGACTGTCTCTTTTCAAAGAAAATTGGGATTTAATTACTCAAGACAGATGGGTGTTGGATATCATTCACCACGGTTACAGGTTTTATTTCCATACAATGCCTCCTTTCAAAGGCATGCCAGACGTTCCTCCTCCACAAAGAAAAGAGGCTCACAAGCAAATTTCTCAGTTACTCCAGATGGGGGCCATTCAGCCAGTTCCTGTATCAGAAAGGGGCCTAGGATTTTATTCTCGCCTGTTCCTAGTACCAAAGAAGGGGAACACGTGGAGACCAATTTTGGATTTATCTCTCCTCAACACTTATCTGGACATTCCCAAGTTCAAGATGTTGACGTTACAACAGCTTTTACCTCTACTGGGCAAAGATCACTGGATGGTAACTTTAGATCTCAAGGAAGCTTACCTTCATGTGCCTATAAGGCTAAGTTGCAGGAAGTATCTGCGGTTTCGAGCTGGAAATTCTCATTATCAGTTCTCTGCATTGCCCTTTGGCTTATCTACTGCCCAGAGTATTCACAAAGGTTCTGGCTCCAGTGATAGCTTACTTCAGGCTGCAAGGAATTCAAATCTATCCTTACTTGGACGACTGCCTGATTCTGGCTCAAGAAAAGGAAGACCTTCTACAGCATCTGGAATATGTTATAGCAGTGCTAAGATGCCTAGGGTATTCTGTGAACGAAATAAAGTCCAGTCTAGTACCCTCTCAAGACATGTGCTTTCTGGGTGTGAGACTGAATACAGCAGCCCAGATGGCCTTTTTAACCCCGGACAAACAAAAGAGTCTATCACTTTACTTCCATCAACTATCTCATCAGTCCGTGCTGACTGCAAGGACAGTCCTTCAAGCATTAGGGTTCATGGCATCTTGTATTCTGGTGCTTCCCAATGCCAAACTGCATATGAGGAAGCTACAATGGTATCTCAAAAATGTATGGACACAGCACTGCCAGGATTTGGACACTGTCATTCAAATAATACCTTGCCTTCAAAAAGAATTTTTGTGGTGGGCTCAGGAATGTCACCTAAACAAGGGACTCTCTGTGACCCGGCCAGAGGCGAGTCAGATTTTAACGACAGATGCCTCGGACATTGCTTGGGGAGCTCATCTAAATGGAAAGTGGATACAAGACAAGTGGCCTGCCAGACTACAGCATCTACATATCAACATGAAGGAGATGTTAGCAGTCCAGTTTGCATTAATGGCTTTCAAGGAGTTAATTCTTCCAGGGCAGGTGTTGATTCTAACAGACAACACAACTGTCATGTGGTACATCAACAAGCAAGGGGAACACATTCTTATCCTCTATGCAGGCAAGCAATGATTTTATGGGAGACTGCGCTAAGCTTGCAACTAACTCTTCAGGCAAGGTTTCTGCCGGAGCACAGAACTCCTTAGCAGATGTGTTAAGCAGACAAATCATGGATCCCCACGAGTGGAAACTGGATCTTCATGTATTTCAGAAATTGACAGTGTCATGGGGAACTCCAGACATAGATCTGTTCGCTTCTCCACTAAACCACCAGCTGCCAAAGTATTGCACAAAGGGGTTTCATCACACAGCTTGGAAAGTGGATGCTCTGTCTTTCAGTTGGAAAAACCTTCATGTGTATGCCTTTCCACCTCTGCCTCTTCTTCCAAAGGTACTATTAAAGGTCAGACAAGACAGGCCAAGGATGATTTTGATAGCTCCAGATTGGCCTCGGCAACACTGGTACCCACTACTACGGAGTCTGGTAAAGAAGCTTCCATGGCCTTTACCTCTGATTCCTCATCTGTTATCTCAGAAGGACGGTCATCTGCTCAATGTCAAGCTTCACTCTCTTCATCTAACAGCCTGGCATATTCTGTGTTGAAACACAGCAGGTCTCAACTTCCTCAACAAGTTTTAAATGTGATTATGGAAGCTAGAAGACCTAGTACAAGGAAAGTGTACGCAGAAAAATGGAAGAGATTTTTATTTTGGAGTACAGCAAAGAATTTGGAGATTTCTGAGCCTAATTTGAGTGTGGCTCTTCAATATCTTACTGAGTTATTGGACAAAGGTTTGTCTTTCTCTTCCATTAAGATTCATGCTGCAGCAATTTCAGCTCACTATGATTGTGACCCACCATTGTTTTCACATCCTTTATTCAAGCAATTTCTTCGGGGGGCAAAGAATATAAGACCCCCACGTAGAGCTCCTGCTCCTGCTTGGGATCTCAATTTTGTGTTGGAGAAACTTACTCTACAGCCTTTTGAGCCTGCAGCTACTGCTGACCTGAAATACTTGTCATGGAAGACTGCTTTTTTGTTGGCCATTACTTCTGCAAGAAGGGTTTCTGAGTTACAGGCCCTTATGGCGGTTGAGCCTTTTTTGATTTTTCATAAGGATAGGGTATCATTACGTACTAATCCTTCCTTTATGCCTAAGGTGGTTTCTAGTGTGGCTTTAAACCAAACTATTCATTTGCCTACTTTCTATGCAGATCCCCAAAATAAAGGGGAAAAGATTTTGCACACTTTAGATGTACACAGGCAATTGCGTTATTATTTAAGCAGGACTAAGGATTTTAGGCAGTCTCAGCAGTTGTTTGTTTCTTTTGCTTTGAGTTCAGGGCAAGCCTGTGTCAAAACAAACTATTTCTAGGTGGATTGGCTTTTGCATTGCATTTTGTTATTCCCATCATGGCAAGGAGATTCCAGCTGGGATTAGGCCTCATTCCACTAGGGCTACTGCCACTTCTACAGCATTTCTAAGGGGTGGCAACTAAGGATATTTTGGAAGCAGCTACTTGGAGTTCAGTGCATACTTTCTCTAAGCATTATCACCTTCCTATCTACTCTAAGTCTAGGGCTGGTTTTGCCACAGCTGTTTTGCAAGGCATGTTGTCAGCTCCTGCTTCTTTATGATTTGCCAGCCTCCCTTACCTCTGCTTTGGGATTCTACCCAATAGTAAGGACTGCAGCAATGGGGAACGAAGAACATAGTACAGTTTTGTACCTACCATAAATGTAGATGTTCGAGGATCCCCATTGCTGCAGTCCAGTTTACCCTCCCTCCTTCCCCTCTGTGTTTAGGGGTGGTTGTGCAGGTGAGGTTACATGCTGATATTTTTGTATATATTCTTGTATATATTGTACTTATTTTTGGTGCAGGTATTTTGGGCCTTGTCTTTTTAGGGTCTTCTGACATCTGGGGCAAGAAAAGACTGAGGATATGACGTCGGTCATGCGCATTAGTACCCTGACGTACTGACGTCAGTCTAATGCGCCCTGACCGACGTCAGCCATATACTCTGGTATTCGGGCCGACTGGACAGCGGACTACACCCAATAGTAAGGACTGCAGCAATGGGGATCCTCGAACATCTACATTTATGGTAGGTACAAAACTGTACTTTTTGTCTGACTCTCTTCTTCCTTCCATTCTAGACCAGGTTCCTTTGTCTTTCCCTATTTCATTCCCTATTTCTTTCCATTTGGTTAAAGATCACTCAGGATTTTTGGGTTCTGAGCATTATCCATCAGGGATACTTTATGGTGTGGAAATCCCTTTGTCCTTTTCTAGGCGTTTCTCAACCACCTCTGGAACAGCTGCCCTTTTTTTTCCAGATGTACTTCAGGGCCATCCAAGCAGTTTCTACACCTCAAAGGGGGAAAGGGTTTTATTCCAAGATGTTTTGGTGCCCATGAAAGAAGGCACAGGGAGGCCCATTTTGGATTTTTCCCAGCTCAACACTTTTCTGAAGATCACTTCTTTTTGTATGCTGTCCCTTTAGACCCCGTTTCCTCTTATTCTTCCTCTGTCCTTCCTGGTCTCTCTGGATCTCAAGGATGCCTGTGTTCACATCCTTATTCATCCCTGTTTCAGGGCATGTTTTTGTTTCTCTGTTTCTTCCTTTCATTTATAGTTCTCTGCTTTGCCCTTTGGTCTTTCTATTTTCTCAAGGATCTTGACCAAATGACTTGCTCTTGTGATTGCCTTTTGCAGGGTGAGGAGGATACGGGTCTTTCCCTACCTGGACGACCTGCTCATTCAAGCTTCCTCCCAAGAGGCCTTTATTCAGTACCTCCACTATGCTGTTTGCCTCTTACAGAGCCTAGGGTTTACAATAAATTTCCAGAAATCCTTCCAGACTCCTCCTTAGGGTCATGTTTTTGTTCTCAGGTCCAGGCACCAGACCATTCCTGTGTTGGCTTCCCTGCCATCACCCAAACTCTGACTTTAATTGCCTTTTTTCAATCCCTTCTTCCTCAGGTCTCAGTTACAGCCAGGGAGTCCTTTGGTCTCTGGGTTACATGGTTTGCATCATATTTATGCTTCCTCAGTGGTGGATTCATCAGCTGTCTCTCAACCCAGGGCTTCCTTTTCAGCCCTCAGTCCCCTCTCAGGAGCTTTTTTCAGATGCCTCAGACATGGGGGGGGGGTGCTTCTTTTCGCTCTTTAAAACCTTCAAGGTCTTTGGCCCCTTCATCAGAGGGTGGATCATATCAACATCAAGGAAATGAGAGCTTTCCTTCTTGCTCTTCAGGCCTTCCCTTCTCTGTTTTTCCAGAGCCTCTCAAAGTCTTTACAGGAATACCATAATGAAGTGGTACATTAACAAGCAATGGGGGGGGGGGGCACATTCTTAACTCCTGTGCAGACTAGCTCTTCAGGTTTGGGGTTTGGGATCTGGCTGTCCAGTATCTGGTGACTCTTCTGGTCATTTGCATTCCATCAGAAGAGAACATTGTGGCAGATCCTGAGCAGGTCCATAACACAGACTCAGGAGTGGATGCTTCACAGAGATGTGTTTTTGGACGTTATCCACCATTGGGGTACTCCACAGTCTTTTTTTCCTCCTCTCTAACAACAACAACTGTTTTGCACCAGTGTCCCAAGTCCTCTGGTGTGGAAGGGGGGGTGCCCTGTCTTTTTCTTGGAAAGGGATGTTTGTCTATGCCTTCCTTCCCTTCCTCTCATTCAAAGGGTCATGCTCAAGATAGAACAGGACTCCTCCAAGACTTTTTGGTGACTCCAGGGCGAGAAGGGTCTTTCAAAATGTTGGTTGCCCTGCTGAGACAAAGCTGAAGAGTTCCACCAAAGAGGGCAATGATTAGCCAATGATTTTCTGAGAAGAGTTGGTGATCCTTTGGAGGGGCTTCCTGTCTGCAGCCGAGCTGTTGGCATACTATGTGGAAATGCAGTATGTCAGCACACTTTAAATAAACAGCAGTAAAAAGATGCAAGTAGATGTTCTTTGTGTTTCACTGTTGCAGTCATCACATTTGGGTTGTCCCTGCCAGAGTAGCCCTCAGGTGGCCCGAATACCAGAGGCTTAGTATTTCTGTGTCGGTTGCCGTCACTCCAAGACTGATGTCAGGTCATCAGTGGTATAAAATAAGGCAGCCGACACCATTACATCAGTCTTTCTTGCCAAGGAGCCAAAGCAGAAGTAGTTCACACAAGTGCCGGTTGGCCACTGTCCTGAGGTTTTCATTTCCGAATTGAAGTTGAAGTCTTCTAAAGCTAAGTACCCCATTGGGGAGCCTTCTTTCTTGCTCTAACCGATGTCAGAAAAAGTTAACAATTGTCTCGCCTATGGAAAGCAAATACCACACCGAGACTTTCATTCTTACTGCGTCACTTGCTTAGGCCCGGACCATGACGTCCCCAGCTGTCACTTTTGTGCTTTGTTCAATGTCAGAACTATATGTCATTGGGCCCTTATTGTAGCTAGATACTTTCGCTCTCAGTCCTTGAATTCTGATATGGCTTTGGTAAGCCGTCCAACAGCAGATCTTCTGAAAAAACGTAAGAGTAAAGACAGAGACAGACTGCACAGGTCCAAAACTGCCGATGACGCTTCCGTTAAGCTAGTCGTCAGTTCTCTGGTCCTCAGTGAAGTGCTTTCGCAGCCCCGATGCCCACTTCCTGTGGATTCACAGGCCGCTACCGAGACCCTTTCAGAGTCCGGTATGCTGCGAGACTCTTCATCGACTAAGGATCCTACGGATGTCTCTACCTTGGATGGGTCTCGAGCTGCTGAGCAGGCACCAGCTTCCGAGGAAGTATTTCACACTACCAATTCTCGACACAGACCGACTTCTTTCGCATTTACCATTCTTTCGAAAACTACCGAGTTTCTAAGGCCCAGGAAACGAACCACACCCAAAAAATCCATGACCCAAGCTCAGGCACCTGCTTCCTTGCCTCAGTCTCAAATACTTAAAATGGCGGAAGACCATATAACGCTCATCAGGGGAAGCCAGGCTACCCCTTCCAAAAGAAAAAGAGATTTGTCCCCATTAGTTTTATCTGAAAAGGAGTCCAATGTCTTTGATGCATCTGAATATGAAGATATGCAACCACTCTCTGCTTATGATGATTCTGATGCAGAAGAATCCATCCCTTCAGCCTCTCCACCCGAATACTTTTCCTTTGGGGAAACCCTACATACTTTAAGGGAGCATTTCCAATGGGAATGTCAGGACTACCCTTGGTCAAAAAAAAGAGACTCGGGGAATTCTTAGATCTTCTACAGTACAGACCTCTGGCCATTCCTCCTGTCCTGGATGTTGTGGATGTTGTTTTTATGGAATCCAGGTTGACTCCTGACACTCTCCCTCCTGCTCCCAGACAATCTGACAGGTACTATAGAGTCCCTGACTCTCACAAATTTCTTTTCAAAACTCCTACTGTTGACCCTGAGGTTATCTCTCAAGGACCTAAAGGAATTAAAGCAACTTCTGCTAAGAATCCCACCCCCTTAGATAGGGATTCCCGAACATTAGACAGTTAGGGTAAAAAAAGTATACACCTCTGCTACTCTTGCTATTAGAGCACTAAAATGTCAGTTCCATATGCTAAAATATCAGCAACATACCATGGAACTCCTCAAACAAAAAATATCTTCTTTTCTTGCTTGTGCAGAAAATAGAGTTACAAGAGTTAATGCATTCTGCAAGTTAAGTAACTAAGCACACCTTACAATGTGGTTTTGATGCCCAAGAATCATCTTGCAGGGCAACAGTCACTGTCTCTGTCCTTAGAAGGCATGCTTGGCGTAAGGAACAGCCCTTGCCAGACCATGTTAAATCCAAGTTATTGGATGGACACTTGCACAAAGACAACTTAATTTGGCACCAAAGCAGAGGAGGTCTTTAAAAAGATGGAAGAAAAAGCTAAATCTATGCAGACAGTTAAAGACTTCTTGCAAGTCCAGCCACCGAGGTTCAGTAGGCATTGACCCTCCAAGTACTGGTCCTTTCCTGCCCCCTCCAGGTCAGCTCATCCCAGACCCCCCCCCCCCCCCAGACGACAGCCCCAGGGAATGCAGAGATCTAAGCAATGGAGTTCCTCCTCTTCAAAACCAGGGAGTGCTAAGCCACCCCCTCATAGTAAGAACTCACAATGACTTTACACTTCCACCCCCTCCCTCTCCCTCTGCCCACCTGCTCTTGCCCCTAGGAGCAAAACTCTCCTTCTATGCAAGCACCTGGGCCACCATTACCAACAACCAGTGGGTCCTCAACATAGTGTCCCAGGGATACAAATTTTATTTCCATACTCTACCAACCCCAAAAGGGTTCCCATATCTACCCCCAAATCAGTGGGCAGAGGCCAAAAAGCAAGTCCTTTCCCTGCCCTCTATGAGGGCAATAGAGCATGTTCCTGCAGAATATATAGGCCAAGGTTTCTACTCCAGACTCTTCCTGGTACCCAGAAAAGAGGGTGTACGGTGCCCCATCCTCGATCTATCCATTCTATACATCTTTCTGGTGATACCAAAATTCAAAATGCTCACCCTCCAGCAGCTTCTACCCATGCTCTCCAAGGATGCCTGGTTAGCCACCCAAGACCTAAAAGAGACCTACCTACACATCCCAGTCAGGGAATCATGCAGGAAATACCTATGTTTCAGGGCAGGATCACTGCACTTTCAGTTCTCTGCACTTCCCTTTGGCTTCACCACTGCTCAGAATTTTCACAAAATGTCTGGCTCCCGCCATTACTTTTTGCAGACAAAAAAATATTCAAATTTACCCATACTTAGATGACTGCCTGATTCAAGCAGACAGTCAGGAAAAGCTGCTAAAGCACGTGACCTTTGTAAAGGATCTACTGACCTCCCTGGGGTATACTATCAAAAAAAGAAATCCAAACTAGTACCCATGCAAAAAAAAATATTCCTGGGAGCAAACCTGGACACAGCATCCCAGATAGGCATTCCTTACATTAGAAAAACAAAAACCTACCTGACAGCCTACTTCTCTCAACTAGCCACCAGACCCCAGTTATCCGCAAGGAAAATCCTGCAGGCTCTGGGGTTCATGGCTTCTTGCATTCTACTCATTCCATATGCCAGACTGCATATGAGGAAACTGCAGTGGTACCTAAAAAGCCTTTGGTGTCAGCACTCCCAAGACCTGGAAACTCTTATACCAATGATACCTTGTTTAAGTAAAGATTTTTTATGGTGGGCAGCAGCATGCTACCACAACAAGGGACTTCCCTTCTCACAACCCAACGCCGCTCAGACCCTCACCACAGATGCATCAGACTATGCCTGGGGTGCACACCTGGATGGCAGGTGCATTCAGGGCCAATGGAGCCCAAGTCAAGTACATCTGCACGTCAACCAAAAAGAGATGTTAGCTGTTCAGCATGCTCTGACAGCTTTCAGACCCCTACGTTCCCAGGGCCTCTGCTGATCAAAACAAACATCACCACTTTGATGTGATATATCAACAGGCAGGGAGGGACTCACTCTTACCCTCTGTGCAGGCTTGCCATGACCCTTTGGCACACGGCCTCAGCCATGCAACTACACCTGTTAGCACAATTCTTGCCAGGTTCACTAAACTCTCTGGCAGACAACTTAAGCAGAAATCTTCTGGACCCACATGAGTGGCAGCTAGACCAAATAACCTTCACCCTTGTAACCCAGAAATGGGGCACCCGAAGGTTGACCTCTTTGCTTCCCACTCCAACAATCAGCTCAGCAAATTCTGCACCAGGGAACCTCACAGCAAGGCCTGGAAAGTGGTTGCTCTATCCTTCCAGTGGATCAACCTCTCAGTCTCTGCATTTCCCCCTCTACCGCTCATTTCAAGGGTACTGCTCAAAATAAGGGAGGAAAAACCAAAGACAATTCTGATTGCCCCAGACTGGCCACACCAGCACTGGTACCCACTGCTGCACAGCCTGTCACCCCTGCCACCATGGCTGGCATCTCCCTCAGATCCCAGCACTCCTGGCCCAGAGGAATGGAGAATTCATGCATCCCCAATTGCAGATCCTCAATCTGGCAGCCAGGCTTATTCCCTGACCACTTCACAAGCTGCCAATGTAAGAAAACAAGTTCTAGATGTTATACATGAGGCCAGATGCCCTAGTACTAGAAAGTGTTATGCTGACAAGTAGAAAAGGTTTTGCACCTGGATCCAGGCTAAGGGAGCCGGAATGGCACAGCCCTCCCTACCCCTCATCCTTGATTACCTGACTGACCTATTACACAGGGGTCTGTCCTTCTCTTTTATTAAAATTCATGTCTCTGCCATCTCTGCTCATTTCAGCACAGAGCCACCTCTTTTCTCCCGCCCTCTCATCAAACAATTCCTAAGAGGGGCTAACAACTTGAGGCCATCCAGAAGAGCACCTACCCCAGCTTGGGATCTAAACTTTGTGTTATAAAAGCTCACCCTGCCCCCCTTTGAACCAGCAGCTTCAGCAGAGTTAAAGTTTCTCACTTGGAAGACAGCCTTTTTTCTGGCCATCACTTCAGCTAGAAGAGTATCCAAGCTACAAGCTCTTATGGCTGTAGAGCTCTTCATCATTTTCCTTGCTGACAGGGTCTCCCTCAGGACTAACCCATCCTTCATGCCAAAAGTGGTTTCCATTGTGGCTCTCAACCAATCCATTCATTTGCCCACCTTTTTCCCTAACCCACAAAACAAGGGGGAAAGGATTCTGCACTCTCTAGATGTGCACAGACAGCTCAGATTCTACCTAGACAGGACTAAATCATTTAAAAAGACTAATTAATTGTTAGTCAGCTTTGCTGCAGGAGCAGAGGGCAAGGCCATATCCAAACAAACCATTTCCAAATGGATAGCACACTGCATCCATTTCTGCTACAAGCAGCTTGGGAACCCCCCCCCCAAGGGGTCAGGACACATTCTACCAGAGCAGCCTCCACCTCTGAAGCTTTCTGCAGAGAGGTCCCCACCAGGGACATCCTGGAGGCTGTAACATGGACATCTGTTCATACCTTCACCAAGCATTACCACCTGCCTATCTTATCCAAATCCAAGGCAGGCTTTGCCACCACAGTCTTGCAGGGCATCCTAGCCAGCCCCCAGTCTTCTTGACTGCCTCCACCCTTTTCTTCAGCTTTGGGAATCAACTCAAATTTGATGACTGCAACAGTGAAACACGAAGAACATAGTACAGTTGTGTACACTTACCATAAATGTAGATGTTCGGGTGTATTCATTGTTGCAATCCTGGTTTCCCTCCCCACCATCCCCCTTGTCTCTCTGTTTTCTCTCTCTCAAAAGGAATTTTTGGTATTTACTTTCTACTGGTGGTGTTCTTCCACCATATCCTAGCTCCCTCTTGGGGGCTCCTGACAGGGCAAGAAAAACTGATGTAATGGCGTAGGCTGCCTTATTTTATACCACTGACGACCTGACGTCAGTCCTGGAGCGACAGCAACTGACGCAGAAATACTAAGCCTCTGGTATTCGGGCCGACTGAGGGCTACCCTGGCAGGCATAACCCAAATGTGATGACTGCAACAGTGAATATACTCGAACATCTACATTTATTGTAAGTGTACACAACTGTACTTTTCTCCTGCAGGTTATTTTTACCTGAGGATCCTTAGGAAATGGAGTCTCTGCTGTGCCTTCTTGACTGTCTCTGTGGTGATTATGGACCAAGAGAGATCTTCTTCCACATGTACATCTAGAAACTTGAAGATAGGAACCTGTTCCACACAGTCTCCATTTACGTATATTGCATCGTGGTCTGTGTTGTGCTTCTGAAAATCTATTATGAGTTCTTTGGTTTTAGGTTCATACGTTGGTACTAGGCTATCTGCCCTAGGGCCTATACAAGCCTAGCCATAACAATTCCCTGGATATATCTTCCCACGGTATTTACTTCCCTGGACCCCTGTCTAGCAGGGCGACTGACATGATCCCCGGGGTGAATTTCCTACATGATCCCTGGGGTGAATTTCCTATCTCCCATCCAATCGTCAAGGTTCCTTTTGAAGAGGGCCAAAGAGGCGCTCTGCTTGACATGTATTGGCAGTCTATTCCAGAGTATGGGGAGTCTCTGGGTCAGGAATCTATCCCTCCAGCATATTTTGTTCATTGTGATGACAAGGTTTAGATCCCTGGAGCGTGTGGCTCTGAGGGATTGGGATTTCTTTAAGTGGAGCATGTCCAACAGCTCAAGGTTTGACATGGCCTTGTATGTTAAGCAGAGATCACTTCTGAGTAGACGATATGCCACAGAGTATAGCTAGAGTTTTTTTAGACGGTCAGCATATGGCATCTACTTTAAGCCTGTGATTCTTTTAGTGAGGTATTTCTGCGGCCATTCCAGCTGTTGCAGATGTCTTGTGAGGTACATACCAAACAGGGCGTTATACTCTATAATGGGTCTAATGAGGGATGAGTACAGTGGGACAATGACCTCTTTTTTTCTGGATGAAAAGCCCTTAGTGATGAAGTGTGCCACATAGAATGATTTCCTGACTGTTGTGGCGATGTGGTTATCGAAGGTGAGACCACTGTCCACCTGTGTCCCTAAGTCTGTCATCACACTTTTGAAGTTTAGTGTACTGCCACCTATGTAGTAATTCATGGGTACATGTTTTTTTTCCAAAGGGGATAACTATACATTTCTTGGCATTAAGCTTGAGCCCATGGCTCTGGCACCAGGCATCTGTTTCTGTAAGGCCCTTTTGTAGAATATCCACATCATGTGGGGATTCAGTAATGGCTCCCAGTTTGCAGTTATCTGCGAACTTTGTTAGCCAGAGTCCCTTAGTGTTGGCCTGTGCTTCAGAGAAGTAGATGACAAACAAGAGTGGTCCCAGGACTGAACCCTGAGGTACACCACTTGTCACTTGTCTGGAGCTGGATTTGGAGTTGGCTACTTTTACAGTCTGGGTTCTGTCAGTAAGCCAGTTGGCAACCCATCAAGTGACGTAGGGATTTATGCCTGCTTAGTAAGTTTATCTATGATTTCAGAGTGGGGGATGGTGTTGGAGGCCTTGGCGAGGTCCAGAGAGGCTGTGTGGACTGCCTTACCCTTATCCACAGCTCTGGAGACTGATTCAAAGAAGTCAGTCAAGTTCAGGCGACAAGATCGACCCTTCACGAACCCAAACTGGGTGGGGTCCAGTGTTTGAAGGTTGCCAATGTCTTTGTTTATAAGTTCCATGATAATGCATTCCATGCCCTTGCAGATCAGGCTGGTTAGCCAATGTCTTTGTTTATAAGTTCCATGATAATGCATTCCATGCCCTTGCAGATCAAGCTCGTTAGACTGATTGGACGTTAGTAGCCGGGATCCAAGGTGGATCCCCCCTTGTGGAGTAGGATAACTGTAGCTGTGCGCCACTAAGTGGGCACAAAGCCTGAGGTGAGGCTATGATTAAACATGACACTTAGGTGAGGTGCCAGTTAATTTTGTAGTTCATGTAGTACACAGCCTGGGATGTCATCTGGTCCCATGGATGCTGTATTCTTAGCTTTGGAGAGTGCAGTTTCTACCTGTGTGGCCATGATTACTGGAATTTGGCAATCTTTTGGTATTGAGATGGGCCCTTTAGTTGGTGAGATGGGGGTAAAGTTGGCACTAAATCGATCTGCCAGGATATTGGCAATATCCTTGGGATCAGTATATTTAATGCCATTCTGTTGTAGTTCAGAGTAGATATGAGCCTTGGCATTTAGATTCTTGACGTAACTATAGAATGCCTTGTGGTTGTCTTTGGAATCTTTGGCAATTTTATTTTCGTAACTAGCTTTTGAGGATTTTATGGGGGATCTCAGCTTCTTACTGAGGCTGGTGAGGGAGTTTTTTACATCCTGGGATTTTCCTCTTTTCTGCAACAGTTTCTTCCTTCTATTGTATAGCTTGTTTATAGCAGGGGACCACCAGCTTGGCTTCCTTTTTTTGGAGGAGAGCATCTTGGTTCTATTTGGGATGGCACGATTCATGCATAAGTGGATGTGCTCGTACAGTGCCTTAGTGTAGGATTCAGCAGTTGAACTTTCAGATCACGCCTTCATGGGTGTCATGAAGTTTGTCACTTCTGACTTCAATAGCATGAAGTTGGCTTTGGAGAAGTTTTTTACGGAGGTTTCCTTACTGGGGGGGGGGGGAGTGGGGGGGGATGTGGATGTCAAGGGAGATTTGCTTATGGTCAGACCTGACCAATGAGGGGGTGACCACTGGTGTGGAGCATCTATCTGCCATGTTGGTAATGACCAAGTCTAGGATATCGGAGCTCCTGGTGGGACAATGGATTAGTTGATCCAGGGCGTTGGAATTTATGAATTCCAAGAACCGTTGGGAAAAGGTGTTGGTACCCAAGTCGTTTTCCCAGTTAATGGCAGGGTAGTTGAAATCACCCAGTATTAAGGTGTTTGGTTGTATCTTAATATTTTCCAATATGTTTAGAAAGGTGAAGTGAGAATCTTGGGGCATGTTGGGGGATCTGTAGCAAGCTACAGTTTGGATTGCAGTCTTACCTAGTGTTAGTTGCACCTGAAGAATTTCAGATGCATTGTGTTGGGCAACTAGCCTGGAGGTGTGAATATCCTTGGTGAATATGGACACTCCTCCACCTTTAATGTTTCGGTCTTGGTTTTGTGGCCCAAAAGTGTGGTATGAGTTGTAGCCTGGTATTGCAGGGATGCTCTCTGGAGCCTTGAACCAGGTCTCAATTACTGCACAGATATTGATGTTCTCCATTTTTAGGAATGCCTCGAGATAGTGCATTTTGAGGTTTAGACTTCTAGCATTGAGTAGTATTACCTTCAGATTTTGCATGCTTGTATTTGTTACTGTTGTGGTTTTGTCCTTTGAACCATTCCTAAAAAAGGCACTCTACGGGTGGCAAGAGCCTTAGCCAGTCACCTGAATCCCATGGGTGACAGGTGCAGACCATCTCTGGCAAAGCATTGTGGTTTGTCGATCATGTCTTCCCAGACAGACAGATATTGAATCCCCTTTCAATGACACCAGAAGCTTAGCCAATTGTTGAAGTCAGTCATTTTGTCCTTATACTGTGGTATCATTCTGGGCGAAGGCAGGATGCTACTCAGGGCTAGGGTCATACCTGCCTGGGCCACATGGTCGAGAGCTCTTCCATGTCTCTTTTCATGTAGTCCAGGGAGGTACGGCTCAAGGCATTCACTCCAACATGTACAATGACAGAGTCGTATTTGTATTTCTTGTGGAGTGACTTGAGTGCATGCGATGTTCTTCATCTCACATTGCTGCAGTCCTTACACTTGGGTAGTCCGCTGTCCTCGGTCGGCCCGAATATCAAAGTATAAGGCTGACGTCGGTCAAGGCGCATTTGACTGACATCAGGACGTCAGGGTACAAATGCGCATGACCGACGTCATATCCTCAGTCTTTTTTGCCGCATGGTCCGATGCAGAAGCAGCGTTGCAAGTGCCGGTTGGCGTTCTGAAATTGTTCGATTTCGGAGTTTCAGACCGAGTCAAAGTTGGCTAAGTACCTCGTTGGGGAATATTTTAGTTTTTTCTTGCCTCAGTGGTTTACCGGATGTCAGAAAAAGTGAATAATTGTATTTCTTGTGGGAAACAGATACCGCATAGAGACTACCATACTTTGTGTATTCCTTGTTTAGGGCCTGAGCACGGCGTTGTTGGGTGTCGCTCTTGTGCTAGATTCAATAAGCGCACTATTAAGAGAAGATTAGATTGTGCCAGGTTAGTCTTCGGGAAGCGGTGCAATTATAAAATGCCGTCGGATGCTCCGACGCCCGCTTCTTCAAAGAAGCGCAAGGACAAAGCAGTTAAACCTAGGCTGGAGGAACCGTCAGTACCGGACGCCGGTTCTTTAGAGGTGTCGGTGGAGCCGGTGGTTCCACCGGAGGTTTCTTTGGGATCCCAGGGAGAGACTTTGTTATTGCAGGATGTGGCCTCTCAGGAGGCAGGCCAGGCTGATGGGGCTTCTCAGGTTACTATACTCCCCTCCCTGCCTAGGGTGGTTAGGCCCTCTCCTTCTGTTTCCAAGGCATCTCCCAGGGGCAGGCCAGGTTTAGCTTCAGTTGGTGTTACCCCTAGCTCTTCAGGAACTGTGCCCAAGAAGCATATGCTTAAAATGGCAGAAGATTTGATTACTTTGATTAGGGGTTCTATGCCCCCTCCTGATAAGAGACCTAGGGTGGAGCCTGAGCTAGGGAGTTTTGAGCAGGCTTCAGATGTTTCAGAGTCTTCGGCTGAAGACTTGCAGGAGTACTCTCCTTATTCTGATTCTGATGTGGATGATTCTACTCCTTCTGCTTCTCCTCCTGAGGATTTTTCTTTCAGAAACTCTTCATTCCATGAGGGAGCATTTTAAGTGGGAAGGTCAGGACTTCTCTGATTCCAGGAAAAGGCTTAGGGAATTTTTGTTTTTACCCCAGCATAGGCCTTTGGCTATACCTCCTGTTTTGGATGTAGTGGAAGATGTTTTACAGAGGCTTCTCTTAATCCTGATTCTTTGCCTCCTGCTCCTGTTAAACCGGATAGGTATTACAGGGTGCCTGAAGCTCATAAATATCTTTTTAAGAGTCCTAGGGCAGACCCAGAAACTGTTAGCCAGGGACCTAAAGGTGTTAAGGCTTCTGTTGTTAAGAATCCGGTTCCTGCAGACAAAGAGGCCAGGGCCTTGGATAGATGGGGAAAGAAAGTTTATACTTCTTCCACTCTTGCTATGAGGGCTTTGAATTGCCAGTTTCACATGTTGAAATACCAAAACTATCTCCTTTCACAATTAAAGTCTAAGGTTGATGCTCTGGCAGAAGGTATTGATTGTAAAGAGTTGCAAGATTTAGTACATGTTTCTGAACAGGTGGGTAAGCATTCTTTGCAATGTGGTTTTGATGCGGTACAGGCCTCGTCTAGGGTGGCTGCCACTGGGTCAGTTCTTCGAGACACGCCTGGCTGAGGGATCAAAATTTATCTGAACATGTTAAAACAAGGATTTTAGATGCTCCTTTACAATCTGACGTGTTGTTTGGTCCTCCTGTTGAGGCAGTTTTAAAGAAAATGGAAGACAAGGCTAAGTCTATGCAGACTGTTAAAGACTTTTTGCAGGTCCAGCCTCCAAAGTTTAGTAGAAATTGGCCTACTAAGGGGTGGACGTATCCTTCTTATGATTCCCAGTCTAGGGGTAGATCTAGACGTGGTAGGGGCAGAGCTCAGGGCTCTTTCAGTCCTAGAACAGGGAGTTCTCCTGCACAGTCTTCGGGTGAGGGCAGGGGTCAGTCCTTTCGTAAACAGACCCAATGACCTACCTTTTCAGCTGCCAGAGCCTTCTCGTCTGGCAGCACCTTTGGGGGGAAGGTTGGCACTTTTCAAAGAAAATTGGAGTTTAATTACCCAAGACAGATGGGTATTGGATATCATACACCACGGTTACAGGTTTTATTTCCATACCTTGCCTCCTTTCAAAGGCATGCCAGACGTTCCTCCTCAACAAAGAATAGAGGCTCACAAGCAAGTTTCTCTGTTACTCCAAATAGGGGCCATACAGCCGGTCCCTATGCCAGAAGTGGGCCTAGGATTTTATTCTCGCCTGTTCCTAGTACCAAAGAAGGGGAACACATGGAGGCCAATTTTGGATTTATCTACCCTCAACACTTATCTGGACATTCCCAAGTTCAAAATGTTGACGTTACAGCAGCTTTTACCTCTGCTGGGCAAAGATCATTGGATGGTAACTTTGGATCTCAAGGAGGCTTACCTTCATGTTCCTATCAGACTAAGTTGCAGGAAGTATCTGCGTTTTCGAGCTGGGACTTCTCACTATCAGTTCTCTGCATTGCCCTTTGGCTTATCTACTGCGCCCAGAGTGTTCACGAAAGTTCTGGCTCCAGTGATAGCTTTCTTCAGGCTAAAAGGAATACAGATCTATCCTTATTTGGATGACTGCCTGATTCTGGCTCAAGGAAGGGAAGAGCTTCTTCATCATTTGGAATATGTGATAGCAGTGCTAAGATGCCTGGGGTATTCTGTGAACGAAATAAAGTCCAGTCTAGTACCCTCTCAGGACATGTGCTTTCTGGGTGTGAGACTGAATACAGCATCCCAGATGGCCTTTTAACCCCGGACAAACAAAAGAGTCTATCCCTTTACTTCCATCAACTATCTCATCAGTCCGGGCTGACTGCAAGGACAGTCCTTCAAGCCTTAGGGTTCATGGCATCTTGTATTCTGGTGCTTCCCAATGCCAAACTGCATATGAGGAAGCTACAATGGTATCTCAAAATGTATGGACACAGCACTGCCAGGATCTGGACACTGTCATTCAAATAATACCTTGCATTCAAAAGGAATTTTTGTGGTGGGCTCAGGAATGTCACCTAAACAAGGGACTCTGTGACCCGGCCAGAGGCGAGTCAGATTTTAACGACAGATGCCTCAGACAAAGCTTGGGGAGCTCATCTAAATGGAAAGTGGATACAAGACAAGTGGCCTGCCAGACTACAACATCTACATATCAACCTGAAGGAGATGTTAGCAGTCCAGTTTGCATTAATAGCTTTCAAGGATTTACTTCTTCCAGGGCAGGTGTTGATTCTAACAGACAACACAACTGTCATGTGGTACATCAACAAACAAGGGGGAACGCATTCTTATCCTCTATGCAGGCAAGCAATGATTTTGTGGGAGACTGCTCTCAGTTTACAGCTCAATCTTCAGGCAAGGTTTCTGCCAGGAGCACAGAACTCCTTAGCAGATGTGTTGAGCAGGCGAATTATGGATCCCCACGAGTGGAAATTGGATCCTCATGTATTTCAGAAATTGACAGTGTCATGGGGAACTCCAGACATAGATCTGTTCGCTTCTCCACTAAACCATCAGCTGCCAAAGTTTTGCACAAAAAGGTTTCATCCCACAGCTTGGAGAGTGGATGCTCTTTCTTTCAATTGGAGCAATCTTCATGTGTATGCCTTTCCACCTCTGCCTCTCCTCCCAAAGGTACTTCTAAAGGTCAGACAGGACAAGCCAAGGATGATTTTAATAGCTCCAGATTGGCCTCGACAGCACTGGTACCCATTACTGAGAAGTCTAGTACGGAAGCCTCCATGGCCTTTGCCTTCGATTCCACACCTGTTGTCACAGGAGGACAGCCATTTGCTCAATGTCAAGCTTCACTCTCTGCACCTAACAGCCTGGCATATTCTGTTTTGAACCATAGTGGGCCTCCACTTCCTCAGCAAGTTTTGAATGTTATTTTGGAAGCTAGAAGGCCTAGTACAAGGAAAGTGTACGCAGATAAATGGAAGAGATTTTTATTTTGGAGTGCAGCAAAAGATTTTGATGTTTCTGAGCCTAATTTGAGTGTGGCTCTTCAATATCTTACTGAGTTACTAGACAAAGGTTTGTCTTTCTCTTCTATTAAGGTTCATGCTGCAGCAATTTCGGCTCACTATGATTGTGACCCACCATTGTTTTCTCATCCTTTATTCAAGCAATTTCTTAGAGGGGCAAAGAATATAAGACCCCCACGAGGAGCTCCTACTCCTGCTTGGGATCTCAATTTTGTGTTGGAGAAACTCACTCTACAACCTTTTGAGCCTGCAGCTACTTCTGAGTTGAAATATTTATCATGGAAGACTGCTTTTTTGTTGGCCATTACCTCTGCAAGAAGGGTTTCTGAATTGCAGGCCCTTATGGCGGTTGAGCCTTTCTTGATTTTCCATAAGGATAGGGTATCTTTACGTACTAATCCTTCCTTTATGCCTAAAGTGGTTTCTAGTGTGGCTTTAAACCAAACTATTCATTTGCCTACTTTTTATGCAAATCCCCAAAATAAAGGGGAAAAGATTTTGCACACTTTAGATGTACACAGGCAGTTGCGATATTATTTGGACAGAACTAAAGGGTTCAGGCAGTCTCAGCAGTTGTTTGTTTCTTTTGCTTTGGGTTCTCAGGGCAAGCCTGTGTCAAAACAAACTATTTCTAAGTGGATTGGGTTTTGCATTGCTTTCTGTTATTCCCATCATGGCAAGGAGATTCCAGCTGGGATTAGGCCTCATTCCACTAGGGCTACTGCCACTTGACAGCCTTTTGAGGGAGTGGCAACCAAGGATATTTTGGAGGCAGCTACTTGGAGTTCAGTGCATACTTTCTCTAGGCATTATCACCTACCACTTTACTCTAAATCCAGGGCTGGTTTTGCCACTGCTGTTTTGCAGGGCATTTTGGCAGCTCCTGCTTCCTTGTAGTTTGGCCATCCTCCCTTACCTCTGCTTTGGGATTCTACCCAAGTGTAAGGACTGCAGCAATGTGAGATGAAGAACATAGTACAGTTTTGTACCTACCATAAATGTAGATGTTCGAAGATCCACATTGCTGCAGTCCAATTTACCCTCCCTCCTTCCCCTCTGTAGTTAGAGGTGGTTGTGTGGGTTGGATTGTACATATTGTGTATATTGTATATATTGTACATATAATTAGTGCAAGGGTGGTTGGTTGTTTGCTGTCTTTTGGTTTTGACCTTTATGTTTAGGGTCTTCTGACATCTGGGGCAAGAAAAGACTGAGGATATGACGTCGGTCATGCGCATTTGTACCCTGACGTCCTGATGTCAGTCAAATGCACCTTGACCGACGTCAGCCTTATACTTTGATATTCGGGCCGACCGAGGACAGCGGACTACCCAAGTGTAAGGACTGCAGCAATGTGGATCTTCGAACATCTACATTTATGGTAGGTACAAAACTGTACTTTATGTGGCGGATCCTGGCACCCGACAGGCAGCTGACTAATTTTCTCCTTGTTCAGCCTGGTGAGTGGGACATCGGTGTGCCTGACTATAGAGTAACTTATGACTAAAGTGTTGGGTACATTGTTTTGCCTTAGGGGCTGTTGTTGGGTGGCACACTGGTGTTGTGAGCTATGTGTCACTTTGGTTGTGACTGGTGTTTGTTTGCGTTTCAGCTTCGGAGGTCCTTGTTGCTTGGGCAGGTCAATGTTAAGGGCCTCCGCATATGTGGGTTTAGTGTTGCTATGTGTGGGTGTTGATGGTGTGGGTTTTGAAGGGTTATGAGTTGCTTGAGGTGTAGTACAGGTGTTAACTTTCTCCTCTTGACTGTCTAGCACAATCTTGGCCGGAGAGAGCTTTGCTTCCATTTTGGCTATGTAAGTGCATCTCTCGCACGTTGTAGTCTTGGGTGGTATAAGAAGAGGGTTGTCTGTGTACATGAGGCAGTTGCCACATTGCCCCAGTATGCCCAGATTCACCAGGTGGACAGGAGAAATCACCGGAAGCTGACCCTTGGGCATGCCTGTTTAGGTGCTTTTTTTGTAAAATACAAGAGCTGTTTTCCCCTTACCTTTGCAAGGTACTTTGCAATTTTAGGCTGTTTAGTGCCTACGATTAATTTGTCCTTATTGACAAGGAGAGTTGAGTGCTTGTATCAGTTTCAGGCTTCCTAGTGCTTTTCAGCAGGTTGTAGAGCAAGTGCTAGTCACAGGGGTTCAGATTTTAGTGCTACTACTGAGAAACCAGCAAGTTCTAAGGGAAAATTTGAAGAGCAGACTTTCTGGCACCTGGAATAGTTTAACTGTAACTGCCCCGCAGTGCTGCACGATGCAAAAAATGCGCAAACACACGTTTTTAAGCCAGAAAGTTGAAAGGGATAGAAATCATCCCAAAAAGGCTAATACAATTACAATTTCAGAGCTGGAAACCACTCCTCTAGTGTTAGAAAGGCAGTAAAATGCTCACCACTCCCACTGGTAAGCAGTAGGACTTCTCTCTACCACAGCAAGGTCTGGATAGGTCTGAACACAGAAAATAAAGTCCTGAGACAAGCAAAGCCTGGGATCTGAACTGGCTAGGAAAGGTGGGAAACGAGCAAACAAGATAGTATTTTTTTTTTTTGTTAAAATAGGCTAAACAATGCAATAATACAGTAAATAAACACAGAAAAGGCTAACACACTTGAATGTGTAGTCCTAAACAGTAAATGCAATTAAAACTCTATAAAATTAGCAATTTAAAACTTTTTAAATGAAGCAAGGCAAAAGCACAACTGAAAAACGATTTAAGAGGCAGTAATACAGTAGAGTAAGTAGCTAATCTACATATACAGAGAAGTCTATATATACAGAAAAGCACCCAAAACACACTTAATTCAGATGCAGTGCAATCTAGAGCACTTGAGTTGTAGAAATATTAAGGCAAATACAGTTATAATAAATGTTCTAAAATATACTCTGTATTTCCAAAATGTTTGAGAAGCACAGTCAGAGCACAAGGAGATTCAGGCAATTTTTAAGAAAGGGAGAAAGGAGGAACAGAAGGCCTTCTCAAATGTTCTCTCTGTATTAGGTAGAATGAGCTAATGACACTAGACTGGGATGAGTGTCCCAAATCAGATTTACAGTAGGGGCGGGCAACTGCAAAGCTACCAAGTATAACAACAAGACACCAACAGGGAGGGAAGGTGGAGAACAATAAAACGATTAGCCTACACACTTTAGACAGTAAACACTACAGAAATCTTTATGCCAGCAGTGAGCCACAAAATGAAAGTTTTTAAACATATAAAGGAGCAGAGAGTGCTTTTAACTGCAAACAAATCAGTTACCCATGCAGATTAGTTAATGACAATAAAACACATTAAAAAGTGTGTGGCAGGCAAAGTTAGGGCTTAAATACCAGAAGATACAACCTTAGACAACTTTTTTCTTTAAAAGCACAAAAGATCCAGCCCCCACTAGCCAGCAGCCAATCAACACAATCCAGCCACAAAGATAAAGAAAAGCTTCTGCTAATTCAAGATGGGCCTGTTCATGTGCTCTGAACAATCACTGCAAAGACAAACAGGCCCAGAGCCAGCAAATCTGAACTGGGACAATACTAAAGCTATTAGCCTACACTAAACACTACAGAAATCTTTATGCCAGCAGTGAGCCACAAAATGTAAGTTTTTAAACAGATAATGGAGCAAAGAGACTCTACAGAATGCTTTTAACTGCAAACAAATAAGTTACCCATGCAGATTAGTTAATAGCAATAAAATAACAGTAAAAAGTATGCAGCAGGCAATAAAAAGTGGTATATATAAATTGCTAGAAGCAATAATCAGTATAAATAAGCCAAAAAAACAGGATACTTATATATCTCAGATCAGAGTTGTAGTCAACGCCCCTCCTCCACTCTACTCAATGTGTATAGACAGAAATCCTCTCAAAGTTAAGGCTTAAATACCAGAAGATGCAACCTTAGACAACTTTTTTTTAAAAAGCACAAAAGAACCAACCCCCACTAGCCAGCAGCCAATCAACACAATCCAGCCACGAAGGTAAAGAACGGCTTCTGCTAATTCAAGATGGCCTGTTCATGTTCTCTGAACAATCACTGCAAAGACAAACAAGCCCAGAGCCAGCAAATCTGAACTGGGACAATACTAACACTACTAACCTACACTCTTTAGACAGTAAACACTACAGAAATCTTTATGCCAGCAGTGAGCCACAAAATGAAAGTTTGTAAACAGATAAAGGAGCAAAGAGACTCTACAGAATGCTTTTAACTGCAAACAAATCAGTTACTCATGCAAATTAGTTAATAGTAATAAAATACAGTAAAACGTATGCTGCAGGCAATAAAAAGTGATATATATAAATTGCTAGAAGCAATAATCAGTATAAATAAGCCAAAAAAACAGGATACTTCTATATCTCAAATCAGAGTTGTAGTCAACGCCCCTCCTCCACTCTGCTGAGTGTGTATAGACAGAGTTCAGGGTAAGCTTGTTCTCAGTACACCATACAGTCAGTCTTTGAACTTTGTCTCTGTATGCTGTTTTGTCTCCTCCTGAAATAAGTCTGTAGTGTCGTCCACAAATTTAATGATGATGATATTAGAATGAGAGGGGACACAGTCGTGGTTGGGTGTAAAGAGTATGCAGAAGGGGGCTCAACACACAGCCTTGTGGGACACCAGTGTTTCGCCTGAGAGTGGAGGAGAGGTACAGGGTTAGTCTAACCATCTGAGGAAGATTAGTCAGAAAGTCTTGAATCCAATGGCAGGCAGGTTCTGGAAGTCCTAGGCCAGTGAGTTTAATGAGCAACTGTTAAAAGCTGAACTAAAGTCTACAAAGCTCATACTCACATAGCTCCTCTGCTACTCATAGTGACAAAGTGCAGTATGAAAGGCAGTGGAGATGGCATTTTCCATTGACCTATTTGCTCTGTTAGCATACTGATGTATATCCAGGATAACTGGGAGACCGTCCTTAATGTGTCACAGAACCAGTTGTTCAAAACACTTCATGATGACTGGAGTAGGTGCCACTGGATGGTAGTCGTTGAGACTACTGATGACAGCTTTCTTTGGCAGTGGAATGATCATAGTTGACTTTGGACAAGATGGAATAGTATACTTGGACAGAGACAGGTTGAAGATCTTTGTGAAGACCTGACAAAGCTGGTCTGTGTATTCTTTCTGCACCCATCCTGTTACTCCATCAGGGTCAGCAGCCTTTCTTGGCTTGACCACTTTAAGCAAACATCTTACATCGTGCTCTTGTACTGTGAAGGTGTGGTTGCAGGTGGCTGGTGTAGATGATGTGAGACTTCTGTGGTCTATCTGCTGGTGCCTAGACATAACTGGCTCTGCTGTTTCCACCTCAAAACGGGTGAAACAAATCGATGTTGTTAATCTTAATTCATTCATCATTCATTCATCACTGTTGGGATGTCGGTTCTGTCCTTGGAACCGAGTTGGCCTCATACCAAGCTCGCACCAGCCAAAAACTCTCGAGCTAAGTTTTTACGCATAGTACTTTTCTCCCTGTTACCTCAGATCTTGTTTGCCGTGTAACCGTAAAGCCACGTTCAAGCTAGCTCTCAGGTAAGTTGAACATTTTTTGATATTTTATACAGTGTGGTAGGAGTTTCTTGTGATTTTTCCTGAATTTTGTCTGTCTTTGTCTATTAGCCTTTACCCTTCCTGTTGACTCTCTTTCTTAATTACCTTTCAGTAATCTTAGTACCATTGGTGGTACGGCCTTTTCCCCTATCCTTGTGGTAATTCTTAAATACCATGTTGGTATTCCTTTCCCCTTTTATATTTAAAAAAAAAAAAAAAGAGAGAGAACTACATCTATATAATCTTCCTTGTAGCCTGCTCCTTGGTTGTTTATTGTGTGTGTATGTCGAATATGTCTGAAAAGAAAGTTACATCAAGCTTTAACCAATGCCTGAAATGTAGCAGGAAAATGCCAAACAGCAACTCTCATGAGGACTGTGTGTATTGTTTGGGAGTGCCCCATCTCTTGGTGCAGCCTCCATGTTCTATTTGCAAAGGGTTTAGTTCAGATACTCTGAACGGAAAACAAGTTAATTCTGAAGGGCCTCCTTAAGACACCCTTTTCAGAGGCTCTTTCTGCATCAGAGGGCTCTCCCCCTCCTTAGAAAGAAAAGACCGCATTCTGTACCCTCTTCACCTTCTGGTGATTTGGACAAGCCTACTAAATTGAAAATGCCTAAAGTGTCTTTGGAGCCAAGGCCAATCTCTGTGACACCGACCTCAGTTTCATCAACTGCTCTTATGTCTTCAGCACCTGTTTTGGCACCAATATTGTCTGCGATGCCTTTGATTCCCAAGTTACAAATTGCTTCATCCTCTTCGGTACCAAGTGCCATGGCACCGAATATGTCTTTGGTACCCATGACTATCACCCCCACTTGTAGCTGAGCCTCCAATAACTACCTCCACACCCATTTTGGTACAGAGTGCCTTTACTGCACCAAGTCTATGTACGGTACCTATGACTGCAATAGATGTTCCATTGCTCCTGGTCTCCAAACACGAGACAGTGGTGCCATTGGACATCACAACACGGACCCGATACTCCCTGTCAGTGGACCCCTTTCTGGGACAGATATATAGCCCCTTCCGTGAGTGACCAGAGTCCCCATCAGGGATATCCACTAAATCCACCAGGAGCCTTTCTGCACTTGATGTGGTGCACCTTGTGGACCAGCTGCTGACCGCCAGGGGGATTCTTACACCCTAAGACCCATACACCTGTCGGACTTGGGAGTGTTTCTCCATGGACTCCAATCTACTCTCCTCCTTTGACCTGCATCTGTCAGTGTCCACTTCTTCGGTGCCATTAGTGGACCTCACTGTGGCCCTGGAACCGACCCTTTGGCCCTCAGTTCTTTCAAAGCCAGGTCTTCCTCAGGTTCAGGATTGGACTACAGGCTCTTTGGTGCCAAGAATGGTCCCAAGCGTGTCTACAGTTCCGTCCATGGTGCCAGGAGTTCTGTCTGCATCGATCCTTCTTGAGGCTCCTCTCAGAGTGGGGTGTGACCCCAGTTCCATGGCTATCTTTCTTGGTTCTGGGCTCCCATCCCTCTTCGGGCGGGCCTGCTTTCCTGGCGATGGAGAGCGCTCTTGCTTCTGGAAGCAAACCACCGGCATCAGAACCCCAGACATCTCCTCCCCCTGGGCTGCAGCTGACACAAGCCACCGGTTTGGGACATCGGGCATGAGAGCCGAAGTAAGCCCTACTGCCACGGAAGAAGTCATGCAAGAGGAAGCACGTAGACTTCCCTGAGCAGTCTCTTACAGAGATATGGATTACGATGAGAGGGAAGGGTCCCCACGTTCACCCTCTGAAGATGTCTCCTTTGGAGACATCCTTGAAATGTTGCAACAGAGGGGTGACATGAAGCCCAACAACCCTTCCAATGAGGAGTCTGTCTTCCTGCAGGCCTTTTGTGCCTATCCATCTACTTCTTGGGTGACCCCGCCTGTAGACGAGCTAGTCCAGCTTGTGGTGCAGCACTCCTGGAAGAATCCTGACTCTGTTGAGCCAATCCCATGGAGACCAGATAAAATTCTATCCCCCTCCCCACCTTGGAGAGCCCACATTGGTCTAAAGGTTTACTGGTAGATGCTATGGTGGCGGCCACGAAGAAGGAGCTTGCCGAAGAGAGCCAGACTGTTCATCCGCCTAACAAGGAGTCCCAGGCAGTAGATAGATTAGGGAAGTGAGTCTTTGCTTCATCGACCTTTGCCATACTGTCCTTGAACTATTTGGCATATTTTACGAGACTTCAAAGAGACTTAATCTCTGAACTCTCTGGAACTCTGTCAGGACAGGTGTCTGATGAGGTGAGTAACAAAGTTGCCTCACAGCTCGCAACCCTGGAATCCATTTTGAACTCGTCCATAAGGTTAATATCCCATGCAACTGAAGGGGCGGCAGCTCTTGCCTCCCCTTCAGTTGCATGGGATATTAACCTTATGGATGAGTTCAAAATGGATACCATGCAACCGAAGGGGGGGCAAGAGCTGTGGATTCAGGCATAGTTATGAGAAGCCATGCCTGGATGCACCTTTGTGATTTCACAGACCCCTTTAAGTCTTCCTTCCTGAATGCTGCAGTTGAAGCATCTTCTCTGTTTGGCCCAAAAGTGAAGGACACTTTAGCCCACTGTGAGAAGGAGGGTAAGCCCCCGTTTGCCATAGGTGTACACCTTTACACCCCTCAGCGTTCCTTCTCCAGGAATCAGAGGAGTGGAAAGTTGTGCCACAAGAAGTCTCGGGGTCCTTTCTCTGGAATCAGTCAGGGAACATTTCTCTGTACACCACACTGCCTGGCAATCAATAACTACCGACTATTGGGTGCAGAAGATAACCAGTGGCTACCACATCCCCTTCGACACTTACCCAAAGTCACCAAGGCGAATCCCCAATGTTTCCACCCAGTCAAAGGGAAGAAGCAGCTCTAGAGATAAAAAAGCTGTGTCAAAAAAGAGTCAACCAAGCAGTCCCACCAGACCAGTGCAGATCGGGATTCTACTCCAGGTTCTTTTTGGTGCCAAAAAAGACAGGGGACAGGAGACCAGTTTTGGATCTCAGCAATTTAAACAAGTTTATCACCCCAACGAAATTCCGGATGGTCATGGTTCAGTCCATTCTCCCCTTTTTGCTGAATGGCGATTAGATGTGCTCCATGGACCTTCAGGATGCGTATTACCACATCAAAATGCACAAATGCTCCAGGAGGTTGCTTTGCTTCTGGCTGGGAGCCAGTCACTACCAATTTCGTGCCCTGCCTTTCAGATTCTCTGCAGCCCCCAGAGTGTTCAACAAGTGCAAGGCAGTATTGACTGCTCACTTGAGGCTCAAAGGATTCCGGGTGTTTCCATATTTAGACGATTGGCTCCTTACCGCCCCCACCAAGCATCTACTGGTAACAGCCCTGAAATACACTCTTTCCCTGGCAAAACTTTTGGGAATTCCAGTAAATTGGGAAATATCCAACCTGATGCCGACCCGGTCCCTAGAATTCATAGGAGCAGTATTCATCACCCACTCCTGTTTAGTCTCTCTCTCTCTCTCTCCCGTACCACAGATTACAAAGACTGCGGCTTTAACTCTGGATGACACTCTGTCAAAATAAAGCTTCAGCACGGGAGGTCCTCCAGCTCCTAGTTTCAGTGTTGCAGCTTCTACTATACGAGTCCATCTAGCTGCTATTTCAAACTTGGTTTGGGGAATTCTTCTTTGATGTCACATCGTCTATGCAAAACCTTTCTAAAAGGAGTCTCTCACATTAGACCTCCAATCAAACAACCTATAGAACCATGGATCATCACATTAGTCCTACAGTCTTTGACACAACCTCCTTTTGAACCTGCAGCAACTTGGGACATCAAGTTTTTATCCTGGAAGTCTCTCTTTCTGGTGGCCATCACGTCAGCTAGGCGAGTTTCTGAGCTCCATGCTCTATGCATAAAATGCCCCTATTTGATCATTCACAAGGACAGAGTATCACCCCGGACAAACCCTTCCTTTCTTCCCAAGGTAATTTCAGATTTCTCCATTAGTCAGACTATTGACCTTCCAGTCTTTTTCCCAAATTTTTCTAATAAAGGAGTGTACTGTCTGCATTCATTAGACATACACAGACAGTTGAGATTCTATCTGGATAGGGCAAACACAATACGCAAGTCAGATCAACTATTTATTTCCTTTTCTGATCCTAAAATGGGAAAGTCTGTTTCTAAAGTGACCCTATCTAAAATAGCTCAGAGATTGTATACTTTTCATTTAACTTCATGAGAAAAAAGCCTATACCACAGAAAAATCAAGGCTCAAGCCACTAGATCTATAGCTACTTCTATGGCGTTCCATTCGAGAGCTTCTTTGAATGATGTCTGTGTAACAGCAATGTGGGCTAATCCTCATACCTTTATATAACCCATTACAAAATTGGATTTGGTCGCTAGATGGAAAACTTTCTTTGGCTCAATGGTGCTCAGGAAAATTCTTCCATAAGGGCCACCCAAGTGACTCTGCCCCATCAATGATGAATGAATGAAGATTAACAACATCAGATAAAGAAGTTATGTCTTACCATAACGTTCCATCTGTGTTGTTGATCTTCATTCATACATTCATCACGTCCCACCATCCTTCCCCCTCCTAAGGCTCCTGGGGGATACTTTGGGTCCAAATGCTGAGTTAGGGCACTTGTGCAGAAACTGCCTCTGCTTTACTAATAATGAGCAAACTTGATCTGAGGTAACAGGGAGAAGGGTACTGTGGGTAAAAACTTAGCTCGAGAATTTTTGGCTGGCGCAAGCTTGGTATAAGGCCGACTCGGTTCCAAGGACAGAACCGACATCCCATCAGTGATGAATGAATGAAGATCAACAACACAGATGGAACGTTATGGTAAGACATAACTTCTTTTTAAGTTCCTCTGCCATCAAGGCATCTTCATCAACAGCAATACAGTTAATGGTTGTATGATTGGTGATTTGCTGAATACCTTGCCATAGTCGTTGTGGGTCCTTGTTGGTGAAGTAGTCCTCTGTCTTCATTTTATAGGTTGCTTTAGCCTCTCTGATGGCTTTCTTTAGGTTGGCTCTAGCCATGCTGTAGATTACTCTGTTGCCAGACCTGAAGGCTGTATTGCAGTGCTTGAGAAGAGATCTGACCTCCTTCATTATCCAGGGCTTCTGATTAGGGTACACACGAATGTGCTTGCTGACAGTGACATTGTCAACACAGGTTTTTACATAGCAGAGTACTGTTGATGTATACTCTTCTAGATCCTGATCTTGGAAAATGTCCCAGTTAGTTCTTTCAAAGCAATCCTGGTGCTGCGAGAGTGCACCTTCCAGCCATATTTTAACAATCTTTATAACAATCAGTGTATGCTGGAGTCAAGAGTATGGACAAATGGTCTGACTGGCCTAGATGAGGCAGCTGTTTTGCCCTATAACTATCCTTGATATTTGAGTAGGCCTTGTTCAATATATTTTCCTCCCTGGTTTACATATTTGATGTGTTGATGAAATTTGGAGAGGAAAAAACTAAGGCCACTCACAAGTCTGAGCAACTTTTTGTTTCTTTTTATCCCTAGGTTTGTCTATTTTTAAGCAAACCATTTAGTCATGGATCTCTAAGGCCATTTCATTTTTTACTCCTTTCATGGGAAAAGTCTTTCCGTTTCTGTAAAGGCTCATTCTACCAGGGCTGTGGCTTCCTCTGATGCTTTTTTATTCAAAGGATTGAATACCAACTCCATCCTTGAGGCTGCTACTTGGACTTCCATCCATACATTCACTAAAACTTGCAAGCTGGATGTGGTTTCCCGGGCTAGAGCTGCTTTTGCCAGGGCTATCCTGGATGGGTTTCTTCAGGGCCCTGCAGGGCTTTCCTCCTTCCAAGTTTCCGCTTGAGCTTTTGTATTCTCCTTTTAGTGATATGGAAGGACATAGTACAGTTGTGTAAAATCTTACCATAGCAGTAGATGTCCTTCCCTTCACTGTTAGAATATTCGCTCCCTCCCTCCTCCCCACTTTGTTTGTACTCCATTTTCTTTTTTCTTTCTGAATGCACGTGATCTTCCTTTTCTTCTTGGACAGTTGTTCCTCCTGGGGCTTTCATTTCTGAGGTCTGTATGTCCATACGTCACCTTTATGCTCCTATGCTCTACACCATGAGTGGGGAGTTATACGTGTGACATATGACGTCCTTAAAAAAACCTAAGGCTTTGGTATACTGGCCGGATGTTGGGCGACCCTTGGCAGGGGATCTGTTTAGTAAAGAATATTGCAACTGAAACAGTAAAGGGAAGGAATCTAATGTTATGATAAGATTTTTACACAACTTTACTTTATTTCACTTTATGTATGACCCTGCAGCTTTTTCTTCATCTTCACCAGATGTTGTCCTCCAGTCCTTCCCCTGTGGATAAAGAAGGAAAGTTATTGGACAGATTTGGGAAAAGAATATTTTCCTCTTCCACTCAGTATACAGACCTGTTAACTATCAGACATATATGTGGAAGTTTATTCTGTTTTGTGCAGAAA
Source organism: Protopterus annectens (assembly GCF_019279795.1). Taxonomy (NCBI): domain Eukaryota; kingdom Metazoa; phylum Chordata; order Ceratodontiformes; family Protopteridae; genus Protopterus; species Protopterus annectens. The sequence goes on along the minus strand of NC_056731.1, from coordinate 806,242,373 downwards.
GTTTGCGAGAATTATGTACTACATTTCATGAATGTAGTTCCTAATTGAATTCCATTGTTTCTAATCTTTCTCAATTATCAGAATATGCCTTAAGTAGTGTGTATGATTGTGTAAGATGCTGTGTTTAGGGCTACATCTCCTGCTACAGTCTTGAGGAGATATGTAAACCACTCTAGAATACAAGACAAAAACAAAAACCACAGCTACAGATCCAGAGAAATACTTGAATGCAAAAAGACTCGAATACCTCGTCTCAAAAGCCTTTGAAGGCTTGCCATAACCTTCCTCACAAACTGGGCTTGGTCACACAAGATAAGGGGTGTTTGATACACCTCAGTCTTAGACATCCTAAACTAACTGCCTAGATAATTCAGTTATGACTTCTTTTAGGCACCCCTTTCCTGAGGACATGTAAGAGGGTACTAAAGGAGGCAAGAAAATCTGCTATGAGGAAATATCATATTGGTAAGTGGAAAAGACTTACTAGATGGTGCATGGGCAAAAGTCAGTGTCCCATCAGGGATTAAGTACCACTAGTGCTGAAGTACTTGTCTGAGCTACTATCCTCTTGCCTTTCTTATTAGTCTGCCAAGGTGCATCTAGTGGCCATTTCAACATGTTTGGCCATAGATCTTCCACTTTCTTCTCTGTTTTTAGTGAAACAGTTTCTGAAGGGAGTTTTAGATCTGAAACCTCCTTGTAAATAGTTTGCTCCTTCATGGATTCTTAACTTTATGCTGAAAAAGTTAAACCAGGTTTCCATTTAAACCTGGACATCTAGCAGATTTAAGGTTCACTACATGAAAACTGTCCTTCTCATCATTCTGACATCTGCAAGAGTATCCGTGTTGCAAGCTGTGATGGTGGTGAACCCTGTCTGTTATTTCATATGTATAGGGTCTCAGTAAAGACAGATCCCTCATTTATGCCGAAGGTGGTTTCAGAGTTTAGCCTGAACCAAGCCATCAATCTTCCAGTCTTTTATTCAGATCCTAAAAACCAGGAACAAGTAATTTTACATATTCTGGATGTGCATATTCAGGAACTTTCTTGGCAGAATGAAGTCCCTTAGAGAAGCAAATCAGGTGTTTGTATTATTTTATTTATCCATTGTTGACCAGGTTAGAGACACTTGGGTAATGGCCTCATTTCAGAGGAGACCAGAGGTGGTATACTACTAGTGGAAATTTAGTCAGGGCATTGAGGAACTTCCCCTACTCATTGTTTCTGTAATTGCAGAAGAACTAACCACAATTATGCATGCCCATCTTGATCCTAGCAGAGTGCTGGCTGGGAGAAAGGTGAGTGATATGAAGGAGTTGACGGAGAGAGTGGAGGTTAATGCCAAATCACAGCAGGAAGTTGCAGAGATTGTTTCAGGCTAATTTGTTTGCTAAATTGGAATTGATGATGAAGGAAGATTATATGGTTACAACTCACCAGTGGGGAGGGTTGCGGGATGGTATATTACAAGAGATGTTATTACAGAATGAACCAGAAAATAAATGAGATGTATCGTGGGGATTAATAATGGACAAAATTCTGAATGAAGATGCAGAGGAAATTACAAAAAGGATTGTTGAACCAAAGAAAAAGTCTTATGCTTAGACATTTGGGAGTAACCAAGAACAGAAAGGAAAAAGAGATCATAGTCTGAAAAGAAAATAGATGGTAAGAATTCAAAGTAGAAAGAATATTGAGTTAAACAGATAAGAGGTATGGGACACTATAGTTTTATGCCTGATTGTCAATGTACAAGAGGTAAAAGCTTTCATTTTGATAAGAAAAGAGACCTTTCTGTGACATTATTTTTGAGACTGTTCAGGGAATGAAGAATTTGTGTGATTATGAAAAGAAACAAAGTGATAACCTATGGAACAACTATGTGGTAAAAGCTTTTTGGTGGGAAACAAAATAATTCATATACATTTCCATACAGAAGTAGAAAGAGAGTTGTTAAAAAGACATTTAAATGTTTGTAAAGAAGTGATGGACATGTCAAAAATTTGACAATAGAGGTTTATGGACTGGGAGATGGAATTGTGAAGTTGTTTTGAAACTGGAAAAGATTGTGCACATTCCAAGTGTTATTAGGGACAACCAAATAATTCTTTTTTTTTTGTGGGAAAGGACATTTTGTCAATAATTGATTTAAAAAATGTTATATATGTGGGAAAACAAGACATGTTGCAAAAATATGAATTAGAATGTTACAAATGTTAACAACCTGGACATTTATGGACTGTAAAAAAAAAATAGGTTAAGGATAGTAAAAAAAACAGGTCAGGATATAGAACAAACTGAGGAAGAATTAGACATTGAAATTCAAGATAAATTGGAAGAAGAAAAAGATAAAAATAAAGAACAAAAAATAGAGAGGCGGTAGAAAAAGTGGCCGAAATTAGTTTTGAGGAAGATATAAACTGGAAAATAGTAAATGAAAAACAACTCTGTCAGAAGAAGAGTGAGAGGTAGGAAAAGAAAGTGTAAAGGAATGAATTTAAAAGAAAAGAAATGGATAATGAAAATTAAAAAGGGAAAATGATAAGTCCTAAATTAATCAAAAGAGGGAGTGATAGTTTAAGAATTCTTTCAGTAAATGTAAATAGTATTAAAATGCAGTAAGAAAAACAGGAATTTTAAAATGGTACAATAAATGTGATCTATGTAATTGTATTAAAAGACATACAATGTTTAATAGTGGAAGAAAGATTGCAAACAAAACATATGGGATGGAATTACAATATGGAATTTGGGAATGAACGTTCAGGAATAGCAGTATTGTGAAGAACAATAAAAGTATTAAATGTAACATTAGTAAGAATGGAAAAATTAACTATTGTTGATGTCAGATGACAAAAAATATATAGAGTTATGGCATTATATGCAGTTGTCAGTTGCAAAGAAAGAGAGTTTATTTCAGCAATTGGGTTATGTAGTGGTAAGTATGAATATTATAATAGGAGATTTTAATTGTGATTTAAGAGGCATAAAGAGTAAGAAAGGAAATGATACAAGAAAAATTGTTTAAGTATTGAAACGTGGTAAGTTGGTTATTTGGAATAGGAAGTGCTGGATGTATAAATGAGGTATTCCTAAATCAGAAGTAGATTATTTTTTTAGATTCTGAAGGAGTAAGGATAGCAGAACAGGAAGCAGTTATAACAGGATTTACAGGTAATTTAAATAAAGAACATATAAAAATAGGAAAATGAATAAAAAGAATAAATGAAAAAGATTGGAATGAAAAATGAAAAGAATAAAGTGTACAATTATGGAGACATCATATTACTGTGAAAACATCTCATGTTAATTGGTCAGAATGATGGATTATATTTAAAAATAAACATGAGAAGTTTTTTAAATGGCAGAGGAAAAGTAGATGAATAGAAAAAAAAAGATATGTAGAAATATATAGAAATACTTTTTAAAAGCTAGAAATGAATGAGAGTAAGTATTATGAAAAAAGAAAGAGTTATGTAAAAGATTGTGAAACAATCAAGTATTTGTTATATAAACAAATATGTTTATTACAAAGAAAGATAGAAGAAGTGTCGGTATATTTGGGAAGATTGTGAAGAAGACAGTAGTCTAATGAGTGGGATAAAAATAAGGAATGATATTAAGAAATCAAAAACAGGCAATGGAAACCATAGTTCATTATGTGGAAGAAATGTTTAAAGAAAAAAGATTGTAAAAAATATGCAAAGAACGTTTTTCAGATGAAGTAAATAAGGAAATTTAGAAAGAGAAATTACTGGGTATGAATTAAAGTTCTTAGACAAGTTAATATAGCTCCAGATATAATACGATATGAAAGGTATAAACATTTAATGGAATGGCAGAAAGAGTACTTATTATGCTTGTTAAATTAATGATTAATGAAGGTTTTTGTGATAAGGAATTGTATAGTAGGTTATTAAATTTATTTGGAAAAAGGTGAAAAAGAGGAATATAATGCAGCTTATAAACTTTTTATGAAGATAATTCAACAAAGACTGGAAAATACAATGGAAAATATGAAAAATAATTATATGGTATGAAAGGAAAGGGAAGTCGAGAACTATGAATGATAGTAAGAGAAGTTGTAGATGTCTTAAATCGAATAAATGGTAACTGATATTAATAAAGCATTTCATTCATTAGAGCATAAGACATTATGGGAATTAACTGAGGCATACAGTTTTCATGGCAAAGTTAAAAGCTTCACTGACAACATATAATATAAGAATTTTGATTAATGGCTGGTTAAGTAAGGAAATAGGGATGAGTAATGGGATAAAACAAGGCTGTCCTATGAGTGGTATATTAATTGCTGTGGTTATGAGTATGGTAGTAAGTAAGGTGAATAGTAAAATGAAGAATACAAAGTAGCAGATACTTTCAGCTTTTACCGGTTAGGGGTCATCACAGCGGAACTCTAGTCCGCTAATGATTGGCAGTGAATTTTTACGGTGCCGAGTTGCCAGCTCGACGCCCAACCTTCAAAGAAGGCCCACCCATTCATGCACACACCTATCTTTAGACATCATTTAACCATGGAAAGGACATGCAGACTCCACACAAAAGGCGCTCTAGCCGAGAATCGAACGGGAGAACCTGTTGCTGTGAGGTGACAACGCTAATTGCTGCACCACTGCGGCCCCATAAAATGAAGAAATCAAAGTATGTAACACACATTTTTTTATGTATTCCAATTTTAATGATGTATGCAGATAATATTATTGTAATTACTAAAAAATTGATGGATGAAATAAGCCATATTTTGTGTTGCAGATTTTTTAAAAGAAATAGTTATGACATTAAAAAAGTAAGGCTTTGGGGGGTAAGATAAAAATAGGAGGAATACAGCTAACAATGAGAGAAATTTCAGTATGAGGAATACATTTTGGTAATAAAACAATATTTGAAACTTATTGCAAGAACTGTGTGTCTGTGAACAACATATAGAATATCCCGTAGGAAAAAAAGCTAATTCGATAAATTCCATATTAATGGGGAAAATAGCATATTTATCAAATGTGTACATGATTCCAATAATGCATGAAAAACAAGTGTTAGAAGTCAGATTCAATAAGAAATTAGAGAAAAGTAATGTATTAATAAAGAAATAATTATCAAGAAAATTTAAAAATGTGAAAGATAAAGCTTGATCAGATAGAAGAAGATCGAAAAACATTGTGTAAGGATATAGTTGTATAATATTGTGTTGACCATTGAAAATATCTACCAGAAGAAAAGTTTAGGCTATAACGGAAAGAAACAATTGGTGTAATAGAATAGTGTGTCAGGATTTTCTCTGGAGATTGAGAATAAAGAAGTAGCCAGCAAAAGCAAATATAGCTTGTAAAAAGAAAAGTGACAGATCAGAACAAAAAAAGTACAGAAATTACAGAAAAAATTAAGTGAAGAAAATTTTTTTGCAGAATTAAAAAAAAATACTAGTGATGTATACATGAATATGATTGAATATGGATATTATAAGAATAGAAATAAAAAGAATATAAGATAAGAATGGACAAAAAGTAATTTTATGTAATGTGGGTAACATGGAATGAGAGATTTAATGAAATTACGGTCAATGGAAAACGGATCTCATCAGTAACATTAACGAAAAATCAGTTTGTGGTTATAGAAGAATGTGTGAGGGTCCAATTGAAAGAAAAATAAATTAAATATGGAATGTATAAGGAAAAATTAAATGAATGTTTGAGTAAAGTCTTATAAATGCTGTAAATTTGTAAATATGTATAGAATTGTGTAAAAATGTAAATACGTAAACAATATGTCACATAAATAAAGGACCCTTACTCTTTTCAAAAGATGCCATGGGATCTTTTACATCCACTTGAGCTACCACCAACTCAAGCAGATGTCCAACTTGATTTAACTTCTCATCCAAAGGATGACATATTTAGGAGTATAGAACCCTCTTTATGGTGTACTAAGGTGTCCCATCTACTTGGTGTGAGAATAGAGTGCACCAAAGGCAAATATGCTACCTGTTGCTCCATTGACACTGCTTATGTTGAGACAAAGAGAGGGCAACCTTGGTAAGCCAGCTCCAGACATTATCAAGGCACATTATATGACAGCCTCTGTCTTCTAAGATGGCATTCTGGAAAGGGGTGGGCTCTAAAAGTATTCTGGAGGCAGCTATATGATCCCCTGTACATACTTTTACAAAGCATTACACACTAGATTCCTTTTCTAGGTCCAGGACAGATTTTACCAGGACCATTCTCCAAGGGCTCCTGGATCCATATCCTTCCTCCTGTCAGGTTAGATAGGCTTTGACAATCAACCCATATAGCCTAAAGTCTAATGCAGCAGTGAGACTGGTGACCACAGCACAGTTGTGTAAATTGCACTTCTCCATAACAGTAGATGCTTAAATTTCCCACTGCTGCTATAACTTCACCCACCTGCCATCCCCTACTTTTGTATATAGTTAGTTGTTGGGATATAAAGTTAATTGTTATTGTTTAGAGATTCAGGATGAGTACGCTCCTTCTTCACTTATGAGCAAAAAAGTTCTGAAGAAAGCTTAACTCAGATTGCTAAGGGCTGTCCAGTTAGCAGTCAGGGGAAGATAGTAGGAGGGAGTGAGAAAGCTGCCTGATTGTATTCTAGCAGGACACAACACATATCCAACATTTACTATTAAGGATAAGTGCAACTTGCACAACTGTACATTCTGTAAAATAAATAGCACCATAATTATCTAGTTATCCTTTAGTGCTTTTGTTACAGTCAGTGTTATGTCTCATCAGTGTACATACCATGGGATAGTCAAGTGTGGGTGATATTCATAGTCACTACACATGTGCGCTAGTTCCACAATAATATAGGTGAGAAGCGATTCAAAGACATAACCTGTGCTCACGTGCAACATTTGGAAGGTTGTAAAGAGCCTTATAAGTAAATGACTACATAATGAGAGGTAAATGAGAAATATGTGCAAAAGATGTGAATAATTATGTAAATGAGGTTGCAGTCTCCCATTTTATGATTCAAAGTCATAATTTGCTAATTAAGTGGGAGAGGTTCATTTGCTGTATAATGAATCTGCATCTTTTCCATTGACTTTGTAATTGCAAAGATGCTGGGTTTTGCTACCTGGCATCTTTTGAGGAGGTGATACAGGCACTGAATCAGTTATTTTAACTTTCTAGAGCAGGAATTGCTTGGCAGATTCATGGAAGAATTGGAGGTTATAAGGGCTTTCTTGAATTTGTGTGGCCCCCAGACTGTAACTGGGAGAGTGCATGGCCTTCCCTTTCCTGTGGAACCTGCCAGATATGTATAGCCCTCAATTTGTTTGGCACAGTGACATTCGTAGACAAACTGAGAACATGTTGGGTGGTTCACAAGCTTCTGTCTTGAGGATACTGTTGCAGTTCCTTGATATGCTGTCGAGCCATGTGGGGGGCAAATCTTCCCAGTGACACTGCAGGACTAAGCAACTATCATCTAGATCTTCTACTGAGTGGCATTTCCAGAGGTGCTTGGTGTGATAGTTGCACCACTGTGGGTGTTAGGTCCCCACCTTTGTCATGGTTGGGGGGGTACTGTAGTTGAAATGGTTACCATTCCATCAGCTGCCTTTAATGTGCGATATACATGGCTGTATCACAAATGTATTGGCCCAACATCCTGGCAGTATGCATAATTCCCATATATAGTAGAAGTATACTATATCGCCACTTCTTATATGGTAGGATTCCTCCTAGTCACCTAGTTACACTGAATAATTTTGTTCCCTATAGTTATTTCTTTATGTAGTGATTAAGGTTTTAATGACTTACCACTCTGTCTTCATTTCTGCCTTCCTTGAAAATTTTCCAGGTGATGCAGGCCACCTACTTGAACCCTTGCTAATGACACCAGGGAATCTCCAAACTCTGGACCCCACACAGTTTGGCTTTGTGAAGGGTTGATCATGCCTGCTCAACCTGGTCGACTTCTTCGAATCAGTCACCAGAGCTGTGGATGAAGGCAAGGTGATTCATACAGCCTACCGTGATCTGGCCAAGGCCTTTGACACCATTCCCCACTCAGGAATCATAGAAAAACTCACTAAGCTAGGCATCGACCCCTATATCAATAGATAGAACCCACAGTGTGAAAGTAGCTGACTCCAAGTCAGACTGCCGACCAGTCACGAGTGGAGTCTCACAGGGTTTGGTCCTGGGTCCTCTCGTGTTGGTATCTAATTCTCTGAAGTCCAGGCCAACATGAAGGGACTCTGGCTGACAAAGTTCGCAGACGATTGCAATTTGGGAGCTGCTATTAACTCCCCAAGTGATACTGACATCCGGCAGAAAGGCCTCACTGAGACCAATGACTGGTGTCAGAACCATGGTCTTAAGCTCAGTGCCAAAAAATGTGTCGTCACCCCCTTTGGGAAAAACCTGGTTCCCATGAATTACCACATCGATGGTAGACCACTTAACACAGAAGGAGTTACAAGAGATCTGGGAACACAGGTTGACAGCAACCTCTCTTTTGACCACCACATTGCCACTGTGGTCAGAAAGTCCTTCTATGTGGCACATCTCATTACTAAGGGTTTTGCATCCAGGAAGAAAGAGGTCATTGTCTCCCTCTACTCTTCCCTCAGGCCAGTCATCGAATACAGTGCCCCATTTGGCATGTACCTCACTAGACACCTGCAACAACTGGAGAGGCCGCAAAAGTACCTCATAAAGAGGATCCTGGGCCTTAAACACTTGTCCTATATTGACACACTCAAAAAACTCCAACTATTCTCGGTCTCATATCGCCTACTTAGAGGCAGTCTTTGCTTGACTTGCAAATCCATGTCTGATCAGCTCTGTTAGAAATGCTACATGTAAAGAAATCCCAATCCCTCTGCACCACGCAATCCAGAGACCTCAACCTCAATGCCACAATCAAGAGAACAAGCTGGAGGGACAGGTTCATAACGCCATGACTGCCCATGCTATGGAATAGACTTCCCTTACATGTCAAACAGAGCACCTCATTGGCCCTCTTCAAGAGAAATCTTGATGAGTGGATGGGAAATAGAAAATTCACCCCCGGGATTTCTCCAGTGGCTCTACTCGACAGACGCACTGGGAACTAAGGTCGGGTGGCACAATGCCAAGATAATCCTATGGGCTAGGCTTGTAAAGGCTCCAGGGCCATTAGCCTAGTATACACCTATGAACCACTATCTTGCCCCAGACAAGGATAGTCATTGAATGACTCTTTGGCCTGCTGAAAGCCTGTTTCTGATGCTTTGACCAGTTGGGGAGGGATCCCTTCAGTATGACCCTACAACTAAAAAAAAGAAAAACAGAAACCGGAACAACACACCAGACCTGGTCCCAAAGCAACACAAAACTGATGAAAGTCTTGAATGAAAAAGCAGTGAGAATCTGCAAACCAGTGGTAAACGATATAGGCACTTAGACCAAATAGAAAGTGGAATTCCAGCTCAGAAATACAAAGTCCTTCCTTAAATGAACGATGGTAGGCACGGTAAATTCACCACAAAAGCTTTAATGAACAGATGCAAAACACCAAGCGCTTTCGCCTGGACACTTCCAGGCTTTTTCACAACTGCTTGAAGAATGTTTACTACTTGTTGCTTTCTGCATGAGCTGATTATGTGTCAGTCTGATGCAACTTTCTGTATCATTTGTCCCACCAGCGATAGCTGCAGTGGCTAGACAACCCTTCCTACAGTTTAATGCACAATGTATGACAATCCAGAGAAAGTGTTAGCATCAAGTCCACAACCATGGCCCATGATGTTCACTACATGTCAGTGTAAAGTTATAAAGATAATATCTGGTGCATGAAGCTTTACCTTTGGGCTAAGCTTGAGTAGTGCATGGTCAGATCAGCATGCTTCAGGCATCTCTCCACATATACTCAAAGGTATTCTTCATGAGGTCATAGCTGTTATCATTTGCATGGTATGCACTTGTCACTGGCTTAAGGGCTAGTTATAAGTTCATAGGTAGGTACTAGGCTATCGGTCCAAGGGCCTTTGTAAGCCTAGCCAACAAGGTTCCCTGGCTTACGCCACCCAAGAAAGTTATTTTCCTGTGCCACTGTGGAGCAGAGACACAGAAGTGAACCCAGGGTGTCCACTTATCAAGATTTTTCTTGAAGACTGCTAATGAAGAACTTTGCTTGACATAGATGGGTAGCCTGTTCCAGAGTACGGGAAGTCTCTGGGACAGGAATCTATCCCTCCAGCATGTCCTATTTGTTGTGGTGACAAGGTTTAGGTCCCTAGAGCGTGTAGCTCAGTGGGATTGGGATTTCTTTAGGTGTAGTATGTCCAACAGCTCTGGGTTTGACATAGCTTGAGATCAACTTGGAGTAGGCGATATGCTACAGTAAAGCTGGAGTTTTTTGAGATGGTGAGTGTAGGGCATTTGTTTGAGGCCAGTTTCTTTGTGAGGTACTTCTGTGGCCTTTCCAGCTGCTGCAGATGTCTTGTGAGGTACATTCCAAAAGGGGCATTGTACTCTATAATGGGTCTGAGTGTCGAGTAGAGGGGAACAATGATCTCTTTTTTCCTGGATGAGAGAACCCTTTATTGATGAGGTGTGCCACGTAGAAGGACTTCCTGACTACTGTGGCGGTGTGACTATCAAAGGAGAGACTACTGTCCACCTGGGTCCCAAGGTCTCTTATCACGCATTCAGTGTTAAGTAGATTGCTACATATGTGGTAGTTCATGGGTACAGAGTTTTTACCAAAGGGGATGACACTGCACTTTTTTGGCATTGAGCTTGAGGCCATGGCTCTGACACCAGGCATCTGTCTCAGTGAGGCCCTTCTGTAGGATGTCCACATCATTTGGGGACTTGACTATGGCTCCTAGTTTGCAGTCATCTGCGAAATTCATTAGCCAGAGGCCTTCTGTGTTAGCCTGTACTTCAGAGAAGTAGATACCAAACAGGAGAGGTCCCAGGACGGAACCCTGTGGTACTCCACTTGTCACTGCTTTGAGGTCAGATTTGGAGTCTGCAACTTTTACAGTGTGGGCTCCATCAGTGAGCCAGTTGGCAAACCATATTGTGACATAGGGATTTATACCTAGTTTAGTGAGTTTAGCTATAATTCCAGAATGGGGGATGGTGTCGAAAGCCTTGGCGAGGTCAAGATAGGCTGTGTGAACCACCTTACCCTCATCTACGGCTTTGGTGACTGCCTCAAAGAAGTCGATCCGGTTCAGGAGGCATGATCTGCCTTTCACAAACCGGAACTTGGTGGATCCAGAGTTTGGAGGTTACCAATGTCTTTGTTTATGAGTTCCATGATGATACGTTCCATGGCCTTGCACACCAGGCTCGTCAGGCCAATAGGTCGATAGTTCCCGGGATCAGTGGTGGCTCCCCCTTTGTGGAGTGGGATAAATGTTGCTGTGCACCATTCAGTGGGCACAAAGCCTGATGCGAGGCTATTATTGAACATGGTGCTTAAGTGGGGAGCCAGTTCGTTCTGAAGTTCGTGTAAAACGCAGCCTGGGGTGTTGTCCGGTCCCATGGATGCTGTGTTTTTGGCTTTAGAGAGTGCAGCCTTTACCTGCGTAGTTGTGATTACAGGGACTCTGCATTCTTCCTGTATAGATATGGTCCCTTTAGGGGGTGAGAGAGGTGTAAAGTTAGCACTGAGCCTATCTGCCAGGATGTTGGCAATATCAGTTGGCTCTGTAATTTTCGTGCCTTTGTGCTGTAACTCAGAGAAGATCTGGGTGTTGCCATTGAGATTCTTGACATAGCTATAGAATGCTTTGTGGTTGTCCTTGGAATTAGTGGCGATTTTGTTTTTGTAGCTAGCTTTGGAGGATCTTATAAGGGATCTCAGCTTCTTACTGAGACTGACCAGGGAGCTCCTCCACTCATGGGATTTTACTGTCTTTTGCAACAGTTTCTTCCTTCTGTTGTACAGTTTGTTTATGGCAGGAAACCACTAGATTGGCTTCCTTTTTTTTTTGGAGGATAGCGTCTTGGTTCTGTTTGGGATAGCATGATCCATGCACTCGTGTAAGTGCTTATAGAGTGCATTTGTGTAGGATTCAGAAGTTGTAACTGTATTGTCCATCTGCATGGGTGTCATGAAGTTCACCATTTCTGTCTTAAGCATGAAGTTGGCTTTGGAGAAATTTTTTTACTGTGGTTTCCTTAATGGGGGGTGGGGGCAGGATGTGGATATCAAGGGTGATTAGCTTATGGTCGGATCGGACCAACGAGGAGTTGGCTTCAGGTGTGGAACACTGGTCACTCATGTTGGTAATGACTAGGTCTAGTATATTGTTGCCCCTGGTGGGGGTGTGGATAAGTTGATCTAGGGCATTGGAGTTTATGAATTCCAGAAAGCGTTGAGCTAAGAAGTTGGTACACAAGTAGTTTTCCCAGTTAATGGTGGGGTAGTTGAAGTCACCCATTATTAGGGTGTTTGATTGAATCCTAATATTTTCCAGTACATCAAGAAAAGAGGAGTGGGAATCCTGGGGCATGGTGGGGGATCTGTAGCAAGCTACAATTTGGATTGCAGTTTTGCCCAGCGTTAGTTGCACTTGGATAACCTTGTATGCATTATGCTGAGCAACTAGCCTGGAAGTGTGGATATCCTTAATGAATATGGACACACCTCCACCTTTGGTGTTTTGGTCCAGGTTACATGGCCAAAAAGTATGGTATGAGTTATAGTCTGGTAGTGCAGGGGTGCTCTCTGGAGTCTTGAACCAGGTCTCAGTTACTGCACAGATATCGATGTTCTCCATTTTAAGGAGTGCCTCGAGTGAGTGCTTTTTGAGATTTAGACTTCTAGCATTGAATAGCATTACCCTCAGTTTTTGCTTGCCTGTTCCTGTTATGGTGGTGAATTTATTTGAACCCTGCCTAAAAAAGGCACTATATGGGCAGCAAGAGCCTTAGCCAGTATCTGGAATCTCAGGGGTGACAGGTGCAGGTAATTTGTGACAAAGCATCGTGGTCTGTCGACCATGTCATCCCAAGCAGACAGATACTGGATCCCCTTAGAATAACACCAGAAGCTTAACCAATTGTTGAAGTCAATCATTTTGTCCTTGTACTGTGGTATCATTCTGGGAGATGGCAGAATGCTACTCAGGGCTAGCGTCATACCTGCCTGGGCTACAAGATCGGAGAGCTCTCCATGTCTCTTTTTATGTAGTCCAGGGAGGTATGTCTCGGGTCATTCACACCAACATGGACAATGACCGAGTCATATTTGTACTTGTTGTGGAGTGACCTGAGTGCGTGGGTTATGTGGCGGATCCTGGCATCCGGCAGGTAGCTGACAGTAACCTTCTCCTTCTTTAGCCTGGTGAGTGGGACATCAGTGTGCCTGACTATAGAGTCACCTATGACTAGTGTGTTGGGTACGTTGTTTTGCCTTTTTGGCTGTGGTTGAGTGGCACACTGAGTCTGTAGGCTATGTGTCATTTGGATTGTGTTTGGGGGATGGAGGTTGCTTGCGTTTCTGCTTTGGAGGTCTCTGTTGCTTAGACAGATTATTATTGAGAACCTCCTTGAATGTTTTTGTGTTACTATGTGTGGATTTTGGTGGTGTAGGTTTAATGAGACTATGTGATGAGTGTGGTGTGGTGCAAATGTTTACCTTCTCTTCATGACTGTCAAGTTCAGTCTTGGTTGGAGAGAGCTTTACCTCCAGTTTGGCTAGATAAGTGCATCTCTCACAGGTTGTAGTGTTGGGTGGTAGGAGGAGAGGGTTGTCTGTGTACATGAGACAATTTCTATATTGCCTCAAGATGCCCAGATTCATCAGATAGACAGGAGAGAACTTTGGGAGCTGACCCTTGGACATGCCTGAATAAAAAACTATTTTGCTCTAGATAAGTGAGGACAGTGAGTACAAGAGCTGTTTTTCTCTAAGCCAGTGAGAAAAGTAAATACAAAAACTGTTTTCCTCTAGGTAATGAGGAAGTGCTATAGTAATTAGTAGCTTATTTAATGCTTACAAGTTCTGAATAAGTGCTATGCATGAATAAGCAAATTTAAGTGCTAAAACTAAGAATCTGTATCTGCACTAGACGAGTTACAGGACAGAAACAAGTGCAAATGCAGGCTTTCAATTCAGAAAGTTGAGAGAGATGGAAGATTGCCCAAATGGCCAATAGCTACAATTTCTGGGCCAGAACCACTCCTTATGTGGTAGACAGGTTACCTAGTGCTTACCACTCCCACTGATAAGCTAGAAGGCTTCCCACCATCACAGAAAGACTTGGGGGGCTCTGACGCTTACATAAAGTCCAATTCATAGCAGTAAGGGAGGGGGTGAGAAAGTGTCGGGATGGAAAGTACTACGTGGATATAGTTTTTTGGTGTAGGCTTGGACATTAGTCCTAGTTCCAACTGAAGGGACGGTGGCTGAGAAGCTGCTTATACCTTCTCTTAGTAGATTGTAGTCAGCTTTGGAAAAGATTTTTGTTTGACCTGATTGGGGGGGGGGGGGTCAGGAGAATGGTAACTTCAAAAGTGATCACTTTATGGTTGGATCTTACAAAGGAGGATGACACTGTAGAGGGTCCTACAGTGGCTACTCATGTTAAGTCCAGGATATTTTTCACCTCTCATAGGGGTGTCGACCAGCTGATCAAATCCATTGGCATTGACAAAGTTGAGGAATCTCTAGGCATTCATATTTGGGCTGGAATAGGTCTTCCACTCTATGGTTGGGTAGTTGGTCACCCAGAATCCAGGGTAGAGGGTTGAATCTTGATGCATTAAGTCAAGATAGGTGGAGTAGGCATCCTGAGTCATGGTTGGGAGTCTGTAGCTAGCTATGACTTGAGTAGGTGTTTTGTCAACAGTTAACTACACTTGGAGTGTCTACTGTCCATCATACCTTTTGACCAGCCTGGAGGTGTGCATGTCTTTGATAAATATTGAATCTCAACCTCCTTTGGCTTTGTAGCCCTCCATTTGGGGTCTGATAGTATGGTAGGATGAGTAACCTTGTAAAGCTGGGGTGCTCTCCGCAGCTTTGAACCAGGTTTTAGTGACTGCACAAATGTTGGCATCCTTCAGGGCAAGGAATGCTTGCAATGAGCGCAGTTTTATGCTAGGACCCCTAGCATTTAGCAGCATGACCTTTAAATTTAGTTTAGAAGATTTTTTCATGTCACGCAGAAAACTGTAATTCAAAGTGGAAAGGGATGTTGATGAAATGGGGGAAGCTCAAGAAACAAGGAGAGACTGCGATTTTGGATGCAGACCTTTAAGGCGAATAGCAATAATCAAACAGAATATTATATTCATAAAGTAGCAGATAGTATTCTAAGAACTATACCAACATGGCAATGGAAAAATTAGATACTTCGATAGGGATGACTGCAATTAGGGATACAGATAGTCAGCGAGAGGGACCTGGAATGTGAGAAAACTGGCAAAGGAGCCAAGGTAGTGGGAGCAAATAACTAGAGAGGTAAAGGTAATAGAATGGGAAAACACCTGTAATTTATTTGGCCTGCAGCATTAGAAATTCTTTATACTCTGATATCAGTCTTTGATAGAGAAGGTAGAGAGAACAAAATGGGGGGGGGAGTTCTAAATGAAAGATCAGCACTGGTAGAGTTTTTAGTAGAATCTAGAACAGACACTGCCATTAAAAAAGGAATAATTAGTAGAGCTTATAAAGTATTGCATGATAACCTCCTCAGTTTGATTTTTATAGTTATAAAGGATTGGGAAGAGAGCTTGGATAAGCAATTCACAAATAAACTATGGGGGATATATGTATGTCTCCCAAATATGCAACAAAGTCTATAAGATTTAGGATCTTTGCATGGAAGTGTTTACATAGGTATTTTTATACCCCAAGTAGACACCAGAGAGTTTTTTCTCAGGTGGACAGCAAACATTGGAGGTGTGACTAATTGGGAACATATTTTCTGGGAGGGTTATGAGTTGGCAGACTTTAAAATTCCTTGCAGACTGCTTTGTCAGAGATACTGTGGTAAGTAAATTGGTGTAACTAAGGAAATTATTTTTTTGAGTTATGATACAGAATCGGAATAGACATAGTAAGGCCTTGCTGAGCCCAATTAAGGGGGCTGCCAAAAAAGCAATTACTAGAAAATGGAAATCAAAGTCTAAACCAACTTTACTAGAAATAGTGAATATAGTAATGGAGATAAAACAACTGGACCTGGTATCTTTAGAAAAGGGTAGGAACAAATTACATAGGAAAAAATGGGAATTGTGGGAGCAGTACATGCAGAGGAGGAACAAAATTTAAAAGGAGCCAGGATTTGAATGAACTATGCAATGTTTGACTGATAATGACTGGCTAGATTATAAGTGATGTATATGTTTGCAACTGCAATTGTGTCAACATGGTTTGTAGTACATAATTTTGCAAATGGATTATGTCAATATGGTTTGTTTTCATTTATACAAATGTAAGATTGCCTGTGTCATATGTGATAATTTAATAAAGATGTTTCTTGTTTATGAAAAAAATACTATTCATAGTATATAGAAAGCACCTGAAGTGCACAAATTATACATATTTTATATTCATAATATTATAGGAGGTTACTAGGCTAATGGCCCTGGAACCCTTACAAGCCTAGCCAAGAGTTTATTCCAAAGAAGAAACCTCAATCAGCACCTGTCATCCCTTTGAGTGAGGGACACAGGTGAAACTTCTGGAACAAATTTCTGGTTTCCCATCTACTCTTCAAGATTGCACTTGAAGATGGTCAGTGATGTACTCTGTTTGACATGTATGGGGAGTCTGTTCCAGAGAAGGTGCAGCCTCTGGGAGACAAACGTGTCTCTCCAGGAGGCTTTGTTAATGTCGCATATTAGATTTAGGCCTTCCAATTGGGTAATGCGCAAGGAGTTAGACTTACAGATATGGAGCATCTCTAGTAGTGCAGGGTCTGAGATTGCCTTGTAGGTGAGACACAGATCACCTCTGAGCAATCTGTACGATACTTTGTAGAGTGATAGTGATTTGAACCTGCCCACATAGGACAGGTGTTGGAGGCTATGGATTCTCTTTGTGAGGTATTTCTGTGGCCTTTCCAGCTGGTGAAGGTGTTTGGAGAGGTACATACCAAATGGGGCATTGTACTCAATTATTGGCCTAATGAGGGAGGATTACAGAGATGTAATAACCTCTTTTTTTCTGGATGCAATCCCTTTACTTATGAGATAAACCAAGTAAAAGGCTTTTATGACCACTGCCGCTACATGATGGTCAAATGTAAGATTGTTTTCAACCTGTGTACCAAGGTCTGTCACCACAGGTTGTGTGCTTAGGGGGCTGTCATTGATGTGGTAATCAGTAGGGGCTGTGTTTTTGCCAAATGGTATGATAATACATTTGTTTGCATTTAACTTAAGGCCATGACTTTAGCACCAGTTATTTGTTGTGGTGAGACCCTCTTGCAGTATGTTAACATCATTTGGGGAGTCAATGACAGCACCCAGCTTACAGTCGTCCACAAACTTGGTCAGCCACAGGCCTTTTTTTTTTGCTTGGACCTCTGAGAAGTAGATGCCAAACAGTTGGGGTCCCAGGACAGATCCCTGGGGAACACCACTAGTGACAGGCCTGCTGTCGGAGGTGGAGGGACCTGTTTTGACCTTGTAGGTCCTATCTTGAAGCCAGTTGGCCACCCACCTGATGAGATAGGGATTTACGCCAAGTTGTATTAGCGTTTTAATGATGCCCAAGTGGGGGATTGTGTCAAATGCTTTGCCAAGTCAAGGTAAGCTGTATGTACTGACTTTCCCTCATCCAGGGCCTTGGTGACAGCATAAAAAAAATTCAACCAGGTTCAACAGGTATGATCTGCCCTTGACAAATCTGAACTGGATGGGGTCAAGTACTTGGAGATTGCCTATGTCCTTGTTTATGAGGCCCATAATAATATGCTCCATGGCTTTACAGATCAGACTTGTCAAGTTAATGGGGCAGTAGTTTCCAGGGTCAGTAGTGACACTACCTTTGTGCAAGGGGATGACAGTGGCAGTTCTCCACTCTGCTGGAATGATGCCTGTACTTAGGCTGTGGTTTAATAGGGTGCTCAATAACAACACTAGTTCTTGCTGGAGATGGTGCAGAATATAGCCTGGGATATTATCAGGTCACATGGAAGCTTTGTTCTTAGCCCTGGATAGGGCCTTTAACACTTGATTTACAGAGATGTGTGGTGCGGGACAAGTATCGGGGATATTGAATGGGCCTTTGGGGGGGGACAGGAGAGTGAAGTTTGCACTGAACCTATCTGCTAGCAGGTTGACTAAGTCAACAGATCAGTGTAAGTGGTATCGTTAAGAACTAATTCAGGACAAACCTGGGTTTTGCCATGGAGGTTCCTGACCTAACTGAAGAACGCTTTGTGGTTATCCTTTGTTTTGGAGGCTAGTTCCAATTCATAATTATTTATTTATTTTACATTTGTTAACCGGGCTAGTCTGGCTGGATACATGTCCATTTTCAGCAGAGGCCCGAGGAGAAAAGCTCCACTATAATACTATACTTTTACAGTTTAAAAAGATACAATTAGTAAAAATAGTAAAAATAACAATAACAATCAATCAAACAGTAAACACAAGCAAAGTACTGACAAAAGAAAAGTAAAGTCAAATAGAATGTACAGTATTGCCGGGCTTGTGTGGCTTGATACATGTATATTTTCTACAGAGGGTTGAGGAGGAAAGCTCAATTATCATACTAGAGACTATACAATTTAACAGAAACACTAGAACAGAAGAGAATCAAACTTTGGGTCAAAGCAAGATACAATTAAGTATACCGAGTTAGTTGAGAGAGCAGGTAGTGTATAAGTTATCAGTCAGGATTTGTGCAAGGGCATAGCCAGTGATTTTGTAAATGATTTCTAATCTGTTTTTTGAAAAGGTAACACGAGGCTAGGGAGGTCAGTCCAGTGGGAAGTTTGTTCCAATGTGATCCGATAGTGTTTGCAAATAAGGAGTCTCCTGCTTTATTATGAGATTTTATAGTAGCTACTAGGAGCTTGTTGGCTGAAGCAGTGAAGTGAGATTTGTATAAGGTGTGATAAGATTGTTCAGTATGGGTGTGTTGGAGGGGTAATGTAGAATTTTAAAAGTGAGGACTAATTGCTGCAGGAGTATAAGATTTGGAAGTTCCAGCCAGTTGAGTTTCTTTAAGTTAAGACAGTGATGAGTACGGAATGGAGAGCCAGTTGCAAATCTGGCAATGCTATGGTAGGCTAAATTAAGTTTCTGA
This sequence comes from Protopterus annectens, assembly GCF_019279795.1. Classification (NCBI taxonomy): domain Eukaryota; kingdom Metazoa; phylum Chordata; order Ceratodontiformes; family Protopteridae; genus Protopterus; species Protopterus annectens. The sequence continues at coordinate 806,223,113 of NC_056731.1, read as the reverse complement.
AGGTTAGCTTTAGAAATGTTAATAAAGGAGGAAGAGGCATACAGTAGTGTGGAGATGAGGTGAGTTTGGGCAAGTGATACTCGGGATGTGGCGGTAAGAAAGGGCTTAAGTCTGTAAAGGGCTCCTATCTTTTTATTTACTGTCTTGATAGTTAAATCAATATGATAGTCAAAGTTAAGCTGATTGTCTATGGTGACACCTAGCAGTTTTGTGGAATAGTCAGGTTTGATGATTGTGCCATTGCAGGACACAATGGAAAGGTGATTGGAATGGATTTACGGGTTGGGGTGAAGAGTAGAAGTTTGGTTTTTTGGGGATTTAGGAGGAGACAGATATGTTGAAACCATTTTTCTGCTGCTGTGAAAACCAATTGGGTAGAGGAGTGGAGTTCTGCAGGGGATGGAGCAGAGCAGATGAGAGTAGAATCATCAGCATATTGTATACAGGTGGATTTAGGGAGGGAAGTGGGTAGGTTATTTATAAATATAGAGAAAAGTAGGGGACCTAAGATGGACCCTTGTGGGACGCCTATAGTAACCGGGAGTTGAGAAGATAGATGGCTGTCCCAAAGGACTGCTTGTTTTCGATTTGTCAAGTATGAATCAAACCACTGTAGTGCTAGTGGGTCAAGTGACAGGGATTCTAAAGTGTGGAGGAGAAGTTGATGGTTGACCATATCAAATGCCTTTGATAGGTCTAAGAATAGTGCAGAGGAGAACAGGTTGTTGTTACAATTTTTGTTTATTGTGTCAGTGAAGGAGAGAAGGGCAGTAGATGTACTGTGGTAGGGCCTAAACCCATGTTGTGAGTCTACAAGTAAGTTGTTACTCAAGAGATGTTGTAAGAGTTGATGGTGTATGCAGCGTTCCATTATTTTGGATAGAGGAGATAGAAGGGCAATAGGCCGAAGTTTGAGAGTTCGTTAGAGTTACCTCCTTTGTGGAGGGGGAATGACATGGGAGATTTTCCAACAGGAGGGGATTTTGGATTCAGTTATTGTTCTGTTTATTAAGATGGAGATTGGGTAGGCAAGTTCGGTTGCAGCTAGTTGAAGATATTCAGCTGGTAGTTTGTCGGCTGAAGGGGTGCAAGGTTTGAGTTTAGATAGTAATTTGCGTATATAGGTTGTGGAGACAGTATGAAACTTTAGTATGGGGGTGCTGTTTAGGGTAGTGGTTTTTTGGAGGGATAGGGGGGGAGTCATGGTGTTAGCCAGAGAGGCGACTGTTTGAGAGAAGAAGTCATTGAAAGTGTTGGCTATTATGATGGGTTGGCTTTGAGCTAGGCTAGCTGGGGTAGGGGTTTTGGTATTCCCTGGATGGAGTAGTTTGTTTATACCTGACCAAAATTGTTTGGGGTTTTGGTTTTGGTTTTGTTGATATTTAAAGTGATAGTTCTTTTTATCCAGATAGATAAGTTTCTTAGTTGAGTTTCTCAGGTGCTTGAAGTTCTGGTGGTCAGCAGGTTTTTTTGTGGATCTCCATTTAGTCCATAATTTATTTCTAGCTCGCATATTTTGTTTAGTAGTTTTTAAGAGCCATGGGGCAGCCTTGGAGCTAAATCTAATTAAGCAGGGTGGGGCATGATGGTGTAGAATTTGTAGAAAGGTATTGTTGAAATGGGTTACTGCTTCATCTATTGGGAGGTATTTTAGAGTTGACCAGTTATATTCATTGAGTTCACTTTGAAAGGATGCTAGGTTAAAATCTGTTTTGTTGTGTATGGTATGGTAGGTAGCTTGCTTGGTAATGTTATATTTTTGTTTACAGATAAAGGTCAGGAGATGGTCACTGATATTGTCAGGGAGTATTCCTGTTTTATAGGAGAGGGGGTTGTTAATTAGTATCCAATCTAGAATGGTTTGTTTGTGGGTTGATTTGTGTATTCTAGTAGGGGAGTTAATGGTTTGATGAAAGTTAGAGATTAACGTGAATGGAGGGTTTGGGAGATATGCAGGAGTTCCAGTCAATATTAAAGTCCCCTAGGATTATGGTTTCTTGTGGAAAGTTACTGGAGACCCAGCTTAGGATATTTTCTAGTGTGTTGATGTTGTTGCCTGGAGGGATGTAAGAACATATTATATAAATAGCCTTGGTTTTATTAACTTGGAGCTTGGTACAGAGTATTTCAGCATTAGTTAGGGAGGGGGGCAAGGAGTCTATTGAGGCTACCTGTAGGTGGGATTTGTATAGAAGGGCCACTCCCCCGCCCATTTTATTAAGACGATCCTGTCTTAAGGTGCTATAGCCTGGGGAGTAAATTCGTTGTCTTTGGTACTAGGTTTGAGCCACGTTTCAGTGAGACAGAGAATGTCAAAGGCATAGAAATCAATTAAGGCATGAAGTTGTGTGATTTTGTTGTTGATGCTACGAATATTTAGGTGAGCAATACAGCAGGAGTCAGGGGAGAAAGGTGAAGTAGAACAGTTAGTAGTTAGATTTGAGTGGGTGTGGTTGATGAGAGTATTGGGGCCAGGGTTGGGGTGGATGTCACCATGTATTAGTAATAGTGTTTGTGGGACTTGAAATACTTTTAGGTTTTGCAGGGTATTAGGTAGAATCGTTTAGAGGTTAGGAATCTGAAGTGGTGTATTTTGTGGTAGAGAGGGAGGTAGGGAGAGGTTGATAGTATATTAATATGAGCTTGTTCAAGTAGAGGAGGTGTAGAAGTGGTGTGTTTGGCTAATACAGGAGGTTGGCTAAGTATGAGATATTCATAGGAGGTAAGAGTATGGTAATAGAGAAGGATGTTAAGGAGAAGAAATGAAAGGATAGTATTAAAGTTTAAAGTCATGTTACTAGTGGGATGTGTTAAGCAAGAGTAGGATTGTGTGGTATAAGTAGTAGAGTGAGGTGAGGTAGTAAGATAGGATTGTGGAGAGTGGATGTGGTTGTAGGAGTAGAAGTATGGTATTGATAGGTGATGAGTACAGGAAATGTGATAGGAGGTTAGATAGTTGGGGGAGTGTCTAAGCTACTATAAAGGTAGGGCCTCTGGGGGTGGGTGGGAATTGGGGGTAGGTGGAGAGCGGAGTGAGCGTAGCGAACGGAGCGGGGAAGTGCAAGTGAGATGATCAGTTGCAGAAAAACAATCAGGCAAGAGGAGAGAAGCAGGAGAAAAGGTAAGGGTGGTCTCTAGAGTAGAAAAGTTGTGGAGACTATATGGTAAGTGGGGAGTAGGAGATAGTAGAGGATAAGGTAGAGGAGTCAGGCGTGAGGGAAGTAGCAAAAGGCAGAGGTCAAAATATGGACTGGAAATGTCAGTGTTTGTTGTAGTAGAATAGTCAAAAAAAATGGTTATAGGGTCAGTAGTGTGAAGGGTGCCACCTAGTGGCCTGGGCAGGAAGGATATCAGACAGAGCAAGCAGGGAGTTTGCCAAGACAAAATAAGCTCAGGGTAGAGAGAGAGGTTCCTCAAGGACAAAGGCCGAGGAGAGGAGAGAAGGAGAAGGGATCTAAAGTCAGACTTGGAGGGGGGGGCTGCTGATAAGCCTGGTAGGGGAGCAAATATACCCTGGACAGTAGTGTTAAGCAGTACAAGATTAGGACATACTTCCAAAACGGTCATACTTCCAAAACGGTCAATAATTAGTTTTGGAGGTTTTCACTAGTGATCTAATTTACTTCTTGGAGCTAAGGAGGGAGTTTTTCCAATTGGGAATTTGTGCCTTTTTACCATTGGAAAACAGTTTCTTCCTTTTGTTGTAAAGCCCGTTGATAGAGGATGTCCACCAGATAGGTTTGTGTTTCTTTGTGGAGCAGGCTTTAGTTCTGTTGGGTATGGCTGGGTCCATGCAGTTGTACAGGTGCTTGTGTACTGCATTGGCGTACTGTTCAGCATAGATGTCTGCATTCTCTGAGGGGGGCAGTGGTGTGAATCTACTGATACCCTCCAGTAGAAGGTTGTAGTCAGCTTTTGAGAAGTTTTTTAGCCTGGTTACTGCTGGGGGGGGGGGGGGGGGCTAGAAACTTTGAATGAACAGACAGATGGTCTGATCTCACCAGGGAAGAACTTATTATGGGGGTGGTGCAGCAGTCACCCATGTTGGTGAGAACCAAGTCCAGAATGTTATCTCTCCTTGTGAAGGATGAGATGAGCTGGTCTAATGTGTTAGAATCGATGAAGTCAAAGAATCGATGGGCGAGTGCATTAGAGCGGGAATAGCTCACCCAGTCTATGGTGGGGTAGTTGAGTCACCAAGGATCAGGGTGCTATGGGTTACCTTTATGGAGTCAAGTAGGAGGAGTGGATGTCCTGAGTCATGGAGGGTGTCTATAGCTGGCAATAACTTGGATGGGTGTCTTGCCAGTTGTCAGTTGCACCTGAAGTAGTTCTAGTGCATCATGCTGGCAAAACAGACTGGAGGTGTGGTTGTCTTTAATGAAGATAAAGACTCCACCATCCTTGGTCTTCCCAACCTCATTTTGAAATCTGAATGTGCGCAGTGAGGTATAGCCTGGTAAGGTAGGGGTGCTCTCCGCAACCTTGAACCAAATTTCCATGACTGCACAGATGTTGGCATCTTCCAGTGCAAGGAGAGCCTCCAGTGAGTGCATTTTTAGGTTAAGGCTCCTAGCATTAAGCAGCATGCCCATCAATTTGCTTTTTGATAGATCTTTTACGTTGAAAGAGTTGTCTTTGGGACATTGCCTAAAAAAAGGCACAATGGGGGAAGCAAGAGCCTTGGCCAGAATCCAGAGTCCCAAGTGTGACAAGTGGAGGCCATCTCTAGCAAAACATCAAGGCCTGTCAACCTTGTCATCCCAGGCAGAATACTGGATCCACTTGGAATTACACCAGAAACTAAGCCAATTGTTGAAGTTAATTATTTTTTGTTGGTATTGTGGTATCATTCTTGGTGACGGTAGGATGCTGGTTAGGACTCTGGCCATACCTGTCTGGGACACATACTCTGAGAGCTCAGTCATGTCTCTCTTCATATAGTCCAGGGAGGTACATCTCAAGTCATTCATACCACCATGGACAATGACAGAGTCATACTTGTAACCATTGTGGAGAGACTTAAGTGCGTGTGTAATGTGACAGATTTTGGCACCTGACAGACAACTGACTGTGATCTTCTCCTTGTCAAGCCTTGTGAGGGGGCTCATCGGTGTGTCTCACAATTGAGTCGCCAGTGACTAGTATGTTTGGCGTATTGTTATGCCTTATGTGCTGTGTGAGTTCATAGGTTGGTACTAGGATATCGGCCCTAGGGCATATACAAGCCTAGCCATAACAATTCCCTGGATATTTCTTCCCACAATATTTACTTCCCTAGACCCCTGTCTAGCAGGGTGACTGACGTGATACCCGGGGTGAATTTGCTATCTCCCATCAAATTGTCAAGGTTCCTTTTGAAGAGGGCCAAGGAGGTGCTCTGCTTGCCATGTATGGGCAGTCTGTTCCAGAGTATGGGGAGTCTCTGGGTCAGGAACCTATCCCTCAAGCATGTTTTGTTCATTGTGATGACAAGGTTTAGAGACCTGGAGCATGTGGCTCTGAGGGATTGGGATTTCTTTAGGTAGGGCATGTCCAACAGCTCAGGGTTTGACTTGGCCTTGTATGTTAAGCAGAGATCGCCTCTGAGTAGACGATATGCCACAGAGTATAGCTGGAGTTTTTTTTAGACGGTCAGTATAGGGCATCTGCTTTAGGCCTAGGATTCATTTAGTGAGGTATTTCTGAGGCCTTTCCAGCTGTTGCAGATGTCTTGTGAGGTACATACCAAATGGGGCGTTGTACTCTGTTTATTGTTATGCCTTATGGGCTGTGTTGGTGAGATACTGGTGTGTTGCCTGCTGTCTGTGATGTGTTTGGTGTTGTGTATGGAATGTTTGTGAGTGTGTTTTGGAGGTTTCTGCTGTTTAGGTAAGTTTGTATTGAGGACCTCTGCATAGGTGGTTGGTTGGTTGTGCTTGGCTATGTGATGTGGGTGGTGTGGTGTTTGTGCTGGCAATCTCCGCTTTGTCAGGATTGTACTGATTGTGGCGTGAGAGAGCATGGATTCCAGGTTACTGATATAGATGCATTTCTTGCAAGTAAAAAATTATGTGCTAGGAGAAGAGGGTTGTCAGTGAACATGAGGCAGTTGCTACACTGTCTCAGTATGCCCATGTCTACCAGGCAGGAAGGAGAAACTGATGGGAATTGTCCACCAGATGTAGTCTTCTGAATCTTGGATGGACTTAATGGAGAGAGGGTTTTGATAAGGGTTTGTCCACAAAACCAAAACTAAGAGGCTTAGAATAACAGACAAATGTATTCAGGCTTGCAACAAGCAGTAATAAATGCAGCAGAATAAAAGCACTTCAACACTTAACAGCAAGCAGCAAAGCTAAATAAGGTAATGAAGTACGAAGAACATAATTACAGTAAAAGTGGCTGAATGAAGTGTAAGATGTTTTTTTTAAGTTGAGAGGGAGGAAATAGAAAATACTTCAAGATTAAGAAATAAGGAGGTTGGCCTTTTCAGTTGAGCTCTCTGTACACAGTAGAATGAGCTGATGAGATGAGACTGGGAGGATTGTCCAAAATCGAAGAAGCAAGAGGGTAGTCCTTCCCAGATGATCACACTGTATCAGTAGAGTGAGCAAATGAGATGGGACTGGGATGAATGTCCAAAATAAAATTTACAGCAGGGGCAGGCATTTCCAAAGCCACCAAGTTTAAGAATACAACACGTGGGTGATTGGGTGGGAGACAAAATGCAGATAGCGACCAGCAATATCAAGCAAATAAATAAATGCAGCACAGTTTTAACTATCACTGAAACGGATCAAGTGCAAAAAAGTATACTTATATAAGATTTGTGTATGCAGATGGCTATGGAATCAGTCACAGCCAGGCTACATGGAGCAGCTATGATAATGGCAAAGTCCCTCAGAAATGTAACTCCTTATACATGTAGTGTATGTGTAGTGTAGTGTAGACCCTCTGGTAATCAGATAACACAAAAAGCTGTGCTCTCACCTTGGATAGGTTGGCTTCACAGAAAGTAAAGCAACCCCCACTTTGAAACCATCTAACCAGAATACAGACAGTGACTAGCAAATAAATAATTGCAGTATATTTTTTTAATTATCACTGAAACAGATCAAGTGCACAAAATTATTAATATATTAGTGTTTAGGTTAACAATAACAATGTTTTCTACCAGTTTAAAATATTTGTAGAAATCTTAGGAAAGGATCCAAATCAAGTCAAGCAGAAGCACTTAGTGAAGGTAAATTTCAGGTGCTGAATGAGGCTGAAGCACTAGGCTAACACAAATCAACATCTTTACATATTGTTTATAATGAAACCTTTGCTATGAGATCAATCAAGCAGTGCCATTTAAAATAAGGCTTTACACTAATGAGAGAAAACTTTGAGATTTATTCCGTACATTAAATGTCAGACCAATGCCCCATTCATCAATATATTTCGTTTCATGGGCAAAGCCCAGAACATTTATGCAAATCATAATTCCCTTCATCCAGCATTTCATCTGGCTAGAAAACATGGCATATCAAAGTGGTGTGGAATTATGCCAGGTGGTGAGAGTAGAGCAACAAGTGATAAAAACAAATAAACTGAAAGCAGGACTTGCACAAAATGAAAGGTTCACGGATAACTTGAAGTAACAGTTCAGACATTCATCAGTAAAAGGAAGTCACTGGACACATCTCTAAATAATTAATGTTTCTTTTCAGTTGAAAATAAATAATTTTAATAATAATAAGTAATAAAATAATAGAAATCCTGGTATTTGCAAGTACTCTTGAGTACACAGAGGACAAAATTCTGAAAGACTTGCTCTATGTGGGTTTACGCAGGAGTAAGTCACTTAACTCCACTGAAAACCAGTATTTTGGAATTGGGCCCTTAAGCTTCATTCCCTCTTCTCCAAATCTCACACCTCAGTCCACAGACATTGTTAAATTTTCATACAATCTGCAATATTAATTGCTTAAATCATACAATCTTGGTATTTGCAAGTACTCTTGAGTACACAGAGGACAAAATTCCAAAAGACTTGCTCTATGTGGGTTTACGCAGGAGTAAGTCACTTAACTCCACTGAAAACCAGTATTTTGGAATTGGGCCCTTAAGCTTCATTCCCTCTTCTCCAAATCTCACACCTCAGTCCACAGACATTGTTAAATTTTCATACAATCTACAATATTAATTGCTTAAATCATACTCTGCTATAGAATTGAGTAAGTTGTGTCTTTCGGCTAGGGGTCGCCACAGCGGAACTCCGGTCCGCTAATGTTTGGTAGTGGATTTTTACGTGCCGAGTTACCAGCCCTGACGCACAACCTTCAACAAAAGCACGTTCATTCATGCATGCCTCCACACAGAAGATGCTCTAGCTGAGAATGGAACGGGACTACGTCTTGTTGTGAGGCGACAACACTACCGCAGCACTACTACCGCGGGTAGAATTGAGTAAGTATAAGTGGATAAGAAATTGTACATGCTTTTAATTGGTCTGATGTATGCTGGTTACCCCACTAAAATGTTTTGCTCCTCTTTTCTACAAATGATGTCACTAATGCCAGCACAAGAATCCCATAAAGCATCAGGAAGAAGTTAAGTGAGTATTAAATATTTAGGTTTTAAAGCTGAATAACAATTTGTTACATTTGTTAAGTGTTCAGAGCAAAACATGTAACATTCAATAATGTATAAATATTGTATTGTTTATTTCCATGCCAAAGTTCAATGGAATGTTATGTTAAAACCAAAGGTTTCTCATTCAGTTAAATATTTAGTATGCATTGCAGTTGATGCACGCTTTATTGCATTTTTATACAAGGCTTTATCTTGTACTGTATTAAGAAATAATTTCACTGCTTTTAATGGCATTCCTAGCTTTTTTGGTACTGTTTTGATAACTAATCTCTGAACTCTGAGGTTGCCCTGAAGTCAGTAATTGGTTATCTTAGCAGCATCTCAGAAGCTTCTCTGTGATATTAACAGCAGCGTGTTATACATTAGTCCTTGTGTCATTTCATTTACTTTTGCATGATGTTTAGACAGCAGTTATTGTAATGCTGCATACAGTAATTAACAGCAGATGTTGTAATATTGCGTACAGTAGTTAATTTTAATTTGTAACACTTTAAGAGTTTACATTTGATTTGAGGTTGTTTTCATGCTGTATGACTCGGTAAGATCTGCAAGTCTGGATGATGTTTAACATGCCTGCACAAAAGTTTTTCTGCTGATGGAATATTATAAAGTATCCTACAGTGTCCTCCTTACTCAGAGCTGCCTGTGATACAGTTGTATATAGGCATGTTGAAGAATATACTGCATTAGTAGTCCATGGTGATGGTGTAGATGGATTATGGTGGGATTTACTCATGACTGGAAATGTTTGATTATATGGTTAAAACCTGCATTTATACATTTTTGTTATTGATAGAGATGAATACCATAGTGTCAGTGTCATTTGTTGTATTTGTTGAATAATGTCACTCTGTGCACTTCTGGCACATGTCTCTTATCAAAGGTTGTTTAAATTAATCTGTCATCACTATGGAAATAAAGGGTTTAGAGACACTTGTTACCCTTGCTTAGTGTTTTAGATTTGCATAATTTCGTAGTCTCATGTTGAGAGAGAGAGACAACAGGATTTATGTCATAGCATTACTGAGTTCAGCTTAATGAGCTACTTGAAGTCGCAACCGGTATTTTTTGAAAGACTGCTTCTGCATTTCATGTGTCACTGTCTTTTCCTTCTCATTGACATGCCAGCAGACAACAGATGTAGTACTTGGAACTGACAGTGTTGTATGTAGTAGGTGATTATTGAGAACAGTTTCTTCCCTGAAGGAATGCTGATTTACCTGTAGCAACTCTGCATGCCATATTCTTTCATTAAGACCGTAAGGTTTTCAGACTAACTTCTGCAGTGCATATGGACAGCGCAGTGGTGCAGTGGTAGCATTGTCGCCTCACAGCAAGAGGTTGTCTGGTTCGATTCTCGGCTGGGGTGCCTTCTGTGTGGAGTCTGCATGTCCTTCCTGCATTTGTGTGGGATTCCTCCGGGTGCTCCAGTTTCCTCCCACGTTACAAAGACATGCATCTGGAGCCTTTCTCCCCGGGCCTCTGCTGAAAACTGGCTTTGTTCCAAGTCAGACTTTCCCGGTTAACAAATGTTAAATAACAAATGTTAAATAAATAAATAAAATAAATATAACCCATATTCTTGTCATGATAATGCTTCTATGACCAACTAATGCACACAGAAGAACCACCTACAGTATAATTAGGTGAAGGAAGAGGCTATATGGTTCAGGGAACAGTTTATTAGATGCATTAATTAGTACTTTTGTGTTAAAAAAAAAAAAAAAAAAAAAAAAAGCTCTGGAAAGACTGAAACATAGATGTACAGATGTGTGCATTTTACATTTTCTTAAGTATTATTAGTTTTGGCAGCATAACTTTGCAGAATGCCATGTCTATTTTTAAATACATTATCCAGAGCAATATCAACTAAACAGCTTTACAAATCTAACACGGTTAGAGGTACAGTGTTCTTCAACTGAGTAGTCCGCTTTCGTGGTGCTCACGCTTTGATACCTCTAACTAGTGCATAGTAATCAACACAAACTTATACAAATCAACCAATTATTTAGTTCACATTGTTGTCAGCTATTTTGTCTAGACTGTTAATATTGAAATACAGACACTTACACAACCATATGTACATATCTGTTATTCATATTTGATATTTACATAGCATAATCCCTTTGACTTGTACTATTTGAAGTAAATTAGGCAATTCTTACATTCCTATTTTAAGTTGAGTACAGTCAACCAGCCTAATAATGTATCACCTTTACAGTTACAACTCCGCTAAATCTTTGTTTAATTTCCATGGTAATGATTTATTCACAAAATATTCCTAGAAATTTCTTTGTGACAGGCAACTTAAATTGTAGGTTGTACTGATTTCCTCTTCGCGTGATAGTTTTCTGCCCTACCAAAAGTATTAAAAATACTGTTGCTCCCTAATGCTTAGTGCAATGCTTTTTCCTTCCCAAAGACTGTAAGCAGTTTAGTAATTCTTGTAAATCTCCATTAAAATGTTTAACCTTGTGTGCAACAAAAATGTGTTCCCTTGAGAATGCAAGTCATCTTAAGGAATGGTATTATTTTTGTTAGGTATTTCCTTTCCAGTGCCATTATGGGAAGCAGTATTAGGTTACACTTATAGATGCTAGTGGCCGCTTAAATGGGTATAGCAAAGTCACTTTATTGTTTCCATTGACAGAAGTACTTTGTTTGGCACTATGCAGAGCTAACTAAGATTCTGCACTTCTTCTGGTCTCTCTGTTAATATTTGTTAAGCAAATGAATGCACAAGTTATTAAATAGTCTCACTATTAAAATTCAGTTTTCTTGATTTACACAGCTTTTACCAACAGAAAAGAATTACGTTTTGTTGTAAAGGAAAACAAAGTTAGTGTCAAATAGTTATTATGGGTAAATCACTCCAATAGTTGTTCGTTTGATACTGATATTAGTAAAGGGGTAGGTATGGGGAAGTGTGACTGGGTATAGGTGTATTAGATTAGGTTTTGAGAAAAGCAGATGTATTTTTTGGAGGACCTGAGGTAATGAAGTAGTAATTTTGCAAAAAAAAAAAAAAGGATGAGTATAGATTCACTGCAAATATTTGGAAGAGTGGACCTGGAGGCAGCTGGACTAAGATTAGAGTGGGCAAATTTGATTGCATTGATTGTAAACTGAGGTTGTAGGGTGTTCATGTCTATGCTATGATTTCTAAGATTGTACAGTGAATTTAATGAAAAAAAAGGTTTACTAGCTAAGAAGGGGGCAGAATCCAATGCTAACGATATTATGGAGACTGGTGGCAAATATATACATTGTGCAGTGGGAAATGGAGAGTATATTTACTGTGGTTAAAAGTAAGCAATGGCTTGCACATTGATCAGATTTATGAATCTGAGAAGATTATTTTGTACATTTTAATTTGGTTTGCTCTGTATGAGTTGCCAAGAGTTACCAGAAGGATATTTTTGGGTGTAGAACATTTTTTTTTAGCTTTTTGAGAGTCTGAGGTTGCTTGCAATTTTATAGCAAATTTTGAGAGAGTTTTAGCTATTGTAGACTGCATTAGTTGAAAAGGAGAGGTATTAGTCTAGACAGATTATTAGATATTTGTAAAAGTGTACCGGATTAATAGGGTTCTATCAGGAGACTAATTCAGTTGGTGAGGAATAGGTTATACACTTCAGTGCCTAAATTGTAGTTTGCTACTAGTTGATTAGTTTTGGACTAGTGCCTGAGCTAAATTAGCTGTTATTTAGTTTGGTTTGTATTTCAGAACTGTTATTTCCTACTTTTAATCGAAGATCATTGGAATAATGTATAATTTTTATGCTGTGGAAGGTCATTGGTGAGATCTTTTACAGTAATAAGATTGCAGATCCATAGATAGAACTTTTCTGGCCCCGATGATTTAATTTGTTTGAGCAAGAATTTTGGAATAGATTTTGTATCATCCCATTTCTTAGCTAGTACATGAACTAGGCTGTAGCCTTACTGCCGAATCCTGTTTCTGTTAATTTTGTGACTGGAAGATTGTAGATAAAAAGATAAGAGTTGCACTGTCAATCTACAATAATGCCCTAGTTTGCTGATCATTATTTTTACTGCTATACATATAGTCAGTGGCTGTGAAGAGGACAGTTGAGTTGTTAAAATGTTGTATGTCACAAAGTAATCGAATTGTACAAATGAGTATTTGTATATCCTTTTTACAAAATATCTTTTCCATAATAGTGGAAGTTTAACCATAGATGGTAACATTCAGGGAGCAGGATGTGGAACTTGTGTGCTTATTGTGGCTGTTTTCCATTGTGAGGGAATCTGACCTGATTGCTCTGAAAGATCATAGCTAAAGGTTAGCAATTCTAATATATATATATATATATATATATATATATGATACAGATTTTTAAAAAAGTTTTGTGTAAAGAGAATTATCATCAGTATATGCTTGCTGTAGACTGCTAATATAAGCTTGTATACCAAATATAAAGAGAGATTACTAAATGTGAAAATGTTTATTGGTGGTAGGAGGTCAGTGTCATGAACAAAGGACCTATTAAATATAGGTAGTACACTGTTGGGATGTAGGAGTTGGGGCTAAGTCATTGAGTTTAATAAGGTAGTTCATTTATCTTCATCAAATGGTTTTGGGTAGATCTTAAACTTTTGTGATTGAAGGATCCAGAAAGATGTTGTAGGTTTTGCCAGAGGAGTTTTAAATTTGGTATGGTACCTAGCAGTTTTCACTAATGTTGTTATTAGTTTCTGTTTCTTTGAAGAGTCGGTACTAGTGGGAGTTGTTAGCAGTTTTCTGATGTGCAACAGTCTGTCCTAGTACCATATGTGTTGTTTAATGACTCTAGAAAGCAGGGACATCAATTACAGTGTGCCGATATTTACAGAGTGAGTAGATTTGATTCTGCTTTGTAGAAGAGTATCCATGAGTGTCACTCTTTCTTTTAAGTGAGCTGAACCTTTTAGACTAAGTTGGCTTAGTAAAATTATTTTACAAAGATCAACAGTAGTTGACAGTAGTGGGACCCTGGGGGTTTTGAATGTTTAGGCTATTTTCACTTAAACTGTTGGGTAGTACTGAGAGGAATGTGAGTGAGTATGATGACCCAGAGGTTATTTGTTTGTTGTGGATTGGCGCAGGTGAAGTTTTGTATTTATTGTGCGAGATTGTCACAGGGAAATGATGTGGGCCAGTTTTGCTGCAGGGCACTCTGCTAGCTTAGTTTAATTGTTCCATGATAGACCTGTAACTCCTTTGTGATCAACACTCTTCAGTGCAGTCCCAGATATGCTACATTTTGTGAAACAGTTGAAGTTCAAAAGTGCCAAAGCAATACTTCAAAAATATTTTGAATTGGAGGGCTCTCCACACCCCTGCTGCATATGTATAGTAACTACAGGACAGCTGTGTCTTGGGGCAAACAAAAATCTCCAAGAAAGCCACCATCTCATTCTTGTAATGCAAATCACAAGAATTGCATGATTGAGATCCTACATTGAGTGTCAGTCGCTAATGTCTCACGTTTAACTCTGGAACCCTAGGTTAAGATCACCTGCTATGATCCAGCTTTGTTTTAAGCACCATACTTATAGCACAGCAAGGAGAGAATTAAGTGGAGCTTATGGTGGCTGATAGTCACAATGGGTACGTAACATTTGTTCTTTCACCTAAATTAAATGTAATAAGAGACAGTTTGTCATTGTTGTTACTTGTGCTGCAGGAAGCTACTAGTGTAATGATGAAGTTATTGGCAGTGAACCTCTCCTACTAGTTGCCAGGTGCTGTACCTTGCTGGTCACTCCTAAATATTCAGTAATTTTTTAAAAGAAGAAGAGGCATTTTGAGCTTTGATCATATCTCTGTAATGTCAAATATGTCATGCTTATGGATTTGAAAAGTGGTTTCTAGTGTATTGACTTTTTTATTGCTTCTAGCATTAAGGTGGGTGATACCACTACTTTTGATAATGTTGGTAGTTGTGTGAAGTTGTTGGGCCCTGCTTTTTAATTTCAGTATCATCTGAGTAGGTTAGGGTAATTATAGGATAACTCCTACAGTATAATATGGGGAGTTACTGAATATTTAATAATGATACTGGCTATTTGTGAGGGATGTAAATTAGGACTCCGTATAAACCTAGTGTTTGCTTTAGTATGCTTGTAACTAATGTGAAGGGATTACCAGGTTGTTTTAATTAGGTAATTATTAGGGATGTTTTGTTTTATTTGTTTATTTGTTGGCATTTGATTACCAGGAAAGTCCAACTGGGTAGGAGCCCATTTTCAGCGGAGTCCCAGGACAAAAGTTCCAAAGTATTACAAATCATTGTAAGAACAATAATTTTATGGTCTTTAAAAATAATACAAAAAAACCCCAAAACAAAAACAAATGCAGTTTAAACAATTGTACCAAATTAGACCTAATATGAAAACATTGATTAAGAATAGATACAAGTTATATGACAGTGATTTAGTAGTTAGAGACATTTTAGCCAGTTTATAGAGAAATTACAGGTAAGTTAGTATAATACAAAAAGGAATTACAATACAAAAAGCAGGTTTGTGGTATATTTAGAGAGAAAGCCAGGAGAGATAAATTGATAGAAGGAAGGGAGTGAGTGAGGAAAGGAGAATAAGGAAATGTAAGGTATGAACAGCTATTTGTCCACATTTAAGGATATATTTTATCCTGGTGTTGAGCAAGAACAGAGCCAGCTTTTGGCTAGGAAGTCTTTCAGAATTGTTTTGAAGGATGAGAGGGGAGGGTATTGGCCTAATGGATATGATAGAGATAAGGAGTTCTGGGTGTACGTAGCATGGTACAAGTACAGGCAATACCCAACAGATTTGATAGGTTTGCAGATAGCGAGGAGTTTTTGGACCTTGGACCATAATGACTAGCTAGAAATACAGATCTGATGTTTTCTTCATTTCATTAACCTTTGGGTATTGGCTCTGATCCTTGGAACTGATTGGCTGCTTTTTTACAGCTTCATCTTCCTGACGTAAGCTCCTCCCTATACCCACAATGCCTGCTTCCCCAGCATACCTCAGATCTTGTTTGCCATGCTTAGCATCAGCAGCGAGTTCCTGTAGCTGTGAGCTTCTCCTTAGAGTTTTGGTGTTTGGTGGTGTGTGAGTGCCTTAACTTTCATTTTCTTTTTCACATCTAGTACCTACTCTTTCCTTTCGTAAACTTTCTTCTGGTTAAAATAAAAAATCTTAGTTTAAGAACTCTATTCCTTTCTTCCCATCTTTTTTGTCTGTTAATCGGATTTTCTGCATTTAGATTTCCTCCTTTCCTATCCCTTAAAAAAAAAAAAAAAAAAGTTTCTCTCTTTTCTCCTACCCATACTGGTCTTGGGCCTGAGGCCTCTGTTCTGCTGCATGGACAGCCAGTCCTCCAAAGTCTCTGCTCTTTCCCCATAAAGGAACCCAGGGCATCTTCCAATACCTCCCTGGAGCATCCCGTAGAGGAGGTCCCTCGGAAAAGGCTGTGTAAAAGGAGACACATTGATTCCTCTATGGAATCAGTTACCATGGACACAGATTGAAGAAGGGGAAGGGTCCTCAAAGTCACCACCCAACTATGTCTCCTTTGGAGACATTTTAGAAATCCTGCACCAGAGGCGTGGTTGGTCAGCCCAAAACCCTTCCCCAGAGGACTCGGTGTTGTGGGAGGCTTTTGTGCCCTGCCCATCTACCACCAGAGCTTGGAAGGAACTGGACACAGTAGACCCAATCCCAAAACCAGCGGACAAGATTCTCAGCGCCCCCACAGATAAGTTGTTTTGGGCCAAGGATATCCCAGGCTTTCTTCTCCCATTCGAGAGCTTTTGATCTCCTCACATAGGTCTTCGACACATAAGATTTATAGAAGCAGATGGAAAAGATTTTCTGTTTGGGCTGAACAAAAAAAAATAGATTATTTTACAACACCAATTGCCTCCAGTCTTAATTTTTTTACTTCTCTTTTCAGTGATGGAGCTAGTTATTCTACTGTCAAAGTCCAGTTAGTAGCTATATCCAGTTTTCACATTGGTGTGGATTCTTTAGCCCTTGCTTCCTCTAGGCTTTGTAAAGCTTTCCTTAGGGGCACATTCCTGCCTTGGCCTCCAGTTAAAGATCTATTACACCTTGGGATTTAATGATGATTCTGCAAGCCTTGGTTCACCCGCCCTTTCAGCCTGTAGCTACTGTGAATTTGAAATTCCTTTCCTCAAACATTTTTTCTAGTAGCTATTATGTCTGCAAGAAGAGTGTCTGAACTTCATGCCCTTTCTTCAAAATTTCCATATTTGATCTTTCACAAGGATAGAGTTGCCCTGTGTACTAATCCTTCATTTTTACCCAAGGTGGCTAAGGAAGGAAACATTACTCAGTCCAATAATCTTCCAGTCTTTGTTCCCAATTATCAAAACATAGGTGAATATACTCTCCATTTGCTTGATGTTCATAGATGGCTTTGTTTTTATTTACACAGAACCAAGCCCTTTAGGAAGTCTGATCAGTTGTTTGTATCTTTTTGAGTGGCAAAAAGTGGCAAATCCATTACCAAAATGTCACTAGCAAGTTGGTTGAAAGACACTATTACATTTATTTACTCTTCCAAAAATATTCCCTTGCTAGGACAAAGTAAGGGCTACTCCACAAGGTCCATGGCTGCTTCTCAGGCTTTTTGATGTAGAGTTTCTATTGTGGATATTTGCGTTGCAGCTACTTGGTCTAATCCCCACACGTTTATTACACATTATAAATTGGGCATCCTATCAAGGAGTAGAAGTGGTTTTGGCTCTGTTGCTCTTTAGAATATCCTTCCATGAGGGCCACCCTGAATCTTAGTAGCTGGGAACTCTGTCCCACAGATTAATGAAATACAGAGGACAACATCAGATAAAGAAGTTATGTTCTTACCACATTGTTCCATCTGTGTTGTCCATCTGCATTTCCATTAACCTTCCCGGCCCCATACCCCTATCCAAGTCTTTGTGAAGCCTGGTTGAATATTCAAAGAAATTTCTGTTCCTTACCCTGAGCTCCTGATGATGTCTAGTTTATAGAGTTGTGTATTTTCTCTACTGTAAATATTTTTATGTGCTATGCCTTTCTGGCAAAAACGATCTGAGGTATGTTGGGGCAGCAGGGCATTGTGGGTATAGGGAGGACCTCAAGTCAGGAAGCTCAAGCTGTAAAAAAGCATCTGATCGGTTCCAAGGATTGGAACCAATACCCACAGGTTAATGAAAATTAAAATGGACAACACAGATGGAACATTATGGTAAGAATATAACTTCTTTTTGTGCAGAATGTTTAGTGCTGGACAAGCAGATGGATTCTGAATAATTTTATAGGTGGTAAGAAGTTGTGTGTATGTTAGTTTATGGGGTAGTTCTAACCAATTTAGGCTTTTTAGTGCTTAACAGTGATGGGTTCTGAAAGTAGTATTTGCTGAACATTTCACAACTTTGATATAACATTGTTCAAGTTTTGATTTTTGTGATGCCCAAAGGTTAAGGATGGGAGCAACATAAAGAAGTGTGGAAAGTAGATAAGTAGTGGCAAATGTAGATTTAGTCGTGTCAATGAGAAAGTTTTTGGCTGTATAAAACATTCCTAGTATTTGACTAGTTTTTCTTATGCAAATCAGATTTAAGATTATCAGCTACTGTTATCCCTAATAATTTGCTATGAGAAGTGATTTCAATGGTTGTATTATCAAGGGAGAGGACTTTAAATTTTGGTTTTTCATGGAGGAGGGATTTGGGGGAAAAGTGTATATATAATATATATATATATATATGTGTGTGTGTGTGTGTATATATATATATATATATATATATATATATATATATATGTATATATATATATATATATATATATATATATATATATATTTTTTTTTTTTTTTTTTTTTTTTTAAGGTTGAGCATGTTTCAGTTGCTGTTACAGCTTCCTGAGTAATTTTTTCGAGGTGTGCCATGTTGTCAGAAGTATAAATGCATATGGAGTCATCTGCGTACTGTATTAGGGAGGCCTGCTGTGTGGGTGTGTGGAGGGTGTTGGTGAGAATGTTAGAAGAGGAGAACCAAGGACAGAGCCTTTGTAGTACACCAGTGGTTGCTAACGGACATGGAGACTGGGTGCAGTGCCATTTTACTGACCGATACCTATTGGATAAGCAGTTTTTGAACCAAAGAAGTATGAGCTGAGAGAAACCTAATGATATTTGAAGTAGAAGTTTGCTGTGATAAACTGTTGAAGGCTTTACACAAGTCTAGAAATAAGGAGACTAGTTTATCACTAGCTTTATTGACAGTATCTACAGTGGATATAAAAAGTGTACACACCCCTGTTAAAATGCCAGGTTTTTTTTATATAAAAATGAGACCAGAAGAAATCATTTCAATTTTCCCACCTTTAATGTGACCTATAACCCATACATTTCAATTGAAAAACAAATCTGTTAGGGGAAAAATATGGTTGCATAAGTGTGCACACCCTTAAACTAATACTTTGTTGATGCACCTTTTGATTTAATTACAGCATACAGTCTTCTTGAGTAGGAGTCTATCAGCATGGCACATCTTGACTTGGCAATATTTGCCTACTCTTTCTTGCAAAAGTGCTTCAAATCTGTCAGATTGTGAGGGCATCTCTTGTGCACAGCCCTCTTCAGGTCACCCCACAGATTTTCTATTGGATTTAGGTCTCTGCTCTGGCTGGGCCATTCCAAAACTTTAATTTTCTTCTGGTAAAGCCACTCTTTTGTTGATTTGGATGTTTGCTTGGGGTCATTGTCATGTTGAAAGGTGAAATTCTTCTTCATCTTCAGCTGCCTAGCAGACGAATTAAGGTTTTGGGCCAAAAGTGACTGGTATTTGGAACTGTTCATAATTCCCTCCACCTTGACTAAAGCCCCGGTTCCAGCTGAAGAAAAGCAACCCCAAAGCATGATACTGCCACCACCATGCTTCACCATGGGGATGGTGTTCATTTGGTGATGCAAAGTGTTGTTTTTGTGTCAAACGTACCTTTTGGAATTGTAGCCAAAAAGTTCAACCTTGGTCTCATCAGACCATAACACATTTTCTCACATGCTTTTGGGAGACTTGATGTATTGTTTTGCACATTTTAGCTGGGCCTGGATGTTTTTCTGTGTAAGAAAAGGCTTCCATCTTGCAACACTACCCCATAGTCCAGACATGTGGAGAATATGGGAGATTGTTGTCACATATAGTAAACAACCAGTACTTGCCAGAAATTACTGCAGCTCCTTCAGTGTTGCTGTAGGTCTCTTGGCAGCCTCCCAGACAAGTTTTCGTCTTGTTTTTCATCACTTTTGGAGGAGTGTCCAGTTCTTTACAACATCACTGTTTCATATTTTCTCCACTTTTTAATGACTGCCTTTGCTGTGTTCCATGGTATATCCAATGCTGTGGACATTTTTTGTACCCATCTCCTGACTGATGCCTTTCAACACTGAGATACCTTTGATGCTTTGTAAGCTCTCTGCGAACCATAGCTTTTGCTGTAGCAGGCAAATCCTAGTAGGACAGCTGAACTTTATTTGGGGTTAAACAGAGTCTCTCTAATTGATGGCAGGTGTGTACCCAAGAAGACTGAATGCTGTAATTAAATCAAAAGGTGCTTCAACAAAGTATTAGTTTAAGGGTGTGCACACACAACAAAGTATTAGTTTAAGGATGTGCACACTTATGCAACCAGCGTATTGTATGTTTTTTATTTCTTATATTTTCCCCCTAACAGATTTGTTTGTTTTTCAATTGAATTGTACAGGGTATAGGTCACATTAAAAGTGGGAAAAGTTGTGAAATTATTTATTGTGCTCTCGTTTTTTTTATATCACAAAAACCTGGCATTTTAACAGGGATGTGTACACTTTTTATAGCCACTGTATATAGGTTAGAAGTGCAGTGTTAGTACTGTGGAAAAGACAGAAGCCATGTGTGGGGAAAAGGAGTTCTTCCTGCTGGACATGCATTTTTCATTTTGGAGAGGGGGATAAGATTGCTATAAAGTTACTGTCTATTGAATTTCTTCCTTTGTACAAAAGGGTAATGTGTGACTTTTTTCCAGAGAAAGGGAAGATGGGATTCCTGGACTGACTCATTTATAAGGACTGAGACAGTATAGGCAATGTCGTTGGCTGCTATTTTTAGCTTGGAAGGTCATCAGCTGAAGTACAGCATGGTTTCAGTTTGAGTAGGTTTATATAAGATGTGGGCACAAGTTTGAAGGTGAAAGTGGATATGGTGATACGGAGCTGCTGGGCAGGGTTAGGATTAGATGTTGGAGAATCCTTGGTTAGAGATGCTATACTATCTATGAAATAAGAGTTGAACTGTATTGTGGTTTTAAGTAATGAATTATTGGGAGAGGGGTTAGTGTTGAATTTATAGCCAGGATGCAAGATATTTTTTAATGGCTGTCGAGAATTCTTTTGGGTTGTGTTTACTATTATTCTGAAAGTTATTAGAGTACAGTTTTTTGTCTTCATTAATTTTTTTTTTTTAGTATGACTGCAAAACATTCTGAAGTTTTCAAGATATTGTGTTTTAAATTTTTGCTATTCTTTCTATACTTTTTCTGTATCCTGCATTAGTGTTCTAGTGTTTTTGGATAGTCAAATTGTATTTGTTTTGAGTGTCCTCCCTCTAGGAGGTGCAGGGCTATTTAGGATATTCAGGAAAGTTGTATTGAATTCATTTACAGCATCTTCTAAGGGGGGATATTGAAGTTCCAGTTAATAGATGATCGGTTAGTAGTGAACATTTCTGGGTTAAACTTGGAAAGGTTGCGAGTTGTTTTATAATCATCCTGTTTAAGTGAATTTGCGATGTCTGGTTGTATAGACTGGGAGATGATCACTGAGACAGACATTTTGCCTGAAGTGGTGTATTTGCTAGGGTCACATATTACGATCCAGTATAATAAGGAATTTGGTGTCTTGCTATAATATGTGGAGCTATTAATTAGTTGTGTGAAATCAAAAACGTTTACGCTAGATGTAGGGGAGTCAGAGTTTATGTCTAAGCAATTGGCATTTAAATTACCTAGTAGTAGTTCTTGTGGAATTGTTATGGATATCCAGTATAGAATATCTTCCAGTATAACTGCATTGTCATCAGGAGGGATGTAAAGAACAGTAGTACATATTTGTTTATAATTGTTTAATTTCAAGAAAGCTAAAAAACTCTGCTGAACTGAATTTTGGCATTGGTACACTAAGGCACTGTACGAGCACATTCACTCATGCATGATTGTGCCATCCCAAATAGAACCAAGATGCTCTCATCCAAAAAAAGGAAGCCAATCTGTTGGTCCCCTGCCATAAACAAACTTTACAACAAAAGGAAGAAACTGTTGCAGACAAGAGGAAAATCCCAGGATGCAAAAAACTTCCTTACCAGCCTCAGTAAGAAACTGAGATCCCTCCTAAAATCCTCCAAAGCTAGTTACGAAAATAAAATTGCCAAAGATTCCAAAGACAACCACAAGGCATTCTATAACTATGTCAAGAATCTAAATGGCAATGCTCATATCTGCTCTGAGCGAAAACAGAATGGCATTAAATATACTGATCCCAAGTATATTGCCAATATCCTGGCAGATCGATTCAGTGCCAACTTCACCCCCCTCTCACCCCCTAAATGGCCCATCTCAATACCGGAAGATTGCCAAATTCCGGTAATAACAGCCACACAGGTAAAAAACGCACTCTCCAAAGCTAAGAATACAGCATCCATGGGACCAGATGACATCCCGAGCTGTGTACTACATGAACTACATTATGAACTGGCACCTCACCTAAGTGTTATGTTTAATCATAGCCTCACCTCAGGTTTCATGCCCACTGAGTGGCGCAGAGCTACAGTTATCCCACTCCACAAGGGGGGATCCACCTTGGATCCCGGAGACTACCGTCCCATCAGTCTGACAAGCCTTATCTGCAAGGCCATGGAGCGTATTATCATGGAACTTATAAACAAAGACAATTGGCAACCTTCAAACACTGGATCCCACCCAGTTTGGGTTCGTGAAGGGCAGATCCTGTCTCCTGAACCTGATTGACTTCTTTGAATCAGTCTCCAGAGCCATGGACAAGGGTAAGGTGGTCCACACAGCCTATCTAGACCTTGCCAAGGCCTTTGACACTATCCCCCACTCTGGAATCATAGATAAACTTACTAAGCTGGGCATTAATCCCTACGTCACCCAATGGGTTGCTAACTGGCTTACTGATAGAACCCACACTGTAAAAGTAGCCGACTCCAAATCCAGCTCCAGACAAGTGACAAGTGGAGTACCTCAGAGTTCAGTCCTGGGACCACTCGTTTGGCATCTACTTCTCTGAAGTACAAGCCAACACTAAGGGACTCTGGATAACAAAGTTTGCAGATGACTGCAAACTGGGAGCCATTATTGAATCCCCAAATGATGTGGATACTCTACAAAAGGGCCTTACAGAAACAGATGCTTGGTGCCAGAGCCATGGGCTCAAGCTCAGTGCCAAGAAATGTATAGTTATCCCCTTTGGGAAAAACATGCATCTGTGAATTACCATATAGGTGGCAGTACACTAAACACCAAAAGTGTGATAAGAGACTTAGGGACACAGGTGGACAGTGGTCTCACCTTCGATAACCACATCGCCACAACAGTCAGGAAATCCTTCTATGTGGCACACCTCATCACTAAGGGCTTTTCATCCAGAAAAAAGGAGGTCATTGTCCCACTGTACTCATCCCTCATTAGACCCATTATAGAATACAATGCCCCATTTGGTATGTACCTCTCAAGACATCTGCAACAACTGGAAAGGCCGCAGAAATACCTCACTAAAAGAATCACAGGCCTAAAGCAGATGCCCTATGCTGACCATGTAAAAACTCCAGCTATACACTGGCATATAGTCTACTCAGAGGCGATCTCTGCTTAACATACAAGGCCATGTCAAACCCAGAGCTGTTGGACATGCTACACTTAAAGAAATCCCAATCCCTCAGAGCTACACGCTCCAGGGATCTAAACCTTGTCATCACAATAAACAAAACATGCTGGAGGGATAGGTTCCTGACCCAGAGACTCCCCAGACTCTGGAATAGATTGCCCATACATGTTAAGCAGAGTGCCTCTTTGGCCCTCTTCAGAAGGAACCTTGACGATTGGATGGGAGAAAGAAAATTCACCCCAGGGATCATGTCAGTCGCCCTGCTAGACAGGGGTCCAGGGAAGTAAATAGTGTGGGAAGAAACAGCCAGGGAATTGTTATGGCTAGGTTTGTATAAGCCCTAGGGCTGATAGCCTAGTACCAACCTATGAACCTATAAAGAAAAATGTGGTAGTTGCTGGGAAATATTAAAGCAACGCCACCACCTTTCCTCTTTATACGGTCATTGTGCATAGTATAGCTGGGAGGTGTAATTTTGGAGTTGTCTGTACTAGGTTTAAGCCAAGTTTCAGATACAGCAAGAATATCATCCGTATGTTGGGTAATCCAAGCATGTATTTCAGCAATTTTATTTCTTATGCTTCTAACCGTTATGGCAGGAAAAGTTAGATTACAGAGGTTAGGGGTTTGACCATTTTAATGTTGGAGTAGTGTGTAGAAGAAAACTGTCTTGATGTTCATTGTCATAGGTGGGGTCAAGATTAGGGTGAATGTATCCTCCTAGAAGGATGTTATATAGGGGAATTATTGATACTTGCATCTTGAAGAGTATTTTTTCACCTTATTTTGTTTTGGTGTGAATTGAAATTGAGTTAATCAGTGTATATTTGGAATAAAGGTGAGAAATGTCATTAGATAGTTTTGGTGCATTATGTGGAGAGTGTAGGGAGGAAGTATGAAAAGTTATGTTAGAATGTTATATCTGGTATTTTATGAAGTAATGTGTGTTGACACTGCGGATCTTTTATTAGTAGGTCGGTTGATTGGAGCTGAGTAATTGTAGCAATACTAGAAAGCAAGAGAACAAATCAGAAAAGTAGTGATGTGTTTTAAGAGTAACTCAATGTATGTAATTGTGTTAATAGCCTACTGAAAGGCCACCTAAAATGTGGGTAAGTTAAAGTGTTAGAATACTTTTCTTGGTATTTGGTGCGGGTTTTGAAAATAGTGTTGGAAGAAGATGCCTTAAAAAGATTGGAAGAGGATGCCTTGAAAAGGAGGATTGGAATGGGAATGAGAAGGGGCGAGCCACAATGAATGGTGAGAGGGTAAGGACATGAAGGTGTTAAAACAATTTTTTTGAAAAGCAAGGTAGTTTAGTTAATGGAGAAATGTGACTGTGTTTACGAGGTTAGACTAAAGAATTGAGCCTTTGTTTTCCACAAAGCTTGTGAAAGCATGTGCACGAAATGGTTGGTAGCCAGAGATATTTAAGATGTAAATGAAGTTAAAGTAGGCCTCTGTTGCCTCCAGGGGCAGGATAAAATGGTTTGAGGAGAAAATGTTCAGAGGCTATGAAATTAGTTGTGGAGGGAGGATGGGAGATCTGTCAGAAAGGAAATGAATAGTAGTAAGTCTTTATTGCCACCATATCTGCAGTGGAATGTAGAAAAGAGAGAGGGGATAGGTGGGTGTAGGAAGTAGTAGAAAGAGTAAAGTAATGATGCTGGCTGGGTCTTTCATGCCACTAAAGGCTATGAAGGAGTATAGATAGAAGCATTAAATTATGCATAATTAGGTGATAGAATGATGTACTATAATGGAACGTGAAGTGAAACAACCCTGTGTTGCCAGCATATCGCTAAAAAAAGAAGAGAAAAGGATGAATGAATAGTGAGAAGGGAAAGTGAATAGTAAAGAGGGCCTTTTCTGACATCAAAGGCCTTGGAAAAGCAGAAGAAGGGAATGGAGTGGGTGTTTCCCCCCACAAAAGGCTACGTGGGTGGATGGAAATAAGTAATTGGCAAGCCTTTCCTGCCAGCAAAAGCTGCGAGAAAGTAAATATAGGCGAAGTTGTACTGGAAGTGTGTTAGCAAATAAGAAAATTAAAGATGTATTGGGCCGTTACTGTCGCCAAACACTGGGAGTGTGTGTGGAGACAGTGGAATGAGTGCAAAAGAATATGAACTGCTAATGGAGTATTTTAGCATTAATTTTCTCTTTTTGCTCCACATTCCTGCCAGCCATAAAGCCTCTTTCTATCAGTCTCAATACTGTTCCTTCCCCACTGAAGAGGATCAACCCCAGATCCACTAGGGCAAGAGCCATTGGTGTAGGGCATTATCCAGGCACCCCTAAAGGTTGCTTGTGCCCTCATCAGTATCCTGGCTGTCATAGAATTTTCCCTAGCTTAACCCCTGTTCTGGGGAGAGAGAGCAGCCTGCATCACAGCAGGTGCCACAGTGCTTTCTTTCCTCTTCAGCAATTGCATATTGTCTTGAACTTGCTCACTGAAGCCTATTATTAGTCAACGTCCCAGTGAACCACACACACACACACCAAGTCAAGTCCCTGCTCTTTCCTCCCAAAGTGTTGCTACAGCACATGGCCTACTGTACCCTCTCCTACCAAGGTATGCAAGCCCATTGCTCCTACAAATTTCATTAAGCACTGAGCCATGCTCAGGGCATTATCCCTGTGTTATACTGGGCTAGCATATTTGGAGGTGTAGTTGTGGGAAAATAATACATTTTTATGAGGACAGTAGTTGCGTGATATGTGCATCAGAATGTGAAATAGGTACGTGAATTCTTATGACTATTGTTGTAGTGGAAGAAATGAGCATGTACTGTTTTTACAGAGTGGATATGGTCTTTGATTTAAATATCGAATGGAAGAAAAGGTGGGAAATAGGACCAAATGAAAGGACAAGCATCTGTAAGTTTATTGATGTAGAATAGGAGTATATGTTTTTACACTAGTTCTAAACTGTGCTAAAACCTGTAAGTACAGTGGGACTTACAGGATGGCTACACAGTGATCAGCAGCTTAATTTCAGCTATCCTAGTGTGAAAAGAGAAACAAAATGACAGGGGCTAATAATTCCTCCACCTTTAGTAAAATTCAGATATTTCTACTAAGTACACTTCCTGGATGCCAGCAAAGAAGAAACTTAGAGACCCTATAGAAAAGGTGAAGAAAAAACACTGACTGGGAAGAATCCTGCAGCAGTTTAGTAAAAAGCAGTTCAAACTCTAGCTTTGTTAGAAGAGTTGTCTTCCAGTAATTTAGAGGAAACAAATCAAATGAATTCAGAGCTGACCCAAATAAACAAAACATTAGAGTGCATCAGCTGAAATAACAAAAGGCTGGAAACATGGAAGAAGCTTTAAGCATATATTCAAGTCAAGTCAAAGAAAACTTTGTCATTCAGAGAACTACACCACAGTGTAGCTGAACGAACTTGCAATGCTTTGTTCCCAGGGCAAAAAACATACATACAGAAAAGAAGAAAATAACATAAAATAAAGTAAAAGTAGAATAAAATAACATAATGACCAAACACACTTTACGTATAAATAGAATTGAGTAACAACATGTACATAACCTTACTATAACATGAAAACTAAGCAGCATATGGAATGGTCAGCATGAATATTGCACAGTGTGATTTATATTGCACTTCATAGAGTCCTACAGTAAGGTAATGTGTGAACCAATGTTAAATATGTACATCATAAGTTCATAGGTTCATACTAGGCTATCTGCCCCGGGGCAATTATAAGCCTAGCCCGATTCTGTATGGCTTACGCCACCCCTTGATTTGAGCATACTGTGCCCTTTTTAAGGTTTAGCTTACTGTGCCTCTGTCTAATAGTGACACGGGAGTAATCCCTGGGACAAACCTACGATCTCCCATCCACTTATCGAGATTCTTCTTGAAGAGATTCAGTGAGGTGCTCTGCCTCACATTAACTGGAATTCTATTCCAGAGCGAAGGGAGCCTCTGGGTTATGAACCTTTCCCTCCAGCAAGTTCTATTTATTATCAGTTAAATGTTCTTCGTGTTTCACTGTTGCAGTCATTACATTTGGGTAATCTGCTGGCAGGTTGCCCTCAGTCGGCCTGAATATAAAAGTCTTGGGTCCTGCGTCGGTTGCTGTCTCTTCTTCCATGACGTCAGGTCATCAGGGGTATTAAACATGCAGCTGACGCCATTTTATTCAGTCTTTCTTGCCGTATGGTGCCTGAAGCAGAAGCAGTTCGCAAGTGCCAGTCGGCCGACTCCTGACATTTTCGCATTCGAATTTCTGAACCGAAGTCTTCAATTAAAGCTAAGTACCCCGTTGGGGAAACTTTTTCTTGCTCCTTACTGATGTCAGTAAAAGTTGTTAATTGCATTACTTGTGGGAAGCAAATACTTCATAAGGATTTTCATTTGTACTGTATTCCGTGCCTAGGCCCAGATCATAATGTGACTTGCTGTCGGTTTTGTGCTAGATTTAACCAACGCACTATTAAGCGTCTGTATATTTTTTGCTTCAAAATATTTTGGATCCAGATTTAATTACCCTGAAATGTCATCGGATAGCAATCTGACTACCGGAGTACACAAGAAACGCAAAGAAAAAGACAGAGACAGACCGTCGTGGTCCAAAACCGACGACGAAGCTTCTCCTAAACCAGTCGCTGGTACTCAGTGAGGCGCTTTCGCATCCCCTGATGCCCGCTACTTTTGAGTCGCAGGCCTATACCGAGACCCATGCGGAGTCTGGAATGCCACGAGATTCTCAGAATATTGAACCCGCGGATGTCTCTCCCTCGAATGGGTCCAGAGCCATTGAGCAGGCACCGGCTTTTGAGGGTGTTTTCAGGCCTCAACATTTTTATATAAAACCAATGCCAGCTTCAAAAACAAAAATAAAATCAATTTCTAAGTCTAAAAAACAGATGCATGAGCCACGTGCTCAGGCCCCTATGCCTAAAAAACAGATGATCAAAATGGCTGAGGACTTAATTACCTTGATCAGGGGTTCCCAAACCCCCCCCCCCCTTCTAAGAGGCCTAGACAAGACACTGATTATGAATCTTCAGATCAGGTTTCTATTTCTTCTGATTCCTCTTCTGATCAGCAATTTTCTATACCACCCTATGAGGATTCAGATGCAGAAGAATACATTCCATTTGCATCTCCTCCTGAGGATTATTCTTTTGGAGAAACCTTGCATACTTTAAGGGAACATTTTCATTGGGAGAGTCAGGATTTCTCTGAATCAGAAAAGAGGCTTAGGAATTTCCTTCTTCCTCAGCATAGGCCTTTGGCTATGCCTCCTGTATTAGACATTGCTGATGTGTTTTCGGAATCAAGCACGACTCCTGATTCCCTACCTTCAGCTTCTAGTAAGCCAGACAGACATTACAGGGTTCCTGACTCCCACAAATTTCTATTCAAAAATCCTGCTGCTGATCCTGAAACTATCTCACAGGGTCCCAAAGGTGTAAAGGCCTCTACAGCCAAAAATCCTACCCCCTCTGATAGAGATTCCAGGGCGCTGGATAGATGGGGAAAGAATGTTTATACGTCTGCAGCCTTGGCAATTAGGGCCTTAAACTACCAGTTTCATATGCTTAAATATCAGCAGCATGTTATGGGCCTATTGAAACAGAAAATTATGTTGATTTCTGATTGTGTGGAAAATAAGGAATTACAGGAATTATTGCATGCTGCAGAACAGGTTGGAAAGCATACTTTGCAATGTGGTTTTGATTCCTTGGAGGCCTCTTGCAGGGCCGCAGTTACTGGATCTGTAATTAGAAGGCATGCCTGGCTCAAGGAGCAAAATCTGCCTGATCATGTTAAAGCTAAATTGTTGGATGCACCTTTACAGCATGATACTCTCTTTGGTAATAAGGCAGAAGATGTTTTAAAGAAAATGGAAGACAAAGCTAAATCTATGCAAACTGTAAAAGATTTCTTACAAGTGCAGCCACCCAGATTCAGTAGGCACTAGCCTACTAAAAAATGGTCCTTTCCTGTGTCCAACAGAGCCTCTCAAGGCAAATCCAGGCACTCAAAAAGCTCTAGATACCAATCACAGGGTTCTTACAGGTCAAAGCGCAATGGGGTGCCTCTACCTCCAAATCTGGTGGAAACAAAGCTCAACCCTACAGTAAGCAGTCTGAATGACTTCCCTCTACCATCACCAAGCACTTATCTTTTGGCAGCCCCCTTTAGGGGAAAATTAGTACTTTATGCTCAAAATTAGCAGTTAATTACCCAGGACAAGTGGGTATTAAACATAGTATCCCAGGGGTACAGATTTCATTTCCATAATTTGCCAATTCCAAACGATTGGCCAGATCTGCCACAAAATCAATGGGCAGAGGCTCAGAAACAAGTTACGTCCCTCATGGATATGGGGGCTTTTCAACCAGTACCAGAACAGGAAAAAGGACAAGGTTTTTATTCAAGACTGTTCCTGGTACCCAGTAAAGGCAATGCCTGGCGTCCAATACTGGACTTAATGATTTTGAACACGTTCTTGGACATTCCAAAATTCAAAATGCTGACTTTACAACCGCTAATGCCCATGCTGGGCAAGAACGCTTGGTTAGTGACTCTAGACTTAAAAGTGGTATACCTGCATATCCCAATAAGGGAATTGTGTCGAAGATACCTCCGCTTCAAGGCAGGATTTATGCATTACCAATTCTCTGCACTGCCGTTTGGCTTATCTACTGCACCCAGGGTCTTTACAAAATGCCAGGCACCAGTAATTGCATTTTGCAGACAAAGAAGCATAAAAATCTATCCTTACTTGGACGACTGTCTCATTCAAGCAGAAAACAAGGACATTCTTCTTCAACATCTGGCATTTGTAAAAAGGCTTCTAACATGCCTAGGGTACACAATAAGTTAAAAGAAATCACAACTGGTACCCTCTCAAAAAATTACATTCCTGGGTGCAAGCTTGAATACAACTGCCCAGATGGCTTACCTTATGCCAGACAATACAAAGGCAACTGACTATATACTTCAAACAGATGGCAACAAAATCCCAGTTATCTGCAAGACAAATTCTACAGGCTTTGGGGTTCATGGCATCCTGCATTCTACTAATTCCATATGCAAGACTGCATATGAGGAAACTTCAATGGTATCTAAAAAGTTTATGGAGTCAGTATTGTCACAGTCTGGAAACAATGATTCCTCTCATTCCCTGCCTACAACAGGAGTTTCTTTGGTGGGCAGAGACATGTCACCAAAACAAGGGACGATCATTCACTCTACCCTCTGTTACCCAAACCATAACTGCAGACGCATCAGACTATGCTTGGGGGGCCCACCTGACGGGAGATGCATTCAGGGCATATGGAACCCAAAACAATTGCATCTCCATATCAACCAGAAAGAGATGCTAGCTGTTCAGAATGCCCTGACAGCCTTCAAGGACTTACTTCATCCAGGACAGCTACTGATAAAGACTGACAAACACCATGGTTATGTGGTACATAAACAAGCAGGGGGGATACACATTCCTACCCCCTTTGCAGACTAGCCGTGGCATTGTGGGACACAGCCTTGACTTACCAAGTACATCTTCAAGCTCAATTCCTGCCAGGAAAACAAAATACTCTGGCAGACGACCTAAGCAGAAATCTTATGGACGCTCACAAGTGGAAACTGGAAGCACAAATCTTCAGCATGGTAACACAGAAATGGGGGAGCCCAGACATAGATCTATTTGCCTCTCCCCAGAATAATCAACTAGACATATTCTGCACAAGGACTTATCACAGACAAGCATGGAAAGTGGATGCCCTATCCTTCAGTTGGAAAAACCTATCAGTCTACGCCTTTCCTCCTCTGCCTCTTCTCCCCAAGGTCTTACTAAAGGTCAGACAGGAAAAACCAAAAATGATCCTAATTGCTCCAGACTGGCCTTGCCAGCACTGGTACCCAATTCTAAGGAATATGTCTCAACTCTCTCCTTGTAACTTGCCTCAAATACCTCACCTACTGCCTCAGCAGAACAATCAAAATGTGAGAGTGTTCAATCTCGCCTTTGTTCTTACACATGGGTTCGGAGCCGATCCTCGGCTCCGTGCCGGCCGACTGCAAGCTCTGCATCGAGAAGAAGCTCGAGGACATCTAATACCCACAATCCCCCTCTGCCTTTACCTCAGATCTAGTTTGCCGCTGCTGCAGTACGCATCGCTGGAGACTAGCTCGGGGCTGTTCAGATAAGATATTTTATCTATTCTGTACTGTTTTCAGAAAAGTTCTTTAAAATTAGTTACTTAGTTAAAGAGTAGGTGTGTGAGTGCAGGAATTCTCTATACTTTGAACAAGTTAACTTGTTAACTTTCGAGTAGAGTTTTTTGGGCCTACCCTTCTTGACTTGTGACTAAAATTTTTTGTAATCTTGCCTTTTGGCACTTTATTACTGGATTAGACTTCGGATTCGACTTAGTTGACTAAAAACTTGTTAGTCTTGTTTTAGCTTTATCTAACAGACTTTTACCCGGATTTGACTTTTTACTGGATTGGACTTTTTACTGGACTTGACTGTGTTCATTGTTAATATGTCTGAAAAGATGAAATCTGGTTTTAAACGTTGTCAGTGTGGCCAAAAAATGTCGGTCACAGACAACCACAGTTCCTGTGTCTACTGTCTTGGCCCTCTCCACTTACAAGAGGATTGCTCTATTTGTCACTCTTTTAGTGGGAGGGTCATGACAGATAGGCGCAGGAAACTGATGGATAGAGGATTGCTGAAACCCTCTTTCCAGGAGGCTTTGGATGCTTCAGACCAGGCATCCAAGTCTTGAGTCGAAGACGCCGGAGCCAAAGTCATCGGCTCCGAGCTCTTGAGTGTAGTTAGATCACGGTTCCACAGACTTGGGGCCGAGTGTTCAGCTATTGGCAGTTTCCGAGCCTCGAGTCTTGGAACCGGTGACGGAGCTCCCCCCACCGACTCTGTTGAGGTCGGCTCCGTCTTCGATCCCTTCGACTCGTTCTTCTAGAGCCCTTTCCAACACCGACGTGGACCGTGTGGTGCAGAAGCTTATGGAGCATACGGCCTTGTCCAAACTTATTTCGGTCTCCTCTCAGTTGATGTCGAGACTTGAAGGCCTGCCACTATCTCCATCTGTTCCTCCTCCGAGACCTGTTCTGTCTTGAGCCGGAAGAAGCTGACCTGATGATTGTGGAGCCCTCGGTGCCTGAACCGTCCTTTTCTCGGTCGGTACCGTTTACCTCGACTCCATCCGATCCGTACCGGAGTCTCGGGCCCGAAGGTCTGTCCTTGGTTCCGGGACCGAGAGTCGGACCGATGTTTCGTTCCGACTCTCCTCTCGAGCCTCGCACGGATCGATTCGGTTCCGTCCTCGGGTCGGTGCCTTCGGTTCCTGTTTCGGTATTCTGCCCATTTCTTCGAACCGGGAGATACCTCGACTGGGACCCGGGGCCTTCGACCTCATGAGGAAGGTGTTGTCTACCCAGACAACCACATCAGCAGGTACAGCTTCTCCTCCCGCAAAGGACCGTTATCCTCCTCTGCACCCACGGCCACGTCAAGCGTCGGGCACCAGTGTCTCAGCCACCCCTGGAGGGTGCCCCTCTTCCTCGCAGGGTTCTTCGGATGCTCCCACGAAGAAGTTCCTAGGAAAAGACTGTGTAAGAGGAGACACTTGGATTCTCCACAAGAATCCTTAACATCTGATACTGACTTAGATGAGTCAGAAGGGTCCCCTAAGTCACCTTCAGAGGATGTCTCTTTGCTGACATCTTGGAGATCCTTAAGCAGAGAGGTGACTGGCAAGCCCTCCCCTTCTGAGGATGAGTCAGTTTTGCTGAAGGCATTTGGTGCCCGTCCTTCCTCCTCCTGGGTCACTCCGCCCTTTGATGAGTTAATGGAATTAATTGCTCGAAGGGCGTGGAGACCCTGACACAGTGGAACCTGTCCCTAGGAAGCCAAATAAGTACATCACGGCACCACAGGACAAAGCTTACCTTACCAAAGGAGTTCCAGTAGACGCCATGGTGGTGGCAGCAGCCACGAAAAAGGAGATGTCGGAGTCTTCCTCATCTGTCCATCCGCCTAACAAAGATTCTAGGACCATGGACAGATATGGGAAGCGCATTTTCCGTTCAGCGGCTTTCTATGCGTTCCCTGAACTATTTGACCCATTTTACTCGTTTACAGAGGATCTAGTCAAAGAGTTGGGAGATACCCTCCAGGGTGCAACAGATGCTGCTGTCTCGGAAAAAGTTACAGCGCAGCTCAACACCCTTACGTCTATTGTGAACTCGTCCATGAGGCTGATATCCTATGCAGCCGAAGGATCGAGTAGGGCAGCGGCTTCAGCGATTGCTCTTCGTAGGCAATCCTGGATGCGCTTATGTTCGTTTGCGGAAGCCTTCAAGTCTTCCTTTACTAACGCCCCATTTGATGGAGCCACACTTTTGGCCCTAAAGTAAAGGAGACCCTTACCGGTGTGAACAGGAGGGAAAGACTCTGTCTGCTGTCGGAGTCCGTTTTCCACCCCTTCCAGACCGTACCCCAAAGGGCAATGTGGTGGGAAAATGTGGTTCCGAAAACCCCAAAGATCTTTCCAGACACACAGGGTGATGCCCCTCTAGAGGCAGAGGGGGCAGAGGTGGAAGACGCCGCCCTGGCGGCAGAGGGGTCCAAAACCAAGGTGACAGGGATAACCTCCTGGCAAACCTTTTCAGCACTCCTGAGAGGAGGCCCGACTGTCCTGCTCTGGAGCCAGTCGGGGGTCGGCTAGCTTTATACCCTCAGGCCTGGCAAAAGCTTTCTTCAGACAATTGGGTAAAAGCGTTGTTACCAGAGGTTACAAAATCCCATTTCTATCCACCCCCATTCCAAAGAAAAAACTCCCAGATGTACCACCCCATCTGCGAGAACCAGCAGCTACAGAAATTTCAAAGCTGCTAAGAAAAAGAGTCATCCAACCAGTCCCAGCGGACCAAATAGGATTCGGAACTTACTCAAGGTTCTTTTTAGTTCCAAAGAAAACAGGGGACTGGAGGCCAATTCTGGACCTAAGTCATCTCAACACCTTTGTCAAGAAGGAAAAGTTCCGAATGGTCACGCTTCAATCGATCCTTCCATTCTTACGGAAGGACGACTGGATGTGCTCAATAGATCTGAAGGACGATACTACCACATCAAGATGGCCAGGGCGTCCAGAGATCATTTGCGCTTCCGGCTGGGAGCCAGTCACTATCAGTTTCGAGCCCTGCCCTTTGGCCTGACCACAGCCCCCAGGGTCTTCACCAAATGCATGGCAGTGGTAGCGTCTCATCTGAGGCGCCTAGGATTCCAGGTGTTTCCGTATCTGGACGACTGGCTCCTGTCTGCCACCACCAGGCGTCAACTGATTCAAGCCAGGGATTACTCCCTACAACTTTGTACACACCTTGGCATTTCAGTAAATTTCAAAAAATCTTTGCTACAGCCATCACAGCATATCTTATTTATAGGAGCGGAATTGGATACGCGTCAGTTAATTCTAAAACTTCCGACAGAAAGAATATTAGCACTTCAGTTCAACATTTCCCTTCTGCTGTCGTCCAGAAAATCCCCAGCAAAAATTGTTCTGAAAGTTTTGGGTCTCATGGCAGCTTCTCTCATAGCAATACCACTGGGAAGACTGCACATGAGAGTGCTACAATGGCTTCTATTTGCACA
The DNA here is from genome assembly GCF_019279795.1 of Protopterus annectens. NCBI lineage: Eukaryota > Metazoa > Chordata > Ceratodontiformes > Protopteridae > Protopterus > Protopterus annectens. Next base: position 806,187,893 of record NC_056731.1, on the reverse strand, counting down.
ATGGTCATTCCAACATCTTCCACTGACTCACGAAATTCTGATAACGAAAACATGCAAATCACACCTAATGTGGTGGTTACAGACTTACAACCTATCCGGCGGAAGACCATTTGTGCTACCCACACCGTCAGTGACGATAACCACGGACGCTTCCCTGATAGGGTGGGGGGGCATCTTTCAGGGACAGACAGTCCAAGGCGAATGGACCAATCTAGAGTACAATCTGCACATCAATGTTCTGGAGTTGAGGGCAGTGTTTTTGGCGTTGCAACACTTTGCTCCCCTTCTTCCTCCAGGGACCATTGCAGTTCAGACAGACAACATGTCCGTAGTCTGGTACATAAACAAGCAAGGGGGAACCAGGTCCTACCAACTATGCAGAGAGGCCATGAGAATTTGGCAATGGGCAGAGTCCACCGGTCGCTTTCTGATCGCAACGCACATCCCGGGGTCATCCAACGTCATAGCCGACAGGCTGAGCAGGGCAATATTATTGCCTCACGAGTGGTCCCTCAAACAGTCTGTTGCGGAACAGATTTTTCGCAAATGGGGCCAGCCTACCTGCGATCTGTTTGCGTCTCCAATGAACGCCAAATGCAGGAGCTACTTTGCCCTATTACCCCTCCAGGGAAGTCCCAAGGGACGCTGGTGCACGATTGGCCCCGGGTCTCCTTTATGCCTTTCCTCCATTTCCCTGATTGCAAAGTTTCTGCAGAAAGCAAACAACCTTCAGAGGACTATAATTCTCATTGCTCCATTCTGGCCTCGTCAAATTTGGTTCCCTTTCTCTTGCAGCACGCGTTCGGGGACCTTGGATGCTGGACCCAGAGCCAGATCTACTGACTCACTCGTCAGGAGTTCCTCACCCATCCCTGGAATCTCTCCATCTGGCAGCTTGGCTGCTCCGCTTCCTTTAGCCAGGTCAATTCCCTTACTTCGGTTCAGGATATATTGGTAGCTTCTCATAAAGTTTCTACCATAAAGACTTATACTAGTAAATGGAAAGCGTTTTGTCTTTTGGGAGTCACATCAGTTGGACCCTGTTACAGCTCCGTTGAATAAGGTCTTAGAATTTCTAACCGAATTATTTCAGGAAGGAGCTTCTCCGGCTACCTTGAGAGTACAGTTAGCTGCCATTTCTAGCTATCATATAGAAGAATGTGGTGCGCCTATTATGGCTCACAGACTCTGTAAAGCCTTTTTAAAAGGTTCTTTTCATATCAGACCACCAGTCAGAAGCCCGACATCACCGTGGAATTTAAATTTACTGCTCTCTAAATTGATGCTACCACCCTTTGAACCAGCTTCAAGTTGCACTTTGAAATTTTTGTCATGGAAAACATTATTCCTAGTGGCTATTACATCGGCTAGACGGTGTCTGAGCTGCAGGCTCTTTCGGTCAAACATCCCTATTTAATTTTTCATTCGACAGAGTATCCCTACGCACTAATCCATCCTTTCTTCCCAAAGTTTGTTCTACTGGTAATATTAACCAGTCCATTGAATTACCCACCTTCTTTAAAGACCACTCTAATAAATTAGAGTATATGTTGCACAAACTGGACGTCCATAGACAACTCAGATTTTATTTGGATAGAACAAAAGATCACAGAAAATCTGATCAGCTATTTATAGCTTTTGCTGACAGCAGAAAGGGTCTTGCAGTTACTTAAACGAACACTTTCTAAGTGGCTAACTGATTGTATCATTTATGTTTATGAAAATTCTGATCAAACATTATCAGCAAAACCCAGAGGACATTCTACCAGATCAATTTCTACATCTTTGGCTCATGCAGCTCGTCTACCTTTAGACATCATTTGTGCGGCTGCTACTTGGGCTAAACCACATACATTTATTTCTCATTACAAAGTGGACAGGGTTTCTAGGGATAGGGCAACCTTTGGTTCCACTGTGCTCAAGAACGTTCTCCTTGAGTTCCTCAGGATCATGGAGCTAGGACGCTACCCATGTGTAAGAACAAAGGCGAGATTGAACACTCTCACATAAAGAAGTTATGTCCTTACCATAACGCTCCATGTGGAGTGTTCATCTCGCTTGGATTACACTCCCACCCTTCCCACCCTTAGGAAGAACGCGTTCGATTTGGTGCCTGGTCTGGAATATTCTCCTTCTGCTGTTGCAGTGTTGGTATTACTATCATACCTTTGGTATGTTGTATATAGGTAATTATGTATATAGTTTGGCATGTATGCGTGATTGTTGCCTGGTTTGCTTGCAAACTAGATCTGAGGTAAAGGCAGAGGGGGATTGTGGGTATTAGATGTCCTCGAGCTTCTTCTCGATGCAGAGCTTGCAGTCGGCCGGCACGGAGCCGAGGATCGGCTCCGAACCCATGTGTAATAACCAAGGCGAGATGAACACTCCACATGGAACGTTATGGTAAGGACATAACTTCTTTTTCTACACACTCCGCTCCAAACTCTGAACCTGGCAGCATGGCTGATCATGTAATTATTCAAACAACACCTCTTAGTAAATCTGTGATGGATGTCATTTTGGAAGCCAGAAGGCCTAGTACTAGAAAATCTTATGCTGATAAATGGAAGAGATTCTGTGCTTGGAATCAGGCACAAGGAATGGACACAGCAAAACCAAATATTCCTCAGATTTTACAATACTTGACTGAGATGCTTGACAAGGACCTATCTTTTTCTTCAATAAAAATCCATGCCTCTTCCATCTCGGCTCATTACAACATGGAGCCTCTCATCTTTTCTCATCTGCTAAAACAATATCTTAGAGGGGCTAAAAATTTAAGGCCTCCCAGAAGATCACCATCTCCTGCATGGGACCTCAATTTTGTGCTGGAAAAACTCACCCTGCCTCCTTTTGAACCAGCAGCTACTGCGGATATAAAGTTTTTATCTTGGAAAACAGCTTTCCTTTTGGCAATCACTTCAGCAAGAAGGGTTTCAGAACTATAGGCCCTCATGGCTGTGGAGCCTTTTATTACATTTTACCCGGACAGGGTGTCCCTCAGGACCAGTCCTTCCTTTATGCCTAAGGTGGTATCCAGTGTGGCTCTTAACCAAACTATTCACCTGCCAACATTTTACCCAAATCCGCAGAACAAGGGGGAGTGGATTCTGCATTCATTGGACGTACACAGACAACTAAGATTCTACTTAAACAGGACCAAATGTCTAAGAAAGTCTGAGCAGCTACTGGTGGCATTTGCTGCAGGATCAGAGGGGAAGGCTATATCAAAGCAGACTATTTCTAAGTGGATAAGCCAATGCATTCATTTCTGCTACTTGCATCATGGTAAACCGGTGCCCAAGGGAATCAGGTCACATTCCACCAGGGCTGCCTCTACCTCAGCAGCCTTTCTCAGAGGATTTCCAACCAAAGACATTCTAGAAGCTGCTACTTGGAGCTCTGTTCATACTTTTACAAAGCATTATCATTTGCCTCTCTTCTCCAAGTCCAGGGCAGGCTTTGCCACTGCAGTTCTGCAGGGCCTTATAGCCGCTCATAATGCTATATAGTTCCATCCTCCCATCCATAACTTTGGGATTCTACCCAAATGTAATGACTGCAACAGTGAAACACGAAGAACATAGTACAGTTGTGTACACTTACCATAAATGTAGATGTTCGAGTGTATTCACTGTTGCAGTCCGGGTTACCCACCCGCCATCCCCCTTTTTTCCAGAACTTCTCTTTCCTTCACTATATTCTAAAGCCTTTGTGGTGTATTTGCTTTTAGATGAAGGTAAAGTTTATGTTGCTAAAAGTGCATTTACATATATATTGCTGTTTATTTATATGTGTGTGTGTGTGTGTGTATATATATATATATATATATATATATATATATATATATATATATTTATATATATTTATTTATTTATTTATTTTTTGCTGCCCATTTGGGGGGCACCTGACATCTGGGGCAAGAAAAACTGAATAAAATGGTATCAGTTGCATGTTTTTTATCCCTGACAACCTGACGTCATGGAAAAGGAGACGGCAACCGACGCAGGACCCAAGACTTGGATATTCAGGCCGACTGAGAGCAACCTGCCAGCAGATTACCCAAATGTAATGACTGCAACAGTGAATACACTCGAACATCTACATTTATGGTAAGTGTACACAAGTGTACTTTATTGCACATGAAAAAGCTTAATACTTATAATGCAGCAAAGTCTGGATATGTAAGGATCTGTACAGTCAGATAAACAGCATAACTGTGGTAGGAGAGGAAGTATGCATTGGCAGTCTGCTGGCTTGTTTTTCACAAGAGTTCAGTACTCTGATGGAGAGAGGAAAGAAACTGTTGTTAAGTCTAGAATTCCTACAGTACATACTTCTTTATCTCCTACCTTAGGAGAGGTAGGAAAACATACCATTCAGATAAACTGATAAAACTGCAAAAATCAGAAGTCAAAATGACGAAAAAGTTGGCTGAGGAAGAGACTTCTCAAGCAGAGCTGTTTCCAAAAATGGTATAATTAGAAGACAGAGTGCTCGGAGAAAACTTGAGAGTTTCTGCTGTATCAGAGAAACTGGAAGGCACAGGCTGTTTTATCTTTATGGAAGTAAAAATATGCAACTGGACTGAAATTCCACAGCAGGGTTTGATAACTGACAGGGTACATTGAGTGTATGCTGCAAACCTGGCCATGAGAAGTCAGCCAAGACCTGTACTAGTAAAGATGTTATCATACCAGCAGGAAGAGTTCATCCTGCCAAAATTGTGGCAGAAGGGCAAAGTTATTAAAAATTAGGAACACTACAGTGTTTGTGGAAAAATGATTATTTGCTGTACACCAGGCAAAAGAGAAGCAAATTTATTCCAACAGTCAGGGAGAGGCAGTTATGAATTTCAAGTCACTGTATTTAGCTATCTTCAGAATATGTTTTCCTGGAGGATCACTGACATTTTTTGATGCAGAGCAGGCTAAGGAGGAAATACAAAAAGTTTGTCAAACAAAAAGTGAGCCATAAAACAGAAGGGGGAAGCTGTGTCTCATTCTTTGATAATAAAGCTCAGAGAGAGACTTTAAAAATCTTGAGGGACCGAAAATAAAAACGTAAGAATTGACTAGAAGAACTGGGAGTACCTTGGACTTGAACGAGAGTCTGGTGTTGGGAGACAGAGTTGAATAGAAAGAAGACCAGTAACACTGAAACTAATGAATAAGATGAGATTCTAAAGCAGCAGACATGTTTATGAAATATGAATTTACAAGACAAAGTGTTTGAGAAGGATTGGAATTTTGTTGACTTTGTTAAACTTGTGGGTGGGCTGAGAAGCATATACTCCACTTTGTGTCATTAATGTTTAGAAGGGCACTTAAAAGAAAACAAAAGTAACTGTAATCAAAACAATTTTTGTTAACTATGTTTGTGAAAAACGTGATATAAATTGCATGTTACATAGTAAAGTATATTTGTGTAGTATGTAGTGTGTGGTATCTAAAATTAGAGAAGTGAGGGGTGAGTCTTTTCAGTGATTGCTGTATTTGCTAAAGATACTAAAGTAAACAAGTATTTTTTGGTTTAAGAAATGTAGGTACTACAGTGTAAAATGAGAAGAAAGTCTGGAGAAACGCATTTGTAAGTTACTGTGCTGTAAACTTGGAGTGTTGGGGGGATCTGGTGTAAATGCAATGATTATCATATATGTAGAGTTGAGATATTTTTGCCTACTTTGGCATAGGTGAATGTCTGGATTAATGCCCTTGGCTTAATGTAAACAGCTTTTCTTTGTGTAAGCATGCGGGTTTGTAAAATAAGAAAACATGGTGAATACATTGATGTGACGTTGTTCAGTCTCACCATTTTTTCTTACACGTAGGTTCGGAGCGTCGGCCGCTTTCCAAGCTCAAGATCTTTGAGTAGATCGAGGCACAGTCCCTATCCCATGATGCTGTCTGACTAACCTCGGATCTAGTTTGCCACTGCAACGGATCGCACGATTTTCAGAGAAGCTCGGGCCAGTAAACCTTTTTTTCTTGTTTTTTGACAAAAAATTTTGAAAAATGTTTCTGCATAGTTAGTTTTATATATATATATATCTAAAACGTTATTTTTGAGGCATATAACCTATTGTTTTTTTTATATATATATATATATATATATATATATATATATATATATTTCTTAGAATTTGGAGTGGTTGCTCTTGGGTCTTTGGCCATTTCTTTAGTTTAATATTGTGTGATACCTTTGCGTTTTAGTTGGCAGGGCTCTGTCGACTTGTATTCCCTATCCCTTTACTCTTAGATAGTGTGTTTTTATATAGATATTTAGATTCCTATAGATAGATACTTTTGTTCTGTGGATTGCATTTAGTACCTTTAGTGTTTTTTTCTTTATCAGGGATCTGATAATAGGGGTTATTGCTATTATGTCTGATCAGAAGCAGAAATCAGGTTTTAAGAGGTGTAGCTGTGGGCAGAAAATGGCCATTACGGATAACCATGTTTTTTGTGTGTATTGCTTGGGGCCAGTACATTTACAAGAGGATTGCTCTATCTGCCACTCCTTCAGCGGCAGGGTTCTATTAGAGAGGCAAAGGAAGTTGGTTGATAGGGGGCTGTTGAAGCCAGACTTTCTGGAAGCCTTGAACAAGGCTGACCAGACCTTCAAGTCTTCGAAGGGGTCAAATCCTTCAAAGGTGTCCTTGGAACCCAGGTCCTTGGTTCTGAACACTTCTGTGAAGGTGTGGTCGCCGGCTTCTCAATCTTCGGAGCCGTGCACCGAGCTGATATCTCAGAACCAAACCCCAGTGCTGGAGCCAGTGTCAGAGGTTTTAAAGTCTCCGATCCTTAGGTCGGTGGCTTCTTCGGCTCCTTCGCCCCGTTCTTCAGGGACCCTTTCAGACATCGATGTGGACCGTGTGGTGCAGAGGCTCTTAGAGAACCCAGCTTTGGCCAGATTACTCTCAGCTTCATCCCAACTGACTTTGAAGACTGCGACCATCCCATTGGCTGTTACTACTCCTACTCCGAGGCTAGCCGAGTCTTCAGAGCTGGAAGGAGAAGATCTGATGGTTGTGGAACCTTCGGAGCTGTGGCCTGTCCCAGTGCCTTCGGCCTCATTGACCTTGATTTCTTTGGTTCCGTTCGAAGAATCTTGGAGCCGACATTCCCTCATCGGTTCCAGGGGGAGAGTCGAACCGATGCGTCAGTTCCGACTCTTCCTCTCGGGGCTTCAGCGCAGATGAGCTCTGCTCCATCCTCTGGTTCAGAGCCTGTGATCTCGGCACTGAGGAGGTTGCCATCTTCCTCGGAATTGGCGGATTGCTTGGGTCGAGACACCGGGAGCTTTGATGCCATGAGGAGGGTTATGTTTGCTAAGACCCTCACATCCTCAGATCTTTCCTCTTCCTCCCCTAAAGGGCCGCGTTCTGCCTCTACATTGCAGGTTCCTACCAAGCGTCGAGACCCAGAGCCTCAGGTAACCCCATCGAGTGACTCCTGCTCTACTGAGCCTTCACCAGACGCCCCCACTGATGAGGTCCCCAGAAAGAGATTGTGCAAGAGGAGGCATTTGGATTCCCCTCAGGAATCCTTGACATCAGACACCAACTTAGAGGAATCAGAAGGGTCCCCACGGTCCCCCTCGGAGGATGTCTCCTTTGAAGACATTTTGGAAATACTAAAACAGAGTGGTGATTGACAGTCCGTTACCCCTACTGAGGATGAGTCAGTGCTCCTGAAGGCCTTTGGGTCTCAACCTTCCACCTCCTGGGTTACTCCACCCTTTGACAAACTAATGGATTTGGTTGCTCGAAGGGCCTGGGCGTCTCCTGATTCCATGGAACTGGTCCCTTGGAGGCCTAACAAATTTATCACCTCCCCCCTAGACAGGACTTTTCTCATGAAGGGAGTTCCCGTTGATGCCATGGTGGTGGCGGTGGCTACCAAGAAGGAGATGTCAGAAACCTCTTCTTCTGTCTATCCTCCTAATAGAGACTCTAGGACGATGGACAAATATGGGAAATGCATCTTTAGTTCTGCGAGATTTGCCATGAGATCGCTTAACTATTTAACCCATTTCACCCGTCTTCAACGAGATCTCCTCATAGAGCTTGGAGATACTCTAAAGGGCAGCACAGGTGATGCTGTCTCTGAGAAGGTGACGGCACAGCTTAACACCCTTACTTCTATTGTGAACTCGTCCATGCAGCTAATTTCTTATATGGCCGATGGGTCGAGCCGAGTGGCAGGTTCAGCGATAGCTCTGAGGAGACCATCCTGGATGCGCTTATGCTCCTTTGCGGAAGCCTTCAAGTCTTCCTTTGTCAACACCCCCATTTGATGGCTCTTCCCTGTTTGGGCCCAAAGTCAAGGAGACTCACTAGGTGTGAGCAGGAGGGGAAGACGCTATCTGCTGTAGGAGTCCATTTTTCCACCCCCTACTAGGGCATACCCCAAAGGGCAGTGAGGTAGAAAAATGTGTTTCTGGAAATCCCAAGGAGCTTTCCAAAACACATAGTGAACCCCCCTCCAGGGGCAGAGGAGGGGGTAATAATGGAAGATGTCACCCAAGCAGCAGAGGGGGTCCGGAGAACCAGGGCAACAGGGAGCAGTTCCTTGGCAAGCCCCATCAGCGCTCCTGAAAAGAGGCCCGACTGTCCGGCTCTGGAGGCAGTCGGGGGTCACTTGGCTTTGTACCCAGATGCATGGCTAGGAATTACAACAGATTCTTGGGTACAAAGCATAACAGAGGTTACATCATTCCATTTTCAGAATCCCCTCCTATTCGAACAAGAGTCCCAGACATTCTACCCAGTCTGTGGCATCAAGCAGCCATAGAAATCCATACTCTGCTAGAAAAAAAAGTCACCCAACTAGTCCCGGCAGACCAGACAGGATCCGGAACTTACTCAAACGGGGGACTTAAGGCCCATTTTAGACCTCAGCAGACTCTCAGCACCTTTGTCAAGAAGGAAAAGTTCCGGATGGTCATGCTTCAATTGATACTACCGTTTCTAGGAATGGGTGATTGGATGTGCTCTATAGATCTCAAGGATGCGTATTACCACATCAAAATGGCCAGACCATCCAGAGATCATTTGCCTTTCTGGCTGGGGACCAGTCACTACCAATTCCGAGCACTGCCCTTTGGTCTCACCACAGACCCCAGAATGTTCACCAAATGCATGGCAGTGGTTACAGCTCACCTGAGACCTCTAGGATTCTGGGTGTTTCCGTATATGGATGACTGGCTCCTAACCGCCACCACCAGGCATCAACTGATTCTCTCCAGAGATTACACAATCAATCTGTGCTCTCAGTTAGGCATAAACATAAATTTCGAAAAATCTGCTTTATTACCGTCGCAGCATATTTTCCTTTATAGGAGCAGATCTAGACATCACCACCGCCTTGGTCAGGTTGCCTCAAGCAAGAGTAATCTCTCTACGAAATCAGGTGTCCCACTTGCTGATGGAAAGAAGACTACCAGCCTCCCAGGTTCTGAACCTATTCGGTACCATGGCAGCTATGCTCATAGCAGTTCCTCTGGGATGGATGCACATGAGAACTCCAATGGTTACTTTTCACCCAGTGGTCTTATCTACAGCTTCCAATGTTGTTCAAGATTCTACTGACAAATGCTTGCAAAAAAGACCTTCTTTGGTAGTTAAACAGCCACTAGGTAACTGTAGGTCGTCCATTTGTACTTCCCCTTCCCTCAGCCACGGTGACCATGGATGCTTCCCTGATAGGGTGGGGGGGGGATGTTTCAGGGAAGAACTGTCCAAGGTACTTGGTCAGAGATGGAATCCCATTTGCACATCAATGTCCTAGAGTTGAGAGCGGTGTTTCTAGCGTTTGCAGCACTTTCACGACTCTCTACCTCAGGAGACGATTGCAATCCAGATGGACAACATGTCGTTGGTCTGGTATATCAACAAATGGGGGGGGGGGACCAAGTCTTACCCCTTATGCCAAGAGGCCCTGAGAATTTGGCAGTGGGCTATATCCACCGGGCACATCCCGGGGACATCCAACGTGATAGCGGACAAACTGAGCAGAGCCATTCTGTTGCCCCACGAGTGGTCCCGCAAAGAACGTGGCGGAAATTATATTCTGCAGATGGAGCCAGCCTTGCTGCAACCTTTTTGCATCCCCGATGAATGCCAAATGCAGAAGCTACTTTGCCCTGTATCCTCCACCGGGGGGACAGTCCAAGGGATTCGCTCATACACGATTGGCCCTCGGGTCTCCTTTATGCCTTTCCACCAACCCCTCTGATCCCCATATTTTTACAGAAAGCCAAAAGCTTGGGAAGGACTGTTATTCTGATAGCCCCGTTTTGGCAGATATGGTTCCCCTTCCTTCAGCAATATCAAGGGGAAGAACCTTGGGTTCTGCACCCAGTGCTAGACCTTCTGACTCACTCGTAGGGAGTTCTTCACCCCTCTCTTCACTCTCTCAACCTGACAGCTTGGCTGCTCCACTTTCCAACCTAGCCAGGTTATATAACTTGTCTTCCGCGGTGCAACATATTCTAGTTTCTTCTCATAAAGTCTCCACCAGGAAACTACAACAGTAAATGGAAGCAGTTTGTTTTTTGGGTTTCTCAACATGATATTGATCCCTATGTCACTCCTATTCATAGTATTCTGGAGTTCCTGACTATGCTTTTTCACGAAAGTGTGGCAGCTGCCACTATAAGGGTTCAATTGACTGCAGTATCCAACTTTCATTGAGGATGCAAAGGCTCTAATATTATGTCTCACAGAGTATGTAAAGCCTTTCTGAAAGGGACTCATCACCTTAGGCCACCTATCAGACATCCACTTACTCCCTGGAATCTAAGTTTAGTACTGTCTCAACTTATGCTTCCCCCTTTTGAGCCTGCATCATCTTGTCTTCTGAAGTGTCTTTTTTGGAAGACAATTTTCTTGATGGCTATTACCTTGGCGCTTAGAGTTTCTGAACTACAAGCTCTTTCTCTCAGACCTCCGTATCTAGTCTTTCACCCCGACAGAGTGTCTCTCAGGACAAATCCTACCTTTCTTCCTAAGGTCTGCTCCAAGGCTAATTTGAACCAGTCTATTGAGCTTCCCACTTATAATAAATTGGAATACATGTTACATAAGCTTGATGTTCACAGACAATTGAGGCTTTATTTGGACAGGACAAAGGAATTTAGGAAATTGGATCAGCTCTTTGTATTCCATGTGGACAATAAGAAGGGGGTTCCTGTATCTAAAGTTGCATTGTCTAAATGGTTATCTGATTGTATAAAATGTATATATTCTTCAGCCAGCCAACCCTTAGAACATGACGTGAAAGCTCATTCTACCAGGGCTGTCTCTACATCTCTGGCTCATGCAGCCTGTTTACCTTTGGACACCATTTGTGCAGCTGCTGCTTGGTCCAAACCTCATACATTTATCACTCACTACAAAGTGGACAGAGCCTCCAGGGACAGGGCTTCCTTTGGTTCCACTGTTCTCAGAAATGTACTCCTGTGAGCCACCCAGAATTAGGGTGCTTGGGATGCTACCCACCTGTAAGAACAAACAGTGAGATTGAACAACTTCACATAAAGAAGTTGTGTTCTTACCATAACATTCCATGTGAGCTGTTCATCTCGCCTTTGTTCTTACACTCCCTCCCACCTTCCCCCTCCGGGTTCTTGAAGAACGGGTTTGACTGGTGGTCTGGTTGGTCTGACTAGTGTCCTTCACTCCAGCCAGAGTATCTCTTAACTAATTGTAAATATGTGTATGCATATGTATATATTTTGCATATTGGTATGTTTAGTTGTATTCTTTCTTGCTGGGTTGAGCAAACTAGATCTGAGGTTAGTCAGAGAGTATCATGGGATACTGACTGTGCCTCGAGCTACTCAAAGATCTTGAGCTTGGAAAGTGGTCGGCTCCGAACCCACGTGTAAGAACAAAAGCGAAATGAACAACTCACATTGAAACATTATGGTAAGAACATAACTTCTTTTTTTCCTTTAGCACATAAATGTTTCAATGTGAGCTGACAGGTCTACAGCTGAGGGCAGTTGTACATTCTGTTTTTGTTACCATGAAGGCAAGTTGATTCCAGGTACAGGCAATACGTTTTGAGAATTCTGAACATTGTTTGCGGAGAGAAATAGACAATTAAAAGGTACAAAGGCAAGCAGCTCAGTAAGAAATAAAGTTTGAAATTATTGGAAGTGAATAAGACATAGCAGCTTCTCGAGCAGTCTGAATATTCAGTGCATTTACTAGAACAGTTTTATTTAAAGATATCCAGTGTATTTTCCCTTAAGGCTAAAGTTAATGTTTTCTGAAAGCATACAAGCTGTGTTTCACATCTGGGAAGGGAATAGAGATAAGAAAAGAGCAGAGAGCAAGTAGTGTAAATGGGAGCATAGGCTATTAAGTGCACTTTAGCATGGATAACCATAATTTTAGGTTACATTAGGTAATGACTGTGGATGCAGCAGTTGATTTAGGAGAATTGTTCCTATCAGGATGGTTAAACTTCAGTATTTCAATACATACATAGTTTTGTGTGATTGCTTTAAGTTAATAGTTTATGGTGGTCTTCTGGGGTATACTTGTTTCTTTGTTTTTGACGGTTTTCATTAAAATAAGTCTTAAAATGTAACATAGGTCATAATTTCTAATGGAAATGACAAGAAACAACTGTATAAATGATTAATGTGCTAAACATTAGTGGGTGCATGTAACCAAAAGTTGGAAATGCACAGTTTACCATGTATAATAGGTGGGAATAACTTCTATTCCATATTATTTTGAAACATAAATGGCCTTACAGGTGTAGACAAAAGGATAAGTGTATTAAATTATACTAAGAAATGCAGAGTGCAAATAGTGCTATAGGAGGCACATAAGGAAATTATTGAGCATGTGAATTTGATAAATGAATTTCTAGATGGATATTCAGCAGAATATCAGGGAAAAAGGAAAAGTGGGCAATTGCTATAGGAGCGCCTATAGTGGTAGAAGACAGAAAGAAGATAATGGTAGTTTTGTGGCAATGAGGGGCTACTGCAAGGGCGGAGGATTGTGCTGGCATGTATTTATATTCCACCTAAAACTGTTATTATTGGAACTTAAAAACATTTTGGCAGAAATCAGCTTTCAGCAGGGAATAATACTTAAAGTTGGAGACTGGAACATGATGTGTAACTGTGAGAATGTATTTGGGGGCATAAAAGGGAAAACATAATAAAAGAGGGTAGATTTCTGAAGACGTTTATGAAAAGATTTGGTATAGAAGACATGAATTCAGATGTTGGGAACCCCAGGAGAATTTGTGTATTATTCCCCAGGATATAATAGTTTGGCTAGACTAGAGAGAAATTTTATTTCACAAGAGCATGTGCTTTTAATTGAAAGCTTTGACACATCCAATAACTATTTCAGATCATAAAACCAAGTAAAACTTAGTTGGGTACTCTGGACCCAATAAAGGCAACTTCAAATAAAATAACCATTGTCAAATAATCAGTAAACGTACTGCAGTAGTCCACCAAATGTTAAAAACTCGTTAATACCAAATAAGATTAAGAGCTTTCATTCCTTAACAGGGAACTTCATCTGAATACACCATTGCTCAAATTAAACATTTAAATAAAACCCAACCATACCCTATTGGTTACATCATTAGACATTACAAAATTCCATTGGTCACTAACCTAATTGATATCAAACAACTGTATTCAATAATACAATATAAAAAACTCCACTACGATACCACAAAACATTTTTTATAATATTATAAAACATGTATATATACTATTTTTATATATAAAAAAATTTATATATAATTTTTTTTTTTCACTCAATATTTCAAAACTCTTTTTAATGCAGGAATAATTGAATAATGATTGTTTAGGCCAGGGGTGGGTACAGGCATCCATCCTTAACTGCCACATAAGCTCTCTATACTCTAAACTGTTTTTTCAGTCCCCACCCCTTTCAGAAACCTTAACTTCCAGTACCTAGAACCTAAAGCTGGCCTGGGTCAATATAAAGTATGTTTATACAGTGCAATGGTTTCTTTTCCTTTACTGATCTCTTATATATGCTCATATACTCTTTATTTTAGTTTCCTCTCAGTTTTCCCTACATAATATGAGAAACACTCAACACAATAGGCCAAAGAGACCACCCCTTTTGTGTAACAACTATAGTAACCTGTTGCTACTAGTTTGTCATCTGACCCACAAAGACATAATTCTGCCAGGTTGGAAATATAAGGGCCTTGGGGGTACATCTCACACCTAACGGTGCCCTTTCTATTATTGTTCTGTCTACGCATTTTAATACTTTCAAAGTAATTTTTCAAGTTAGGACCTCTTCTAAACCCAAATTTTAGGGTCCTAGAGAAAAACCTCCAAACTATTGGGCATACTTGAAAAAAGATCTCAGTACTTCCAAATAATATTTTTAACCTCCTTTGTATATTTATGATGGTCAGTTGCAAAAAATAATTCTTTGCTCAGGTTTCCCCCAACTCTCATTGGATATCCCTGGGGTGTCCCTTCCTGGTCACCATCAACAAAAGGCTCAATATTCGCTTCATCTTCCCTAAGGGTCATCAGGGGAAGATACTTTTTACACCATCCATTCAAAATGTCTTTTTTGATGGAATCCACCACCTCCTCTGGTTAACCCCTGGTTACAAAAAGTCCCTCAATAAAATTAAGTTCATTAACTATATCTTCCTTAAGGGTGGTCATATGGGCAGCCCGAACCATCTACCCTTTAACAATACTCCTTTTTTGGAAGAAAGGATGGTCACTTTGAAAGTGTAAATAGGAATTAGAAAAATATTCTTTCCTGAACAAGGCGGATACATGTCTGCTATTAATATCTTTCCTTTCCACCAACCCAGTGTTATGACTAAATATCAAAAAATTTGTTGTATTATTGATGTAATTAACAAAAATCTCAATATCATTCTTGGTACCCTTCCAAATAATAAATATGTCATCCAAGAAACGGTAGTATGCTCTTATATTTTCATAAAAAGGGGAAGAAAACACAAAGATCATTTTCAGATCATGCTTCAGTAAAAACTAAGATAAAAAGTGCAGAGTAATGAAGTGAAAATGAGACAGTGGCGCTTCTCCACCTGCTTGTTAAAAAAGAGAGGAATTTAAGGAAAGGGTAGTGGAAATTACTAGAGCGTTATTAGGGAAGATAGATATTTCTTCAGAAGTTATGGTTAGTGAGTGGGATAAAATGAAAATGGAGTTTAAAGATGGAGTAGAAATAAAAGAAAAAGAAATACAATTAAGAAGTAACACAAAAATAACAGCATTCATAAGGCCTACCATTGAGTACAGTGCCCCCTTTGGTATGTACTTAACCAGGCATATCTAACAATTGGAATGTCAACAGAGGTTCCTCACTAAAAGAATACTGGGCTTAAGTAAAATGTCCTGTGCAGACCATCTCAAGGCTCTATCCCTATATTCTGCCTCCTCCTACAGGCTTGAGGTGAGACCTATGCCTGACATATACAGGGCATTTTCAGACCCCACTCTGATGGAACTCCTGCATATCCGCAAAACAAACTGCACCAGAGTTACCCATTCTAAAGACAGAGTTCCTCCCTAACGCAATTCAAATGCATCTTGGACACTTGGATGGGGAACAGGAAATCCATGACTAGTTTGACACTTATGGCTCTAATGGACACAGGCAACCTGTAAATGGTTCATCTCCCAGGCCCTAGCTTGTAAATGTTTCATCTCCCAAGCCCCTGCTTACACTTATCAAGGGTATTAGATGTGTTTATTGCATATATGTTTCTGTTTATTTTTCTGTCACGTCTTTTATATAAGGGTGGTTTACTATTGTTGTAATTATTCTGAAGAAGTATGTGTATTTTAAAATTAAACGAATGGAAGCGCTAAATAATTTGTGGTCTGGCTCTTCTTCCATTCTTGCTGAATTTGTGTTTCTATGATTATAAAGTGTTTAAGTGTATAATAGCTAAAAGAATGGCAATGATGTTACCAAAATTGATAGATATAAATCACTGTAGTTTTGTGGCGGGGAGGCAAGCATTTGCTAACATTAATAGAACAGTGATGATCCAGAGGGAACCAGAATGTAAGAAAATACTTACTTGTTGGTGAGTTTTCATGCAGAGAAAACCTTCAGCAGAGTAAGCTGGGATGTTATGAGTAAGGCAATAGAAGAATTTGCATTCCTTGATTCAATAGTAAGGTAAATCAGGAGGCTATATGAGGGATCAAAAGCAAGAATTAAAGTGGGAGGATTCTGTTTTGATAAGTTTTGTCTGAATAGAGGAACCAGAAGGAGGTATCCCCCCTTGTTGTTTGCTTTATATTTAGAGCCATAGACAATGAAAATGAGGGACTCATAATTCAAGACTATACTTGGTATGATAATCAATAAATTGTTATTTACAAATAATTTTATTTTGTACTTGAGAAAACCAGAATAGAACATATCAGTGTTGTTGAACATTTTGAGAGAAGTTTCATGTCTTTTTGGGATATAAAATGAATGAAGATAAAACAAAGGCAGCAATACCTTTATTTATGGGGACATAGTAAAGTGAGGTTTTTAGGGGTATGGATTAAAAAGGATTCTGTTATGGCAGATAAGAGTATGTGGGAAGAGACTAAACAAAATGTAATACAAAAACTGAGAAACTGGAAGCTATTCTTTATATATAGCAAGATATAAGCAGTGAAAATGTTTAGTCCCTTTAGTTTTGTATACAGGCCAGGCAAATTTTTACCAACCATAGGAGAAGTTGTAGACAATAATTAATAAAATGTTGAAGGAGTTTATCTTAGAGGGCTGGGAAGGGAAGAGGGCAAGGGTCAAGTGGGATAAGTTGATCTTCTAATAAAACAGGGTAGTTTGATTTGAAGGGATATTTTAAAGCTTGACAGTTAAGGGTCATATACATAACATAAACGGAAAGCTATAATTCAAAGTGGAAAGCAATTATGCTGAAGCTGTGGTGGGATTCAAGAAATAAGAAAGTGGGATTTAGGATGCAGATCCTTGAGGGCAGTAACAGCAGCTATTCGGGATATTATATTTGTAAAGCAGCAGAGAGCATTCTGAGAACTAAGCCAGCATGAGAATGAAGAAAAGAGATTCTGCCTATAGGGATAATTGCAATTAGGGGTATAGAAAACAGACTGGAGGGGGCTGAGATTTACTAGAGATAAATGACAAAAGAGCTGTTATACTGGAAGTAAATAACTAGAAGGGGGAAGGTAATAGAATAGGAAGAGGTCAAAAAGGCATTTGGAGTGCAGGCTAGAAGCTGCCTTCCCTACCAAGGATTGATATCAGAGTATAGGCAGAGAGAAAGTGGTAGGTAGATTGTAAGGGATAGATGGAGCCTAAGTCAAAGACCTGCTCTTATAGAGTTTTTGGTTGAAGCTAGAACAGAAACTTATGTGAAAAAGTTGATAATTAGTATGTCATATAAAATATAGCATGATGACGACAAGAATCAATACGAGGAGGTTAGTAAAGCTTAGGAAGAGAGACTGGATAAGCAATTAACAAGGGAACAATGGTTATATAATGTATGGCTCTGAAGAATGCAACAAAGTGTAGAAGATTTAGGATTTTTGCTTGGAAGTGTTTGCATAGGTATTTTATATCCCAAGCTGACTCCAAATAATTTTTCCTCAGGTAGATGTCAAATGTTGGAGGTGTGATGAAGAAGACTGAGGTAACTGGGAACATACATTTTGGGAGTGTAATGAGTTGGCAGACGTCAAAACTTCCTTAGAGTACTCTGCCTGAAATGTTGGGTGAGCAAATGAGTGCAACTAAGAAAATAATTCTTTCGAGCTGCAGCAAAGGATGTGAATTACTTAGACATAGAAGGTATTGGTAAGTTTAATTCTAGTAGATGTCAAACAAACAGTTAATAAAAATGGAAATCAAAGTTTAAACCAACTGCATTTGAATTATAGAATGCTGTGATAGAGATAAAATAATTGGGAGTGGTATCTTTAGAAAAATGTAGTATTAATAAATTGTGGGCAGAACACAAGCAGACTAATCTAGAGGATGAGTGAGGTTTAAGGGAAGACTGGAAGTGAGCAATCTATGTAATACTGGACTGATGATAGGTATACAAAATAATATATGTGACGTATAATGCACGTAAGTGAGAACATGTTAGTATGGTTTGTTTTCATTTCTATAAACGTATGTTTGTCTGTGTCTTAAGTGGTAATTCAGCAAAGGTCTTAAAAGAACTAAGTACAGTGGTATGGTTAAGTTTAGAGCATAAAGTCATAAGTATCTACCTGTATTTTAGATTTTTACATTTTGAGTAGATAAAGAATGGTAATATGCTGGCAGTCTTTCATCTTATTTGTCTAGCTGTTAGTGAGGTATGGTTTGGATGATATGTAATATTGGAGTTGGATAGAAGTGTAGAATCAAGAAGCACTAAGCCAGGCAGTCATGTAGAACATATTAAGCCTTTAAAATCTAACTAGAGAGGCCTAATGGTAAAGAGTACTATTTCTGTATTTTATTTTCTGTGTTGCAAACATTGTAACCATAGCACAGGCAAGAATACTTGGCCATGAAGCTATAGTTGAGATCTACTTGCCATTCCAATTAAACACCTTACACAGTCTATAGGAAACAAGTGTCTTGCAGTTCAATTATTAATAACAGTTTTGGGGAAACATTATTGGGAAGTAGCTTTTACATAAGAAAGCTAGATTATAATCATTTTAGCTTGGTATGACCATTCTAATAAATGTCATACAGAGCAGCTGTTTCCAGCAAAATGTCAGTTCACATGTGTGTTACAGTAATGATTAAACATTGTTAAAGTACCAGATATCATTATAGGACTAACAGATATATCTGTTTAGTTTAGGACAATATCTTGTTTTGACGTTTAAATAGAGGTGATAATGTCTGTGTACAGTTTGTTGAAAAAAAAATGATGTTACAGTCTGTACAAATATTAGCCCTTCTTCAAGAAAGAAGGAAGGTAATATAATACAGTACAATGAAAAGCATAAATGCAAAAGCTGTGTACAGTGCTTGGTGTTACAACACATGGAAGAACTACCAATAAGTAAGTAAGCAAAATAGTAGTGGTTTCACTTAAAATTAGCACACTTGGTAACTGCATGATAGACCTCTGACTGTTAAATGTAGTACAGGTAGCATAAAAAGACACACATTTTAATTATTAAATGGCATTAGTGCAAATAGACTAATTAGAAGTAAATGTATGCATGAAAACTGGACATAGTCTGCATACATATTTAACTTTTTATTTATGTATTTCACATTTGTTGACTGGGAATGTCCAACTGAGTAAAAGCCCTTTTTCAGCAGAGGCCCGGGGAGAAAAGCTCCAATACAGAACATAAAAGATACAAATAATTATACTTATTGATGCTAAACAAGCATTGAATGCAATGAATAACCTGTTAACATAAATAGTTATAATATACAAGGTAACTGTACAATTTGATGAAACTATAAATTAAGGTTAAATAGGCAGTCAGAGAAGAACATAAGAACTAAGGGAACAGTGTGAAATTAAAATGAAGTAGATCTAAGAAAAGGTAAAATAAACTAAGAGATACGTAACTGAGAGAAGAGATACAAGCTTTGGAATGTAAAAATAAGAGAAAGGATACTACCAAGTGAAGTAGCATAGTGCAAACTGTGAAAAGTCAGGCTTGTAGGAAACTAAATATTATCACTGTTAATTAAATAGTGTTGTGCTCGTGAAAAACACTCCAAAGGACGAGTCCGAAGGTGTGGCGAACTACAGCAATACTTTTATTAATAAAAACAAACAACCTAAACAACACAGTGTTACATGCTTATATCCCCTAATCTATTAGGGATTTCATCAGAACAAAATATACATTAAAAGTTTAAATATACCCAGTGTATCATGTGACACACTACTCGCACAGTCATTGGGTGATTTTACAGTTGCTTCAAATAAAAATATCCTCTTTAAACATCCCACATTTTCAACTTCTATCATATAAGCATAAACATTCTATCTAATAAAATAACTATTTAAAAACTTAATAAAATTCCTCAAATTTAACACTTTATTTGCCTCAGCTTCAGTGTGTTAATGAGAATGTATCATTTAAACCAAGATATAAATCTGCATGTAATTTCAATTGCCATCATAGCTCCCCTACTTCAAGTCTTTCTTCCTACGGACCGCCTCTTGGAGTTGTTAAAACCTTTTCTAAATCAAAGTGGAACTTATGATCTGTGTTATTTTTAATATGCTTAAACAGGACGTTATCAACCCGTCCCTTTTTAATATCAGGCAATCTCATGTATTTATTCCTTGAGAGTTCTCTTAGCATTTTCAACATAAAATCCTGGATATAAGAAACATCTTGCCATGGACTTCCTAGATGGCTGTACATTGAGTTAACAGCTTAATTCTAGATCTCCAATTGTGAAAGCAAAGAAGGCCAGGTGACTTGGTTTATGGGTAAATTTCAGTAACTGGCTAGTAAGTGTACTGCCTGGATGCCAGGAAATACGGAGGACCTGGAAAAAAAATCAGCTACAAAAACAGAGGAAGAAACACTGTCTGGGGAAAATTCTGCAGAGGTTAAAATCAGTGCAATCTCCAGATGTGAATTCCAATAACCTACAGGAAGAAATAAGACAACTGCACATTAACTTAGTTAAATAAACAAAATAGTGATAGAGTACATCAACACAAACAACAAAAGGTTGGAAGAAATGGAAGAAGCGTTAACAGATATTCAGTCAGATGTGGTGATAAAGCTTTAAAATTCTGAGGTTGAAACAAAGGAAAGACTGGCTGAATATGAGACTGCTCAGGAAAAGATGTTTAAAAAAATAGAATTAGAGTCAGAGCACATAGGGAAAACTTGATATTTTCAGCTGTACTAGAGAAGCTGGAATGAACAGACTGCATTAATTTTATGAAAGTACAAATAAGCAACTAGACTGGTATTCCACAGCAGGTGGTGGTAGTTGGGTAGTTGAAAGAGCACATCATGTGTATGCTCCAAACCTGGCTATGAGAAAGCAAGCTAGACCTTTAGTAGTAAAGTTGTAATCCTGCCAGCAGAAGTAGTTGATTCTGACAAAAATGTGGCAGAAGGACAAAGGACTAAAAGTGGCAGACAGCAGAGTGTTTGTGAAGAATGAGTACTCATTGTACACCAAGCAGAACAGGAGCAAATTTGTCCACTATTCAGGGAATGTCAAGATGCAGGTATAAGATTCAAACTGCTGTACCTATCTCTCTTCAAGGTATTCTTCCCTGGAGAGACAAATCATTTTTTGGTGAAGTTTATGCTAAGGAGGAAATAACAGAAGTTTGTCCAACAAAAAGTAAGCTGTGAAAGAGAAGGAGATTCTGCCTCTTGTTCCTCTGGTAATAAAGACCTCTGAGATTATACCTACAAAACCTTAGCCAATGTTTCAACTGAAAATGTTGGCAAAAAGGAAGGGGGCACAAGAGTTGACTAGAAGAATCATATAGTATGTTGGAAGGGTAGGAGAGACGGCATTTGGGAGATGGAGATGAACAGGAATAAAACCAGTAACTTAATGTGGGTTTACAATGCAATAATTATACATGTGAAATATGACAGAAGAAATTCCTAGAAATATTACAGTTTTTCACAATTTTTGGACTTGTGAGAGGACTCTAAAGCATATGCCCTACTTCATGTCATTAATGTTCGGAAAAGTGCTTTGGGGAGGGGAAGAGGAGGGAGAAAGTTAACTGTAAGTAAAGATTTGTTTATTAAATTGTACTGTTTTTGTGGCATGTGGTTTTCTTTACATGGTATAATGTAAAGTTTTTTTTTCAGTTATTTTTAAGCGCATTAGGGATTATAAACAGGTGCTGCTGTTCTTTTTTTTTGTTTTTCCCTTCTCTCTTTCTTCTTCAGATTTACAAAATGTAGGCACAGCAGTATAAAAGAAAAGCCTGGTTAGAAAGCATAATGAAAAAAAAATTTATGTGCTTTTTCTCAATCTTGCATAGGGGAATAACTGGATTAAGGGCCTTAGACTGATTTGGTAACAAATTTTTAGAGAGAGCATGTAAATGAAAAGAATATTGAATATTATGAGGCTTTTTTTCTAGCAAATACATGTTTGCTGAGTAGCAATTCTGCAGCTGATTTTCATGTTTCCGTGGAGACAGTTTGATACAGAGGAACTTGCTACAGTCTGCTAGAGTGGTTGAGGGGAAAAAAAAGAAGAGAGAAATTGGCTAGGACATAATATTCTCTGAAAGCATTTGGGGGTTTCCCCAGCTGGGAAAGCTATAAAGCTAATTCAAAACAATTATCACTTAGTAGAAGCACAGACTGCACCATGTATTTTAGCATGCACAACCTTTCTTTTAGGTTTACTCAAGTGTGTGTGTGTGTGTGTGTGTGTGTGTGTGTGTGTGTGTGTGTGTGTGTGACTGTCATTTTGGAAATTTTGCTAATATTAGGAGGGCAAAACTTCAATATTTGAAGATGTACAGTTTTGTCTGTTGGTATTAAGTTAATAGGTTTTAGGGGGGTATTGGGTGTTTTTTTTTTTAATTTGAGGGCTTTCAATAAAACAAAAAGTTTTATAAGATATGACATAAGTCTCAAATAGATATGACAAGAAATAATTGTATAAAAGTTTTACCTGCCAAATAGTATATCCTTGTAACAAAAAAGGTGTTATATGTAAAAGGTGAAAATAACTTTTTAATGTAATGATGCTTTCTCTAATGTCTAAATGTCAACTGTCTCACAGATAAATAAAGAAAGAAAGAAAGAAAGAGTAATGAACTATATTAAAAAATGTAGAGTGGAAACACCTGTTAAAGGAGAGACACTTAGAAAGAACTGAGCATGTGAAGTTGATAAATAAAGGTTTTAGGATAGTTATTCAGTGGAATCCTGGGACAAAGGAAAAGAGGAGCACTTGTATTAGTTGCAAGAAGAGCTCCAATAGTGATAGAAGAGGATAAAAAGGATAATAATGGCAGATTTGTAGTGCTAAAGGGCTACTGGCAAGGGAAGAGGATTACACTGGCATGTATTTATATTCCACCTAAAACTACTATAGTGGAGTTTTTCAGCAAGGAATATTACTTATACATAAGGACTGGAATGTGATTTGCAGCAGTGAAGATGTGTCTGGAGGGCCCAGAAAGGAATGTGTAACAAAGGAGGGTAGATTTTTGAAGAAATTTATGAAAATATTTGGCATGGAATATGTGAATTCAGTAATATGAATACAGAGTGAATTTACATATTATTCCCCAAGATAAAAAAACTGGGCTAGGCTAGACAGAATTTACATTTCACAACAATGTGTATTTAATTGAAGGTCTCAATACACACCCACTAACTATTTCAAACCATGCATGAAATAAAAATGAGGCACTGGCTCTTTCCCAACTGTCTGTTTAAAAGAGAGGAATGTAAGGAATGGGTAGTGGAGATTATTCAGGAACTATTAGAGAGGATAGAAATTTCTTCTGAAAATATAGCTAGGGAGTGGGATGAAATTAAGGTAATGTTTAAAAACAGGGTGGGAATAAAAGAAAGGAGCTACAGTTAAGAAGTAACAAGAATTATTTAGAGGAACTGACAGATGTTTTAAGTATTGCAAAATAGGGGGAATCTTGCAGACTAAGAGGAGGATCAACCGCAGAATGCTAAGCAGAAAATAAGGCATTCCCTTGATAATATGTACAAGTTTAGAAAGATTGATGTTAAGCAACTATTTCTGATAACCCTAGAGCAGAAAAACGTTTAGTGCAGTGACTCAGGCACAGAAAGTAGAAAGGGCTGTTGCCAAGCTTAGGGAACCTATAACAAGGAAGGTAACAAGATCCTGTACAGGTATTAGAAATATTTCAGAAATTCTATGAAAGCCTGTATAAAGCAGAGAAATATGGAAATCAAGAAAAGATAAAAATGGATATGTTTATGGAAGAATTACCTATGCCAAGGTTAGAGGTAGATGAGGCTCAATTACTAATGGTTTGGATAGGAGAAGATGAGATAAAAATTGTGATGTATAACTAATCTAGATGGAATTCCTGTGGAAGTTTGGAAGCTAGGAGGGAAAAAGTTGGTAAAGATCTGGAAGGTTTTGTTTAACAGTTTTTAAGAGGAACAGAATTGTCTATAATGGTTAAAAGAATTGACACACGTAATGCCAAAACTGATAGATATGGATCAGTGTGGTTTTGTGGATTGGAAGCAAATATTTGACAACATTAACAGAACACTGATGATCCAGTGGGAAGCAGAATGTAAGAAAATATCATTGCTGTTGGTGGGTCTTGATGCAGAGAAAGCATTTGACAGAGTAAGCTGGGACTTTATGGGCAGGGCAATAGAAGCATTTCCATTTCCTAAAAAAAATATAAAGTTGACTAGGAGGATATATCTGGGATCGGAGGAGAAAATTAAAGTGGGTGGGGTCTTTTCTAATAATTTCTGCTTAGCAGAGGAACCACACAGGAGTGTCCTGTTTCCCTTTTGTTATTTGCATTATATTTAGAACCATTGGCAAAGAAAATAAGGGACTTAGAAATTCAAGAATATAAATGGTATAGTCCAGAAAAGCTGGTTCTATTTGCAGATATTATTTTATATCTGACAAAATCAGAAGGAGACATTACACTGTTGAGGAACACACATCTTTTCGGGATATAAAATTAATGAATCCAAAACAAAGGTAATAGCAGTAAATTATGTACCTGCACACAAATTAAATACAAGCAGTAAAAATGCTTTTAGTTCCTTTAGTCTTATAAACCGCGGTGGTGGTGCTGCGGTAGCGTTGTCGCCTCACAGTAAGTCGCTGTCCGGTTCGATTCTCAGCTAGAGCGTCTTCTGCGTGGAGACATGCGTGAATGGGCGTACCTTCGTTGAAGGTTGTGCGTCAGGCCTGGCAAGCCGGTACATAAAAATCAACTGCCATTCATTAGCGGACCAGA
Organism: Protopterus annectens; assembly: GCF_019279795.1. NCBI lineage: Eukaryota > Metazoa > Chordata > Ceratodontiformes > Protopteridae > Protopterus > Protopterus annectens. The sequence goes on along the minus strand of NC_056731.1, from coordinate 806,162,916 downwards.
GTTCTGCTGTGGCGACCCCTAACCGGGAAAAGCCGAAAGACACAAACAAAGTCTTATACACAGGTCAGGCATATTTTTATTAACAAGAGGAGAAGTTGTGGATAGCAATTAATAAAGAGTTGAAGGACTTTATCTGAGTTGGGAAGATTGCAAGAGTCATGGGATAAACTGTAGAACAGGGCAGACTGGGATTACCCAATTTGAAGGGGTATTTTAGAGTTAAAAATAAAAACAGAAGTGGTTCCACACGGCAGGAAATTATTGCAGAAGAAATTTATTGCAAAAAGTAAGCACTTTTGCAAATAACATTTGCTTCTTCAGACTCTATATTCTTTTGCATTCTGTTTTTAATGATCTATCCTACCCTTAATTTTAAAAATGTTCTGCTGGCCAGTTCCTCTGGCAAAGACAGATCAAGCCTGTATGACAACTTAGGTGACCTGATTGGTGTCTCAGGCATGTGCAAAACCTTGCATGGAGGAAAGAAAAAAGGATGAGATAGCTCCTGCTAGCCTGACTTTGGGGGAGGGACAGTGTGAAACACTGACAAAGGCAGGCCATTCCTGTAGCCCAACCGGAGACAGAGTTTCGGAATATGAAAGTGGGCTAGGTGAAAGGGCAAGGCTTGGGAAGCATCAATGCCTTGGGGAGTAGGAACATGCCTAGACCATGCTTTGTAGCATACAAATGCCTATCTAGAGGTGTCAGCATTCAGGGGTACAGCCTCTAGAAATAAATTCAGCTATCTACAGTATAATGGTCCTGGCTTCTCCACTCCCCCAGTTGAGTGTGTGTGTGTGTGTGTGTGTGTGTGTGTGTGTGTGTGTGTGTGTGTGTGTGTGTGTGTGTGTGTGTGTGTGTGTCTGGGAGGTTCATAGCTAAGGTGGCTGAGATCTACCAATTAAGAGGAATGAGACACAGAATTACAGGGTTTTCCTCCCTTAAAATGCAGTGTGGCCAGGATAAGAAAAAACTATAAGGGAAGCCAGGGATCTGAAGTCTGCAGTAGCTAGCAAAAACTTTGAACTGATGTACTCTCAAAGGTTGTGGGAGGCTCAAATTTCCAGCAAAATTCCAAGGCTGAAAAATGAATACTGATGATCTATGCAGTCATGGAATTCTTCAACAGTTATTTCTGTTAAACTTAACTACTTCATAAAAGTTGAGGCCAATGTTAGTTTGAGGACTACTTGTATTTGGTGAACTCCACTTGGTCACACCAGCTACATTTCTGGAAGCAGCTTGGAAGCAAAAACTGATTAGAAACACTTTAGAAATCTCAAAAAGAAACAGGAATGCACAAGAAGAACAGAGGCAGTATACACAACCAGAAGATGGCAAAGGAGTGTGAAGTAACACAACTACAGTAAATGCAATGAAGATAGTAATGTAACAGAAGTAAACAAAGCAGTAAGTAACAATACATAATTTACTGGCTTGTGACAATGCTTGCAATGGATTGCTTTCTATGTGGTACAGAGGGATAAAAGCCCTGAAAGTGACCCAGTCAACTAGAGATAAATTAGTGGCCTGGTACGGGAGTAGGCAGCTGAGGAGCACAGGAGTGAATAGCCAGCACAAGCTTGCCTATCCTGAGGGTAGAGAAGACAGCTCAACACAAAACATGACATGTATCTATATACAAACTTGGTATGACTACAAGCAGCACAAAAGGTTATGGATGGGCACCACCTGAGCACTACATGCAGTTCAACTGGGGATCTGCACTTATTTTTTTATTTATTTTATTTTTTATTTTACATTTGTTAACTGGGATAGTTCAGCTGGATATATGTCCATTTTCAGTGGAGGCCCGGGGAGAAAAGCTCCAAGGAGACAATTAAACAGAACATACAGACAAACTTAGGTGCATATTTCACCTAGATCCTTTAAGGTATCTAGTTAATGACACTTATAGGTATAAATTGCAGACACTTATAGATATTTATTTACAGACAGATACATATTTCAACTAGATCCAGTAGGGTATCTAGTTATTGATACATATAGGTATGGGCTGCAGACACTAGATGGATACAGTTGCAATAGTCATTAAATAGTATTACATTGTTAATAGTAACATTGTTATATGAATATCATCATAACTTTGATATGTTACATGTTTATATGCAAGTAACAGATAGGACTCTAGTTTAGGACAATAGTTACCATAGTACTGAAGTGGTGCAAGTATTAGTCTGGAGTAGAGCATGGACATAACCATTTGTTACTGAGGAAGTTGCAGATACTTTTTTTAAATTTAGGCAGTGAGGTTATCAGGGATAAGGATGTGGGTAGGGAGTTCCAGATTTTGGCCACATAAGAGGAGTAAAGGGAATCTCCTGCATGGTTGTTGGATGTAGTAACAGCTAACTGTAGTTTATCAGTTGAGCAGAGTTGCCTGGAACATGAATATTGTTGGATAATGTTACCCAGTGAAGGAGATATATTTTGTTGATAGAGTATCTTGTGAGTAGTAACTAGCTGACTATAGATAAGTAAGTTAGGTAGTTCCATCCAACCCAATTGCTTTAGGTTTAGGCAGTGATGAGTTCTATATGAGCTGTTGTTGGCAAATTTGGCTATCTGATTGTAGCAGGTTGTCATTTTATTGATTTCTGTTTTGGATAAGTTAATCAGGATGGGTGAGGCATACAGTAGTGTTGAGAGAAGGTGTGAACGTGCAATTGTAGTTCTAGCATTATGGGTCAGGAATGCTTTGTGCTTGTAGAGGTTGCCTAGCTTTTTGTTAGTATTTTTATTGGCCAGATTAATATGTACATCAAACTTGAGCTTATTATCAGTATTAATGCCAAGTAGTTTAGTCTGGGTATCAGGTGATATGGGGGTACCGTTATTAGAGTGGATAGTAAAGGCGCATGTGGGGGCAGTTGTAGTTGTAGTTGAGGGATAGAATAGCAGAAGCTTGTTTTTTGGGAGGTTGAGGATTAAGCCATTCTCAGTGAGCCATGTTTCCACTGAGTGAAAGTTATCCTGGGTATTTTTGGGGAGGTCTAGTAAAGTAGGGGCATTAGATATTATAGTTGAATCATCTGCATATTGTATAAGGGTTGAACTTTTTGCAGCTGAGTGGAGATTATTTGTAAAAATTGAGAATAGCAAGGGGCCTAGTATAGATCCCTAAGGAACTCCGAGTGTAACAGGTAAGAGTGGAGATAAGTTATTATTCCATAGTACTGCCTATTGTCAAGGTAGTCTCTAAACCAGGAGACTGATAAGTTATCAAGGCCTAGGTTTACAAGATGGGAGATTAATTTTTCATGGTTAACCATATCAAATGCCTTTGATAGGTCAAGGAAGAGGGCTGAAGCAAGTTTACCATTATTCCGGTTGTGATTAATGGTATCTGTGAATGCTAGCAGGGCAGTAGTGGTGCTATGTCCTGGCCGAAACCCATGTTGTGTATGAGATAGGAGCCCTTGATCCGTGAGATGTGTCATTAATTGATGGTGGATACATTTTTCTAATATTTTAGCAAGTGGGGAAAGTATTGCTATTGGTCTGTAGTTAGATATGTCATACGAATTTTCCCCTTTGTGTAGGGGTATAATATAGGCAGTTTTCCAGATCAAGGGTACTGAACCTTCTGATATGGATCGGTTAATTAGGATTGAGACTGGTTTAGCTATTTCATTTGCTGCTAATTTTAAGAATTCATTGGGGAGGGAATCTGCTGCTATTGTTGTTGGTTTTAGTTGGGATAGTAGTTTTCTTATATAGGAGGTCGAGGTGGGTTGTAGCTTAAATGTGGGGCTGTTGTTTGGTTTGGGGGAGGTGCTAGTAGTATTTGTATAGGTTTGATTTTGGGCAAGAGCAAGAACAGTTTCAGTAAAGAATGAGTTAAATGATTCAGCTATGTTTTCTTTTGTTAAACCTGTTGTTGGGGGTGGGGTAGTGGTTTTGCCAGGGTGTAGTAACCTGTTTAAGCCTGCCCAGAATTTTTTTGGATTGTTTGAGTATTGGGTTTGATGGGTTATAAAGCAATTTATTTTATCTTGTATTACTAGTTTCTTAGTAAGGTTTCTTAATTGCTGGTATGACGACAGCTGTGTTCCTGTGTTTTTGTTGGACCTCCAGGCTGTATTCCTTTCTTTTATTTTTTGCCTTGTTTCCCTTGTTAACCATGGAACTGTTTTGGATTTAATTCTGGTAGTTCTTGGAGGGGCATGCCTATTTAGTATCTCTAGGAAGGTAGAGTTGAAGTGTTTGATAGCTTCATCAAGGGGTAAGTAATACAGCTGCGTCCAGTTGTAGAGCTGTAGGTCTTGTAAGACGTTTGGTAAGTTTATTGTTTGGAGTATAGGGGTTTGAGGCTGGTGGGTATTATATTTGAGTAGGAATGTAGTTTGATGGTCACTTAGCGAGTCAGGAAGGGTACCTGCTAAGTATGAGGGAGGTATTTTATTTAGTAGAATCCAATCTAAAAGTGATTCTCTTTGACTATTTTTGTCGACTCGGGTGGGTTCTTTGATTAGTTGAGAGAAGGTAAGTAGGTTGATATGATTAGTGGGAGCCTGGGATGAGCAAGTAAGCCAGTCAATATTAAAGTCCCCTAATAAAATAGTTTCTTGTGGCAGGGTTTGTGATAGCCATTATAGTAGATTTTCTATGATGGGGATATTATTGCCTGGGGGGATATAGCCTGTAACTATGTTAATAGTTTTGTTGTTACCTAATTTGAGCCTGGTTAAGAGTATTTCTGCCTTGTCCAGAGGGGGTAAAGTCAACTCAGATTTAGCTATGGATAGTGTATTTTTATACAGTAGAGCAATGCCTCCACCTTTCTTCTTTGGTCTGTCTAACCGAAGGATACTGTATCCAGGTGGTAGGATCTCTGTATCTTTTGGTAATTGGCTTTAGCCATGTTTCTGTTAAACTGATTATATCTGGAGTATATTGTGAGATTAGAGTATGAAGCTCATGTATCTTTTTGTTGATGCTCCTGATATTTAGGTTAGAATGAGTAGACTATTTGCTGGGTCAGTCCTGGTTTCCCACCCTCCATTCCCCCTTTTTTCCTAAGGCACAGACTACATATTTTTATTTTTTGTATGACGTGTCCAGTGTGCTACCTTCCTGGGTTAGCCTTCTTTTGGGGGATCCTGATAGTTAAGGCAAGAAAAACTGAGGAAATGGCATTGGCTGCCACCCATTGTACCTGATGTTCTGACATCAGTTTTACAACCGACTGCAGCCGACATCATATACCAAGGACTCTGGTATTCGGGCCGACTGAGGGCTACCAGGAGCCAGATAACCCATATGTGAGGACTGCAACAGTGAATACACTTGAACATCTACATTTATGGTAAGTGTACACAACTGTACTTTCTGGTGTCTGTATTTCCAGCTTTCAGCAAGCTATTTGTCCCAAGTTTGTGTTCGGTGTTTTGGATTGTGATTAAATAATTAAACGAGTTGAAGGAATTTATCTGAGAGGGAAAGAGGGCAAAAGTTAAGTGGGATAAGTTGACCCTCACAGTAGAACAAGGTGGTTTAGGATTATCTGATTTGAAGAGCTATTTTAGAGCTAAGAACCAGAAGAAAATCATCAACTTATTTATCAGTTTGTTTAATGTCTTTAGTATTTTATACAACAAACCACACATCTCAAATTAACTTTAAAAATGAATTTACTAATTCAGTATGCATTCTATAGGTGATCTTGGTTCTGCAGTTTGATCAAGCAAAAATATATACATATTTGTATTTTGTTTGCAGTTATTTTTATATCGTATACACTTTTCATATACTCTACATCATATTTCTTATAAATATTTTAAGTAAATTGTCAGTATTTCGTTTTATCGTAAGACACCAATTAACATTGTTGGGGTGGGTCATCGTGTTCTGCTATTGTAAGGTAAATGCTGATTTTTTATTGATGCAATGCTTAGTTTAATTATTATTCATTATTTTTGCATACACATAATCAAAATTTTCTTTGGGTTATGATTATGTGTACTAATTAAGTATGCTATTTTAATTAATACTAATTGTTGCATTGCATGAACAATAGTTTATTTAAACAACCCTGGGTGAGTGAATGAGTGGGTGGGTGGTATTTATGCTGTGATGAAACCCATTTGTCAGTTTAATTTCAGATGAAAGTGCTTAAAATTTGGTTTAATGATATTTTAGAGCTACACAGTTAAGGCTCATATACATAACATAAGCAGAATGGTATAATTCAAAAAGGGATGATAAAGTAGGGGAGAGAGATCAGGAAATAAGTAGACAGTAGGATTTTGGATGCATGTCTTTAAGGGGAATAACCACCGTATAGAATATTATATTCACAGAGTTGCAGAAAATAGAGTTAGAAATAAGCCAACACATGGAGAGATTTTGGCAATAGGGATGATTGCAAGTAGGGGTAGAGAAAATAGGCAAGAGGGAGCTGGGATTTACTGGATAAAATTGGTAAAGGAGCCAAAGTATTGGGAGAAAATAACTAGAGATGGAAAGATAATAGATTGGGATGAGGCCAAAAAGAAGTTTGGACTGCAGGTTAGAAACTGTTTTCCACATGGGGTATAGATATCAGAGTGTAGGGAAAGAAATGGGGGAGTCCTAAGTGAAAGACCTGTTCTGGTAGAAGTTTTAGTCCTATCTAGAGCAGAAGCTGCTGTTTAAAAGGAGATAATTAATAAGGCTTATAAAATATTGCATAATAACTATTAGAATTGATTAGAGAAATTTATAAAATATTGTGAACAGACTCTGGAAATGCCGTTTAGAGGGGAACAATAAGAAGATGTATGTATGGCTCCCAATTATGCAACAGAGTCCAGAAAGTTTAGGGGTTTTGCTTGGAACTGTTTGCATAGGTATTTTTATACACAAGCAGACTTGTTCTTCAGGTGCATAGAAAATGTTGGAGCTGTGATGGGGAAGAGAGAGATCATTTGAAACCTTTTTCAGAGTATAATTGGTTGGCAGATTTAAAAAAAAATCTCTACAGAATACTGTGTCAGAAATATTAGAGAAGCAAATAGCTGTAACTAAGGAAACTATTATATTGAGCAGGGAAATGTGATCTGAATTGCCTAGAAATAGTAAATTTTTATTAAGGCCTTAAGTAAAAAAAACTATTTTTAGAAAGTGGAAATCAAAATCTAAACCAAACTTAAGTTTTGAATATTGTAAAAGAGATAAATGAACTGAGAGAAGGAACTTTAGAAAAGGAAAGCAAATTACATAGAAATAAATGGAATTTGTGGAAATAATATATGCAGAATAATGTTCAGGAGGAGGAGTGAGGTTAAAGGAAAGGCAAGAATGATTTATGTAATGTTGGACTGAAAGGCAGTTGTAAAGAAAGAGAATGTTGAACATAATGTTTGTAAGTGGAAAAATGTTAATGTGGTCTGTTTTCTTTTCTTTAATGTATGCATGCCTACGTCTTAAGTGATATTTTAATAAAGGCGTTTAAAAAAAGGCAGTTTCAGAGGTAGAAAGCTTGATGCAGCAAAGAGTGGATGAAAGACTGAGACAACTAAAATGAGTACATAGGACCAAGTGTAATATGAAGATTGTAGATGAACATCAAAAGCAAAGAAGGTGATGAGCATTCAGATTAATTTTGTGGTCTGAAGTTGCATATGATTTTTCAGATGCTGTTATTTTCTTTGATTTAACATAATATTATGCAAAAGTAAGCAAGCTGCAAAATACTGCATTTAAATTTGTATAGTCAGCATATGAGGGAAGTGTGTGTTATCAAGAGTTTGTCTTGAAAGGAGTGTAACTTGACTTTCACAGATGCTTAACTAACTTAAGTAATCTCAGGTAAGTGGTACAAATATAGTTAAGTAAGGATAATTTTATACCAACAGTCAGAAGGGAGGAACACTCATCCAGGGTAAAACCAGAGAGCTGTAAAAACCTGTATACGATGTTTTGTTCAGTCCTTTGTAAGTGAGCAGATAGAGTATTACAACTGCTGTTTCATATTAGTTCCCATAGTGATACTTGTTTGATATACTAAATAAAAGACTTATTATGGGATGTCCATATAATTATTTACATGTGCTAACCAGGCATGTCCATCTGGGAGTGCCTATTTTCATTGAAGTCATAGGATAACAACCTTATCACTACAGCTGTAAGACAGTTTTAACAACATACATTATGGGATTGTGTGTATGACACACAAATCAGATTGTGAATATTGTACATACAATTGGATGGAAGTATCGCAGTTGCTTGAAGTGCATCCTTTTCAAGAATGCTTTTTGTACAAGTTAGTTATTGTATAGAATGCATTTCAAAAATAATAAATAAAAGTCTGGTATTTCATAGAGATCGCTGATTACTAGAGATAGGGGAGCGTTCCCTTTTCTCTCTTATTGTGCAGTCTCTGAGCTGGTGTATTTAAGTCGGGGGAGCATGGGGGAGACAGACCCCAGATCGAGGGATGCTTGTCCTCGTGCAGAAAACACTTATGTAATGTTTTACACTGTTCGATTAGTCCATTTTTCAATAACTTTTTTATTAAAAATAGCACATTTTGTTGAGCTAGGGGAACATTTTATGGGTGAATCAACAGACTGGATGCAAACTGAGGAAGTAAACAAGCTATGGGGATGATCAGAATGGAGTGCTTAGGGCTGTGAAGAATTGTCTGATGAAGAGGCAGAAAGAGTAGCAGACCAATGTGGCTACAGAAAAATATGATGTTACCAATTATGGGATACCATAAGGCCTGAGAGGAGGTAGAGAGGAGGAGGAGGAGAGATGGAGGAGATATAGTCCAAGGAGACTAGGAAAAGGGTAGTAAATGGGGTGATGGCAGCAAAGGCAAAAGTTGAAAAGGAGATGGTAAAATGGCTCAAGAAAAAGAACAAGTCTGTTTTAAGTATGTAGCAGAAAGAAGGCAGTTTAGGGACAGACTGAGATAAGCTGAGCAGAGCCAAGAGGGAAATCACAAAATAGTGGAAAAAAGCATAGGTACTAAATTAATACATCTGTTCATGCTTCACAAGGGAAAATAGGGGGGTGCCATGCTGTAATGGAGGCAGGATAGCATAGTATGAACAGTGGACAGACATCAAGACAGAGAAGTAGGAGGTGAAGAGGGAACTAGTGTCGATTTAAGAAGGAGAAAAAAATGAAGAACAGAAGGCTGCCACCCGAGTCTTCAGGAATTTGGTTAGTGTGCTCATAGACCCTTGATGAGGATCTTCATTACAGAAGTGGTTGAAGACTGGAGGGCAGTGTGATGTCCTTTTACAAAGGGGGTAGATCAGGAAAAATCTGGGGAAATAAAAACTTGTTAACTTAATAGCACTGGCAGAGAGTTTCAAGGAGTCAATCCTGGTAGCATTACTAGAGAGCAGCAGTTTCCAGAACAATGGCCAACATGAGCTCATTACCTGAAAAAGCTGGCAGTCATTCTGGTCCAGTTTCTTGATTGGGTTACAGCTGTACTTAATAGGGGAATGCCAGTAGACATGGTCTTTCTGAACTTCATCTAGGGCTTTGACTTAGTCTCAGACAGGTGGCTGATAGGAAAACCAGTGGAGTTGGGAGTGACTGAAGACAGAGAAACTGGATTGTTGCTTGGTTGAGTGAGAGGACATGGGGTATGATGACAGAGATGTTGTTAGGAATAAAGAAAATGAACCATAGCTTACTGAATGAGTCAGTTCTGGGGCCAGTAATAATCATTGTGTTTTGTCTTAGAATACAGAACAGAATCAGCCTCTTTTGTGACAATGCAGTGATGGGTGCAGCAGGAGAGGATGATGTGAGAAAATCTAAGGAAAGGTTTGGAAAAGTCGATCAAATGGTCAGAAAGAAGGCAGTTGAGGCATGCAAGGAAATGCAGAGTATGTCACTTAGGGCACAACAACCATGACAAACTGATGGAAATAGAACAGATGGCAACAGAGCAGAAGGAAGAGGATCTAGATGTTTGACCACACCTGGATTAGACACCATGAGCAGATTGAAAGGGCAACAGCAGTAGACAGAATGCTGAGGTGCATCTTAACAGGGCTTGACTCAAGAAGCAAAGAGGTATTGCTTCCAGTCTGCAGAGTTCTCAGAGGACTACAGTTTGAAAGAGGCACCAGATTGCCGAAAGAAGTCAAGAAGAAAGCCACCAAAAAGATGTGTGGGATGAAGGGAAAATGATGTAACCAGAGACTGGAGGAGCACTCATTAAAAGAAGTTGAAGCTAGGTGTTAAATACATCTCTGGTCTGACCCCACACAAGCCCTCAGTGAATGAGGTGGAAACTAGGTATTATTCATGTCAATGGATATTTACAGTTTAGAATCTTGTAGCTAAGCTACAAATAATCAACTGGATCAATAACCTAGTAATAAGCTATGAATCTATGAGCCGGAGAATTTTTCACACCAGAAGAAGCAAGGGAGACACAACATTGGTATACATGATTTCCTCAGGGAAATTTTAGTGGGTAATCTTGAACACAAAAGACAGAAAAGAGGAAGGTTCACAGGCTGCAGATTATGTAGACAAATGCTTCCTAGATCTCTCAAAGAGCCTTCTTCACAAAGTGGATTGAGGACCCACGGAACAGGCTAGGACAGGTTGTGGACAGAAAATGTGCAGAGGCATTCACAAGGACAAGGAAGAGGTGGAGAAAGGAAGGATATAAGGAGGTCTGTAAAATGGAAAAATGTACTTAACGGGGCAGGATAGATAGGCATATAGTCTTTTTTTCTGACATTAAGCTATTGGAATGTAAAGTGATGGGGATGCTTCCAGGGTGGAACCTCTTCTTTGCTTAGAATATAGAAAATGACACAAGTCGAATGTTGAAGGAGATAAGGTAGTGACTGTCATTACATGGAGTGTGGAAGAGATGCTGTACCATATCTAGAAGCAGAGAGTACAGGAAAGGAGTAAGGAATGAACAGGGATGGTATTGTCTTTCTTGTAAAAAGTGAAACTAGAGAGTAAAGAACTGGTTAGGCAGAGTAAAAGATGGCAGAGTCGATGAGGATAAATGCATTAAAGAGTGACAATGTAGTTGTTTAATATTTAATGCTATAAAGGACAGGAAAAGTGCAAAAGATAAAGGGAGCAGTTCAGGGAATATGTAGATGTGTTGTAGTGAGTAGAAGGAATGAAAGAAGGAAATGGAGAATGGGCTGTTTTTTATGGGCCAGACTGTGAAAAAACAGAAGTGATTCATGCATTATGGGAGACGCATGGTAGAGCGAATAGGGTATAAAAAGAAACTTGGTGAGAGACTTTAATTTGCCATTGGAGGAAGATATTTAGGAGAAACAGAAGGACAGGAGGTATAGAGAAGCATTAGTGGCCAGGATAGATGAGAGAGAGCTAGCTAGGGAGTGTTTGGAATTGGGTAAAAGCAGGGAGAAGATGATGACATTTTATAGGAATGAAGCCAAAACAGAGTAGTAGTATAATTCCGCAATTTATTTTTTATCAGTGGATAAAGTAGGTGGGATAAGAAGCATGAATTTGTGAAAGAGAAATCTTTCAGTACATGATAAGATGACAGTAAGGGTGTAGGAAGACTTGGAAGTGGATAAAAATGGCTGCGAGGCAAGAGTTATTGCTCTGTCAAAGAAAGGATGAAGTGGCTAAGTGAAGAGGGGCTGAGAGTGATGGGGATGACATGATTCTGGGATCAGTGGTGGGTGTTTTAAGGATGAACTAGAGAGGTTTGTCTGTTTATATGGGAGCACATAATGGAAAGGGAGGCATATAACAAACAGGGTAAGCACCCGGTGCTGAGAGATGAAAGAAATGAGTGGGTTACAGGTAATCAAGCAGAAACTGAGAGAAAAGAGCAGAAAGTAGTATGCAGGTAATGAGAAAATAGAGGATATAAGTGATTTAAGAATCAGAGATGATGGCAGAGTGTTGAGTTGGAAGATCTATATTATATATTCGAAGTTTCAAAACTTCGAACCTCATATGTTCGACAACATATGAATGAAGTTTGAAACATCGAAAATATAATAAAAAAAAAAAAAAAAAAACCTCAACACTCTCCACACACACCCCCTACTTAAATTTACCAACTCCGGGGTCGCACTTCAGTGCAGAAAACAGAAATTTTCCCATTCTGTGCCATACGGAGCCATTGCTTTTCATCTTCGAGCTTTTTAAAGTTTGATCAGATGGTGTCAACCATATGACGTTCAAACTTTAAAACGTTCAAATAATTAATAAGGACCCAAGTTGGAGGCTAAAGGTAGGAGACTGAATGCACATAAAGGAAGGTAGAAGAGGTGTCAGGGATATTTAGGTGAATGTTATCACTACATTTGAACCAGTTTCAGTAATTATGCAGGTATGTAAGCTTTCCAGAGTCTGGAAAGCTGCATTCTCAGGCATTTATTTGTTTAGACTTCTAATATTCTGCCAAGCTGATATAGGCCTGATTTTAATTTGCTAATCTAATAGAGTGCCTCTGCTGAAAAAATAACACTATCGGGGATGCAAAATGTCTTCGCTACTATGTAGAAGCTCCAAAAAGGGAGGTAGAGGCAGTCCCTAGCAAAGTAAGCAAGTCTGCTGACTGTTCCCTGCTAACATAAATAGGATCCTCTTTAAATGACATCAGATGCATAGCCAGTACTTTATGATTTTTTTTGTTTGTTATGGCATCATTCTTGGCAGAGCCATAGCTGGCACATATAACACCCAGTGCCAGCCCCTGAAGTACTTGCCCACCCCCTAACCCAAGTGAAAGGCAGAAAAGACTTTCAACTTTGTAGAAAGTCTGTTGTTGCTTGGCAAACAGCTTCATACAAATCCACTTCCCACCTCCTGTCTTCAACTTAAAGATTTCAACTTTGTAGAAAGCCACTTGGTCCTTGCCAATTTGACATGCTACAAATCCATGCCACCACCTTACTCTGCAACTGAAGAGCAATATATGTATATGTGGGTCTACTACCGTAGATTGAAATTACACTATTTCGAAATACGATAGTAGTGTCCCACTAATGCGAAAGTGCATTTCAACGAAAGTGCACTTTAGCGAAAGTCACTAGAATGAATGAAGGGTTAGGGCTTGGGTAATGGACAGTGGATAGCTAATAGGGCTATCCATTATCATTAACCCAAGCCCTAAACCTAATGTCCATGACTACCGCACCACAGTGCAGGAAATTGTATTTCCTCCACTGAGCAGTAGTTATGGACCTATTTCCAGTACTGTGGTGCGGTAGTCACGGAACTTAGGGTTAGGGCTTGGGTTAAGGATAGTGGATAGCCCTACTAGCTATCCACTATCCTTAACCCAAGCCCTAACTCTAAGGTCCGTCACTACTGCACCACAGTGCAGGAAATGTCCCGTTCGATTTAGTGACTTTCGCGAAAGTGCACTTTTCGTTGAAGTGCACTTTCGTGTGAGTGTGACACTACTATCATATTTCGAAATAGTGTAATTTCGATCTACGGTAGTAGGCCTGTATATATATATATATATATATATATGTATATATATATATATATATATATATATATTTGTGTATGTATGTATGTATACATACAATCACACAAAATAGTAAATAAAAAAAGGACTGGAGCTTTTACTGTAGAAAGCTGATTGTGTTCCTGCAGATAAAACCCCCTTTTGTCCCAGCATTTCAGTGCATGGGAAAAAAGATTGAAATGTAGGAACTCTTGATCACGACCACAAACTCTTTGTGCCCAGGTCATTTTCTCCCTTCACCCTACCTTTGCATTGTTACTGATTCGTGGTAATGGGAAGGGGGTCTATATTATACTGTCGAAATGGCATTACACTGCATGCTGTTTCGACAACACATAAAGAGTGAAATTCAAAAACAGTGAAATCCCAGGTCACCAATTATTTTCCTAGCGGAAAAAATCGGTAGACCCACAATACACAACACACCATTTAAAACATCTCAAAGTGGGGAGCTTCACCACGTACACCCCCCATTCCATCCTTGTTCAGCCTTGTCATGGAACATTTGTATGTCTGACAGTTGTCACCAATTACTATAACATTGATGTGAGTACTTTAATGGTGTGGTATCCTTAAGAGCTTAGGCAACTTAGGTAATCATTGTTTGGGGAGGAAATAGTGAATGCATGTGTGTGTGTGTGTGTGTGTGTGTGTGTGTGTGTGTGTGTGTGTGTGTGTGTGTGTGTGTGTGTATATACACGTGCATATGTACTTGTGCATGTGTGGTGGGTGAAGTCTGAGGTTGTAGCTGAGGTCTGGGTCTGATAGTGCATTGTCTCAAGGGCTCAGTATCTTAGCATATACAGGCTTAGTGAAGATATTCAGTTCCATTAGGGAGGAAGTGCACTGTTTACTGGCAGCTGCAGTATGTGAGAAGGATCTACTTCACTTGATAGAAAGCTCACTAGACTGAAACACATTTCACAGAGCACACTTGACTGAAAGCTCACTTAACTGAAAATCATTTAATTGAAAGGTAAATGCCCTTTTCCCCATTTTAGTGCGATCCTGGAGTTAGTATAGTAAGGGGGGGTGTGGGAGGCATAGCCCCCCCACATAGTTTGGGTATATATTGTGTTCTCAAAAGAGTTGTTCATTATAGTTGTAAGTATCCATGTATATGGTTTAAAATGTATAAAATATGTGGAGGTCTTTGCCACCCACACCCCCCGAATGTGGGGGGGTTGTGCCCTTACACCCCCCTTACTATATATACTAACTCCAGGATTGCACTACAATGGGGAAAAGGGCATATACCTTTCAACAAAATGAGTTTGTCACGTGAGCTTTCAGTGAAGTGAGCTTTCAGTCAAGTGTGATCCTTCAAATCAGTTTCAGTCTAGTGAGCTTTCAATCAAGTGAAGTAGGCCCTGTGAGAAATATGCATACAGGCTGATTAAGTATTTTTTAGGCAAGATTCAAATGACAAATTCACCACCTTAACAGGAACAGGCAAGCAAAACTGAGGGTAATGCTACTCAATGCTAGAAGAATAAATCTCAAAATTCACTCCCTCTAGGCACTCCTTAAAATGGAGAACATCGATATCTGTGCAGTGACTGAGACCTGGTTCAAGGCTCCAGAGCACACCCTTGCATTACCAGGCTGTAATTCATACCACACTTTTCGGCCACCTAACCTGGACTGGAGCACCAAAGGCGGTGGTGTGTCCATATTCATTAAGGATATCCACACCTCCAGGCTAGTTGCTTAGCATAATGCATCCGAGGTTATCCAAGTGCAACTAACTCTGGGTAAAACTGCAATCCAAATTGTAGCTTGCTACAGATCCCCCACCATGCCCCAGGATTCCCACTCCTCTTTACTTGATATACTGGAAAATATTAGGGTTCAACCAAACACCCTAATAATGGGCGATTTCAACTACCCCACCATTAACTGAGAAAACTACTCATGTACCAACTCCTTCACTCAATGCTTTCTGGAATTCATAAATTCCAAAGCCCTGGATCAACACACCCCCACCAGGGGCAACAATATCCTAGACTTATTCATTACCAACATGAGTGACCGGTGTTCCACACCTGAAGTCAACTCCTCATTGGTCATATCCGACCATAAGCTAATCACCCTAGATATCCACATCCCGCCCCCACACCCCATTAAGGAAATCACAGTAAAAAAATTCTCCAAAGCCAACTTCATGCCTCTTAAGACAGAAGTGGCGAACTTCATGACACCCATGCAGATGGACAATACAGTTACGACTGCTGCATCCTACACAGATGCACTCTACAAGCACTTACACGATTGCATGGATCCTGGTATCCCAAACAGAACCAAGACGCTGTCCTCCAAAAAAAGGAAGCCAATCTGGTGGTCCCCCGCCATAAACAAACTCTACAACAGAAGGAAGAAACTGTTGCAAAAGAGAGTAAAATCCCGTGAGTGGAGGAGTTCCCTGGTCAGCCTCAGTAAGAAGCTGAAATCCCTTATAAGATCCTCCAAAGCTAGCTATGAAAATAAAATCACAACTGATTCTAGGGGCAACCACAAAGCATTCTATAGCAATGTCAAGAATCTCAATGGCAACACCCAGATCTGCTCTGAGTTACAGCACAATGGCATGAAAATTACAGAACCAACTGATATTGCCAGTGTCCTGGCAGATAGATTCAGTGCTAACTTTACCCCCCTCTCACCCCTAAAGGGCCCATATCTATACAGGAAGAATGCAGAGTCCCTGTAGTCACAACTATGCAGGTAAAAGTACACTCTCTTAAGCCAAAAACACAGCATCCATGGGACCAGACAACATCCCAGGCTGCGTTTTACATGAACCTCAGAATGAATTGGCTCCCCACCTAAGCACCATGTTCAATCATAGTCTCACATCAGGCTTTGTGCCCACTGAATGGCACACAGCAACTGTCATCCCACTTTAGAAAGGGGGAGCCACCACTGATCCCGGGAACTATCGCTCTATTAGCTTGACGAGCCTGGTCTATAAGGCCAATGAAAGTATCATCATGGAACTCATAAACAAAGACATTGGTAACCTCCAAACTCTGGACCACACCCAGTTCGGGTTTGTGAAAGGCAGATCATGCCTCCTGAACCTAATCAACTTCTTTGAGGAAGTCACCAGACCCGTTGACGAGGGTAAGGTGGTTCACACCGCCTATCTTGACCTCGCCAAGGCTTTCGACACCATCCCCCATTCTGGAATTATAGCTAAACTCTCTAAACTAGGTATAAATGCCTACGTCACAAGATGGGTTGCCAGTTGGCTCACTGACAGAACCAACACTGTAAAAGTTGCAGACTCCAAATCTGACTTTAAACCAGTGACAAGTGGAGTACCACAGGGTTCTGTCCTGGGACCTCTCCTGTTTGGTATCTACTTCTCTGAAGTACAAGCTAACACAGAAGGCCTTTGGCTAACGAAGTTTGCAGATGACTGCAAACTAGGGGCCATAGTTGGTCCCCAAATGATGTGGACATCCTACAGAAGGGCCTCACTGAGACATGTCTGGTGTCAGAGCCATGGCCTCAAGCTCAATGCCAAAAAGTGCATTGTCATCCCCTTTGGTAAAAACTCTGTACTCATGAACTACCACATAGGCGGCAGTCTACTTAAAGCCGAATGTGTGATAAGATACTTGGGGACCCAGGTGGACAGTAGTCTCCTCTTTGATAATCACATTGCCACAGTAGTCAGGAAATCCTTCTCTGTGGCACACCTCATCACAAAAGGGTTCTCATCTAGGAAAAGAGGTCATTGTTCCCCTGTACTCGACACTCATTAGACCCATTATAGAGTACAATGCCCGTTTTGGAATGTACCTCACAAGACATCTGCAGGAGCTGGAAAGGCCACAGAAGTACCTCACAAAGAGGATTACTGGACTCACAGATGCCCTACACTGGCTGTCTCAAAACACTCCAGCTTTACTCCGTAGCATATTGCCTACTCCCAGGTGATCTCTGCCTAACATATAAAGCTATGTCAAACCCAGAGCTCTTGGACATGGTATACCTAAAGAAATCCCAATCCTTCCGAGCTACACGCTCTAGGGACCTAAACCTTATCACCACAATAAACAGGACATGCTGGAGGGATAGAGTCCTGTCCCAGAGACTTCCCATACTCTGGAATAAGCTACCCATCTGTGTCAAGCAAAGTTCCTCATTAGCACTCTTCAAGAAAAATCTTGATAAGTGGATGGGAAATAGGAAATACACCCTGGGGATCACTTCTGTGGCTCTGCTCGACAGGGGCACAGGAAAATAACTTTCTTGGGTGGCGTAAGCCAGGGAACCTTGTTGGCTAGGCTTACTTAGGCCCTTGGTCTGATAGCCTAGTACCTACCTATGAACCTACACATCTCACAAGTTGATTCTGTGTTGGGTAGGATTTTTATTGAACATGGGGCAATTGCTACAATCTCTCAGGGTGCCTGTTTCTAACAGGATGGCAACAGATGAAGTAAGGGTGGACTTCCATTGTAGCAGAAATCAAGAAAGTGGAGGTTAGAGTAATAGATGTATTTTGTAATGTCAAATACCTAAGATTGTGACAAGTAATATGTTTGTTACACAGTGGGGACTCCCTACAGCAAAGGGTTATACTAGGAGTGACTTGGGCAATTATGTACACAGACACAGTATCTCAGAATGACACAGCAAATGCAGGCACAGATGCCATAGTTGAGGCATTCTTCTCAACAGAACACTGGATGTGATTTGGAAATTATGTGCCTGGACAAAATGAAGTGTATCAGAAGGATAAAGCAGTTCATGCAGGTTTGACAACAAAATACAAGGTACACTACAAGAGAGAAGAGAGTATAGTATAGGACAGTTCAGTGTGATACAGTACAGCACAATTCACTATGTCTAAAATATCAGCGTAGTGCAGGCTTGGGTACTGCATTTAAATCATACTTAGAAAGCTGAATGCAATGTACTGTCACAGTATAGTATGACATATTGCAACACAGTACAGTGTACTGGAATGTCCCAGTAATGTAGGTATGAGGACCACAAATAAGGCAGGCTTAGATAGTAGAAAACAAGGCATTATACAGCACTGTGCCTAGAATTAACAAGTTCTATGTAACGCTCTGCATAAAAATTAGAAAGCTAAATCAAGGTAGTGTGCAGCACATTACAAAGTATCAGGGTAACACAGCAGATAGGCTGGGATACCATTAATAAGTCAGGCTCAGAAGGCAAAAGTGTAAGATAAAGTGTGAATACAATAATGATAAAGGCCTGGATAAAGATCACAGTGTTGGCCCAGTTAAGGCAGGGGTAGAAGAAACAAAATTCATACTACAGTACAAATAATGTAGATAGTGTAGTATAAGTGCAGAAAAACAGACAGTTGCAGTACTGATGTGGATAAGGAATATCAGTGCCGGGTAAATAACACAGAATGACGCATTTTATCCCATTGAATGGTACTAGTTGTGCAAAATAGGACCACTTACAAACAATTTAGATGAGATAGATGGGTAGTACAGTAAGTGTGTGGCTAAATAGTGCAATAATAAATAGCTAGATTCAGTAAATACAATACAAAATGCATGGTTAGATAATTCAACAAGTAACATAACTGTAGTACAGTAAATGCACAATTAGATGATATAATAAACTACCCAAGTAGGCAAAAGTTACCTTGGCAAAATATGAGTAGATACTGCAGTAGAACATTGTGCTTAGTTTGCTGTTGCAAGAAAACAGGAAAGTTATACCTGAAAAGGTCCCCTTGAAATAGGAGAATGGGGAAATAAAAAAGAGCAACCACTGGATTCCACAATGTTGACTAGCACTACTGCCAGCTAATCAGAACCCACATCTTTAAAATGTGCTTGATTGTAGAAGTCTTTTGTGGATTTTCAGGTGATACGTTCAGCTCATTGCAGCACAGTAGGATTAAGTGCAAGCCCATGCAATGTGCCTCAGTTTATAGCAAACAGATTCAAACACAAGGCCAGTCAGGGTGCACACTAGTTCCAGTAAAATTCCCAAAGACAGATCCCTGGGTCTCTGTCAGCTCAAAAAGTCAGCTTGGAGCTGTAAATTAGGCTTGCTTGTAAATGTTAGTCTTAGATTTACAGGCAGTTGAAGTTACAGGATTTACAAGACTGGGGTTACCTCAAGTAGGTAAGTAAAAAAAAACTACCTAGTGGTTATTGTCTGGTACACACCTCTGTAATTAAGCATGTGGCACAGCATTTCCTATATACATAGGACATTTTCTTCAGTGTCTGTCAAATGAGTGCTAGGCCATGTAGCACAGCTGAATGTAAAGCAAACAAGTTCAAGCGTATGTACAGCCTAAACACACGACTTAACTGCTTACAGCAGGTAAATGCGTAGTACAGTGCAGGTTTCCCTTCCCTTCACCAGAGAAAACAGCAACATCAGACCTAGTTATACATGAAAATTAACACAAGCAGGTCAGGGGAGTCTTAGAATAAGCTGAAAATTAAATTCACAGATGTAGGAGGCCTGGTTTTGGATGTCTTTTCAAGCAGTTCAGGTGCTCAAGTGTGCAGTACCGAGTAGCTTAGCACAGATGAGCTCTAGACAGTGTGGCACAGATTTCTGAATTTAAAGCAAGCAAATTCAAGCTCATAGCCAGTCATTTCACAAACTGATGTACAGCCAACAGCAAATAAACTAAGGCTCCTAAGCTAGTAGCAGTCCCTTGGCACCCAGGCAGTAGTGTGCTGGCCACGAAAGTCTTGCCATTGCTGAATCTCTGCACCTTAAATTGTTACCCTAACCACTGCATCCATGAGTGATTTTCTCCCTCTTTCTGGGTTTGGCCATTTTTTGATTCTCACCCCTTCTGCAGCAGAATGTCCGAAGTACCAAGTTCTGGGTTCCTACTCAAAGTTCTTCTCAACTTACCCTAACCACTGCTTCCATGAGTGACTTTCTACCTCTTTCTGGGTTTGGCTGCTTTTTGATTCTCACCCCTTTTGCAGGACTGTGTCCCAAGTACCAAGTTCTGGCATCCTGCTCAAGTTCTGCTGAATGTATTTGAGGCCCAATAAGCTGTGGCTTTTGAGATTAACAAAATTAGTACAATTAAGCATTTTAGGTTGTGCCATGCACACTGTCTGGGCCGCAATAGCTGCCCCCCCATGTCCTATTTAATCTTTTGTTAATGTGTTATTTTATTTAAAAGTTACACCTAACTGATATTCGTGGCATAAAGAGAAACTTAACCCAGCTGTACAAGGTTTGTAGTACCTACCAATTCTTTTACTTTTCAAACTTTTAGTTTCATGTGAAAGAGTGGCAGCTCTTTTATCTACTATAAAAATGCTGGCACTGACTTACAGCATTTTTATTACAAGTGATAGTTTTTTCCTGCTACTGCTTGGTCTGCTTCTCGTGGTTGATGGCCATTTATTTATTTCTTTTGGTAAATAACGCTCAGTTATTGTTTTGTAAATACCCACTGCTTCTTCTAAGCCAAGTGATACTCAGGTTTTGGCCCCTCCCGCATTGTTGCATCCAGTCGGAGGTTATATATTTACCTGTGCCTCTGTGGGCACCATTTTAAACTAAGTATTGCCATTCCTGAATCTGTACACCTTACACAAGTAAATCATATTTGTCTGTGTACAGAAATGGTTGTTCTAGTTTTTCTGATTGCACTGCTTATTTCTTCAGCGGTTCTCACATTACCTGCTGCTGCAGCATGGTTGTAGCTGTATGAGATGCGGTAGTCCTAAGCTGTTTCATTTATGTAGAGTTGCTGTGTTAGTCATTGTTAAACTAGTGTTAGTCATTGTTAAACTAGCTTTTCCGGTGATAGTTTCTTATTCATTTATGTAGAGCTGCTTGTGTTACACATTGTTAAACTACTGTGGATCCTGTATGGATCTCTCAACACAGGGATGCTTAATTAGAAATATTACAATAGAAAGGGTCATGAATCTGTTAACAGTCTCTTACATTATTTTATTCTGCCATTGGAAAACTTAACTAGCTGCCGAGGCTCAAGATGTATTTCTATCTGCTGTTTTAGTAGCTTTTGAATTATATACCAAGTTGTTTTAATGATACACAGATACCTGCATTCTTAGTTTGGTTTCATGCAATGACTCTCTCCACTTTAAGCTTCTAATACCTCAACTATACTGTTTACTGCTTAATTTATTTGTCTTGTAGCTGTGGACTGTCGCATTGTCTGTATTAATCTTGGACTTTTGAGGTTTGCAATTAATTGCCATTAACTCAGGCTTGCAGTATAGCTCTTATCTGCAACATTTTCTTTGTTTTGTCTTACAGTTACCCTAGCCGCTGTATCTGTGAGTGATTTTCTCCCTCTTTCTGGGCTTGGTTGCTTTTTGATTCTCACCCCGTTCTGCAGGAACGTGTCCCAAGTTCTAGCTTCTTACTCAAGTTCTACTCAACGTATGTGAAGTCCATTAAGCTGTGGCTCTTGAGATTAACAAAATTAGTACAATTAAGTGTGCTAGGTTGTGGCATGCACACTGTCTGGGTTGTAATAGCTAGCCACCCCCATCTCCCACCAAATGCTTTGCCCTATTTAATCTTTCGTTAATGTGTTATTTTATTTAAAAGTTGCACCTGACTGATATTCCTTGCTAAAGGGAAACAAGATTTAACCAGCTGCACAAGGTTTGCAGTACCTACCCATTCTTTTACTTTTCAAACTTTTCATTTCAAGTGAAAGTGTGGCAGCTCTCTAATGTACTATAAAAACACTGGCACTAACCTGTAGCATTTTTTTACAAGTGAGTTTCTTTCCTGCTGCTGCTTGGTCTGCTCCTCGTGGTTTCTACCCACTCCATTTGCTCATTACTTCACTCAGGCTCATTCTGCTCCCCCTACCCTGCCCCCAAATCCCATCCACCCCCACTACCTCTGAACTTGTACATAAGTTACTCCTCCCCCTTTCACATCCAACCAGTCACTACCTTTCATTTTTCCCTACAAATTTTTCTACGTCTCCCCAATTTTCTCTCCTACTCTTACTCAGTCCACACTCATTCCCTGCTTTCCTGGCTTACTATTATTTCACACACCTCCTACAAATAATTCCTTTCACTCTACCCTCCTTTCCATTCACCCCTTTCTTGATATCCACTTGTATCTTTCTGTAGCCTACACAACTTTGCTCTTTATTACCACACCCACATACATTTTCCTACTCCCACGTCTTACATACCTAACTATGCAGTCATCTAGTTCACACATTCTAACTCTGTCACTTCTTTCCATAGTTCTCTGCCCTGTACTACATATCACTGTCCTGAACACTGTCTGATTCTCACTTCACTGCTCCACTACCACTACTTCAATTTCTACAGAACTTAACAGCTATACAAACATATCTCCAAACTTCTATGTAATAAACCCCCTTTTCCAATACAAACTAAAAATTGCCCCGCTCATAAATAAAGTACACTTAACTTCTATAAGCTATACTACCAAATCCCCTCAAGCATACAATACCGAATCTTCCTCTAAACAAGAGCCATTAACTTATATATTTATATTCACTACTGTACCTTTTATCGGGAGATATACACCCCCAGTCTAGGTTCCACTTCAAATAATATCACCACACCTCCACTTGGAATTAACTCTCACAAATCCATTTTTGTGGCAACTATAAATATTCAAAGTATTCGCAACAAAATCTCTAATTGTCATGCCTGGATCATTCATACTGAACCAGACATTACTGCCATCACCAAGACCTTGCTGAAACCCTATATTACAGATTCTGAATTTCTCCACCCAGGCTTTCAAGCTATAAGATCCAGTAGGCCTTATCAAAAAGGAGGCAGAGTAGCACTAATTATTTCAAACACTTTCAACATAGTACATTATACAAATCCTATTCCTCAATTTGCCAGTGCCGAAATTCTTACTGCTTTCCTAAAAATTAACAACTGCAAAAATTTGTGCATTATAGTTCTCTACATACCCCCTGGAAGTAATGTATCTTTACTAGAAGAAATCCTTGCCTGGATTTCTACTAACATTAAAAATGAAACTGTTATCCTAGGCGACGTAAATATCAACTGGCTAAACCTGAGCTCCAATATCCGTGGTTCTAATATTAATCTATTCAACTTTTCTCAGCTTATAAACACCCCAACCAGATCATATAAGGATAACACCACAGGATCAACCCTAGATTGGATTCTCGTCGCCAACCCCAATAAAATATCTGAAGCAGACACCAAGTAACCACCTCCCCACATTTATCCAGCAATCCCCCTCCTCCTCCTAAAATCAACACCATTACAAACAAATAAGGAACCTAACTGCTTTCAAACCTCTTTCAAACCTCTTACCTTTGTTGATACCCTGAAAAAAGGTCAACTGGCACAAACTCTCCCACTAGACAACACTGCCAAGTATTTTAATACTATTTTTCTAAATACACTAAATAGCATTGCACCCCTTCGCTTGAAAAGGATCAAAACAAACTGTGCCCAATGGCTGACCAAGCCTACAAAAGATCTGTTACTCTCCAGAGATAAAATATGGAATCACTACCAAACTAATAAAAATCAGCACAACTTCATACTCTTTAAACATCTTCTTAATCCTGTAAAAAATCTATTTCATAAAGATAAAAAAGCTTACTATTCAAAACTGCAATCTAACCACAAACAATACCCATAAAGATTCTGGAATTCCATCACATCACTCGTGAACCCTGGCACAAAAAAAAAAAACATGTCCGCTTCCCAACAAACCTTCTCATGAAATACACTGTAACTCTTTCTTTATAAATTCTGTAGCTGACATTACTGCTAGCTTCCCTCATGATAAAGGCAGCATAGGTAATGCTGCTCCACTAAAAACCTCCACCACCTTCCCTAGCTGTACATGCACCCCATCCACTTATGAACCCAACATCCCTTTTACCCCTAAATTCACTCTAATTCCCATTTCTACCACTACTAGAAAAAGACTACTCATGAAGCTCAAAACCTCCTTTAACGCATCTAACAATATACACCCCATATTTCTAAACCTTGCTGCTGAAACCATTGCATTCTCTATAAGTATCCTTATTAACAGATCCATTCAAGAATCTTATCTGCCCAAATTGTGGAAGAAAGCTTTCATTGTCCCTCTTCATAAAGGCAGCAAAAACATAGATATCTCCAACTTTCGTCCTTTCGCTATTCTGTCCCATATGGTTAAGATCTTGGAAAAGTGCATTCACATTCAGCTGATGCTGTATCTACTTCATCACCACCTCCTGTCTGCTAAGCAACATGTTTTCAGACCTGCCCATAGCACTACAATTGCCCTCGTATCTTTCTTAGAAACTGTTAATAGAGCTCGTGATTCTAGGAAATAGTATCTATCCTTTTCTTAGATCTATCAAAGGAATTTGATACAGTTTTCCACTCTTTACTAACACAACTCTCAAACCTTGGACTTTTCCCACCACTCTCAACTGGTTCTAAAAGACAGCCAACAGGCTGTCAAATGGCAAAACTCTATCTCTTCTTATCTTAACACCTCGACTGAAGTTCCTCATGGCTCCATATTTGGCCCCCTCCTATTCAATATTTTCATTAATAATTTCTACACATCTATGACCAACAGAGTTCTTATTCAATATGCAGATGACTCGAATATTGTCTGTTCAGCTGACTATTTCTGAACTCCAGCTCAAAATGCCATCATCGCCACTGAGTCCTGGATGACCTACAAGCACTTAATTCTAAATCCAAATAAATCCAAGATCATGCTATTCATCCCTAAGAAATCAACCCTGCTAGATAAAGCCATGTTCAATATCTGTTCTCAAAGTAAGGCAGTAATAAAAATTGTGAGACACACAAAACATCTAGGAGTCACCTTAGACAAACATCTAAAATTTGATGTTCACCTGCAACACAACATCCAAATACCTAATCAGAAACTAGGAACCCTCTATAGGTACAATCCTTGCCTCTACTTACCTACTCCCTTCTCTCATGTGCAGTGCCTCTCTACTTACCAACTTTCAGACCACTCTAAAAGCTAAGCTCAAGATGTGTTATAATAAAACTGCAAAATTCGCCACTAATTCCAAAAACGTTTCCCTTCATTGTACTGCTCTACACTCCCTAAAATGGTTGGAACTAACAAACTACCTCACCTATCTACAACTCACAAACTTATCTTTAATCCTCCTGCTTTTCCTGCCCTTAGCTCTGTGCTCACCTGCTACCTCCCAAGTAGGCCCCTGAGATCTGAAAATCAGCAACTTCTGCTGGTTTACAAGCCAAATCTGCCAGCCAACTTCTTTATTCTTATTCTTTAGCTAAAAATTGGAATGCTCTACATTTAGGCATTAGAACAGTCCAAAATCCTGCCTACCTGAAAACATCTCTACAGGTATAACTGTCTTCCATCTGGAACTGTACTTGCGCTCAGCTTTCTTGAATACCTAAGTTCTAATGATGTATTTTTTATTTTTATACTCTTATGCTATGTTTACCAAAAATTCCTCTTTGCTCTAATTATCTCTAAAGTATTGTAATTTGTCACTGCTATTTTTTTTGCCACTTGATTGCTAATTGTGCTTTTTTACTTTGTAAGCTAATCTGATTGGTAATTATATATTGACATTGTATACAATTCTAATTTTTATTAACTACCTATGTATAAAATTCTGCTTGTTATTGTACTGAGGAGCTTTTCTCCCCAGGCATCAACAGAAAACTGCCTCTGAATGGCCCACTGGACTTTCCCGGTTAACAAACTGCAAATAAATAAATAGAACAATGCAGGTTTCCCTTCCCTTCTACAATGAAAAGAGTAGCAAGAGTGGAGGAATATTAGTATGAAATTGGTGCATTCAAAATGAGAAGGGTAGTATAGAAGCAAGATGGAGGGGGGACATTTTGGACTCTTAAGTAGGAAGCAAGTGTGTCAGTCTCTGTTTGTGACATTGTAAATTCTGCCCAAAATTCAGAAAAAAAGTATTTAAGAAGGGGGATGTGGGAAAGAATGAATTGGCACACAAGGAAGAGGAAAGTGAAGAGCAGTGGAAACAGCTAGCTTGGATGAATAGTATAGCGTTAATTTCTGTTAACATGTGCCTGTGGCATATAAAGATAAACCTCTAACTACAGCTAAGGTGACCTCAGTTCAAATCGCCACTTGAGCTCTTCCAGGGAGGATGGGTGTGCTCATCCTAAACTCCAGAATATACGTGTGCTAGTTGATTTCAGTGATGGTGACAGGAAATAAACGTATAGTGTCTTCTGTTAACAGGCATAGATGATCTGCTAACATCACCCCATTGTGGGAGTGAAGGTCAATGCATATCTCACCCATGGGCAGTCATGATGTTGCATAGAAGGGAGTAGAGCAAAAATGTAAAAAAAGCCACCCTTGATGACTGTCTGTATAACAACCCTTCTCAGCTGAGCCCCACCCCATTGGTAGTAAGGAAATGATTGAGCTGATTGGTCAGCAACCATCAGGGGCAATAAGACAAAAAAAGGTTCGTTCTGTTGGATCTAAGTAGTGGGGCATACATAAAGAGCAAACAAAGGGGAGAGAGGTAAAAGGGTATATGATGCATCACTGAGGAATGTATTTAGGTAAACGTATGATTGTATTGTTGTTAAGTGATGGTTTAATAAAGATGTTTCTTGTTTTAAAAAAGGGGAAGGAATTGAATAATTTATATAGTTTTGCTAAGTTTATATGATATATAGCAATATATGTGAAATATAACGTTTGTTAATGTTAATTTGTTAATACAGTTTGATTACTTTTGTGTAAATATAAATTTGCCTGTGTCACAAGTGATAATTTTTTTTTTTTTTTTTTTAACACTTTTATTGAATTAAGACCATAATGGTACTAGAGAGGAGTTTTGCTTAAGTGGTTTAAAGATGAACAAAGTTTCATTTTAGAAGGCATGTTTTACTGGAAGAGGTAAGCCAGCGGATCTAGGAATCACATAAACAGCCTAAATTAACTTTCTCCCTTTGTATTTATCAAACAGGCAGGCTTGCCACCTTTTAACAAGGGCAAAGTGGGACATGGGGTGTGGTCACCAGGATAGGGGTGTGGCCAACATGACACTGGCCACACCCCCACCACGACATCACCAGAGTTGTTAAAGGAGATGCAGTATTAGTTATGGATGCAACATTGTGACATTACAGCATACT
This sequence comes from Protopterus annectens, assembly GCF_019279795.1. Lineage (NCBI taxonomy): Eukaryota > Metazoa > Chordata > Ceratodontiformes > Protopteridae > Protopterus > Protopterus annectens. The sequence goes on along the minus strand of NC_056731.1, from coordinate 806,135,283 downwards.
GAAAACTCAAACCATTTAAATGAAGTGAACTATTACTGCACACACACTAATCAGTTCACATTACAAGCAAAACAGTACATTTTAACCTTATTAAAAATGAATAAATTAAATGCACACATTTACAAGTATAAATGAAAACAATCTTGAAACAGCTTTGGCAAATTGGCAACGTGTACCTACTAGAATAATAAATGAATTACATTAACTGTTAACATTCCCCCTCAAAAGGTAGACTTGTACCACATAGACATGGACTTGCAGGAACAGGAAAAATTACCTAAACAGTATATCGTAACTTCCTGAAAACAGCATTATAGTGCATATTTCCATACAAAAAAAGTACAAACTATGCTCAAACAATTCCTATATGCATACAGACAATACCCAGAAAAAGCTACGACAATAGAAATGCATCACACTAAGTTTATATTTCACTGCCCCCCAACAGAAACAAACAACTTCTATACACAGTTCAGCCTTTTAAAAGTAATGCTTCCAAATCATACCCCCAAGCATAATAACAATTACATATACATTCAGGTTTTATATCTTTAAAAACTACTACTCAAAAATATCAAACTTAACTACTACAGATTTAAATATTGCGTACTGCACCCACCATCTGCCTTTAAACATTAAAAAAATTAAACCACAATATATTCCCATTTTAAACTAGTACAAAAGTCTCAAAATAACCACTGCACAGATTTAAATACTACATACTACATCCCCATCTACCTCTAAACATTAAAAACTTAAATAAAGCACACTATTTCCATTTTAAATAACTAAAGCCACAAAATACAATTATCTACTTACCACTCACAGTTATTGCTGGGCTGGCTGGCTCCCTTGCTGGCTTCTTTCCTGGCTGGGCTGGCTGGCTCCCTTGCTGGCTGGGCTGACTGGCTGGGCTGGCTCCCTTGCTGGCTGGGCTGGCTGGCTGGGCTGGCTCCCTTGCTGGCTGGGCTGGCTCCCTTGCTGGCTGGGCTGGCTGGCTGGGCTGGCTCCCTTGCTGGCTGGGCTGGCTGGCTGGGCTGGCTCCCTGGCTGGCTGGGCTGGCTCCCTTGCTGGCTGGGCTGGCTGGCTGGGCTGGCTTCAATGCTGGCAAAAAAAATCAGATCTTTTGTTGCAGGCTCGTAGCTGCTATAGAGCTTAGTGCTCTACAGCTGCGACCTTTATGGGGCTCTTCAGAAGAAGTTCCCGCCCCCTACAATAGCTGCAGCCAATTACTGTGCTGCATTACCACCCGGACCTAGCAGAGAATCCCTCTAACTGCAGGTCCGGGTGGTGACGTAGCCGCATTGCCGTGGAAAAACCGGAAGTATTTTCGGCTTTTCCACGGCAATTTTAAAATGCGAAGCGCTGCAAGCGCAAAGGGGAAAAAACGGGACTTTTAAAGTCCCACGCTTGGTGAGCACGAGAAGCGGGATGAGAGCACTCAAACCGTGAGTGTCCCGCTGACAACGGGACGGGTGGCAACCACACAAACAGGAAGAACAGAGGTTACCAAGTTAGAAAGGACACTGAAGTTAAATGTGGAAAAGTGGATGTGAAAATATCATGGAAGAGAATGATGTAGAAAAATATGTGGCAAGGACAAATAGAGTCAGGTGCAGGGACAAGATGGGATGCCACATTCAGTTTTCAAAGAAATTAATGAGTTTTTCACTGACCAAACTTTATATTGTGTCCTTGGAGAATGGAGAGAATTCATTGGATTGTTGGAAAGCATTAATAGGTTCATAGATAGGCTAATGACTACAAGGGCCTTTTTAGGCCTAGCCATGCATCCCAAATCTCTGACAAGTTCTGGTATTCTTGATAAGTGTAAGCAGGGGCTTGGGAGATGAACCACTTACAGGTTGTCTTTGTCCATTAGAATGAATTTCCTGTTCCCCATCCAGTTCTCCAAGTTACACATGAATTGGGTTAGGGTGGAACTCTGCTTCACATGGATGGGGAACCTCTTCATACCTGTCTCTCCTGCAGGTTCTATTTATGTCACAGGCAAGGTTTAAGTCTTTAGAATGGGATATTCTGGTACTGTTCGTTTTGTGGACATACAGGAAGTCCATCAGAGTGGGGTCTGACAATGCTCTGTATGCCAGGCATACATCTCCCCCCAACAGCCTATTAGAGACTGAATGCAGGGGTAGGGCTTTGAGGCAGTCAGCATAAGACATTTTGCTTACACCTTGTATTCTTTTAGTGAGACACCTCTGTGGACATTCCAATTGTTGGATGTGACTAGTTAGGTACATACTAAAGGGGGCATTGTATTCAGTGATAGGTCAGATGAATGCAGAATACAGTCGAGCTATGACTTCCTTGGACCTAGATGTCATACCTTTGTTGATAATTTGTGCAAAATAGAATTATTTCCTCTCTGCTGTAGGCACATGATGGTCAGAGGCTAGTTTACTATTTGTGTCTCTAATTCCCTGACTGCTGGGTCAACTCTAAGGGGTGTGTTGTCAATATGATAGTTACCATGGATGGATGACTTCCCAAAGGATACTGTTGTGCATTTCTTGGAACTATGATACCAGTTGTTAGTTTGTGTCAGCCCTTCCTGGAGAACATTTTTATCCATGTGTGATTCAGTGACAGCTCCTAATTTGCAGTCGTCTGCAAATGTAGTCAGCCAGAGACCATTGACATTGGCCTTGACTTCAGAGAAGTAAATGCCAAAAAGGAGTGGTCCAAGGACTGATCCCTGAGGGACTCCATTGGTGACTGGTCTCTTTGTAGAGGTGGTCACCCCATTTCTAACTTCATGGGTCCTGTCTGTGTGCTAGTTAGCTATCCATCCGGTGACATATGTGTTTGTACCTAACCTCCTTAGTGTGTCAACAATGCCCAAATGGGGTATTGCGTCAAATGCTTTGGCCAGGTCAAGACAGGCAGTGTGAACCATTTTGCGCTCATCCATTGCTTTGGTGACCTTATCAAAGAATTCTACCACACTGAATAGGAATGATCTCCCTTGGTGAAACCAAACTGATTTGGGTGCATTGTATGGAGGTTTACTATGTCATTATTGATCATTTCCATGATAATTCTTTCCATGGCTGTGCATATAAGACAATGAGACTTATGGGTCTGTAGTTCAGGGTCTGTAGATGACCCGCCTTTGTGCAGAGGGATGACTGTTGCTGTTGTCCATTTATAAGGCATGAAACCTGTTTGGAGGCTACAGTTGAATAGCAATTACAGTGGCCCTTGAAAGGTCATGTTTCATGCTATTTAGAAGGCATCCTGGGATATTGTCTCGGCCCATTGATGCAGTGTTTTTGGCTTTAGAGACAGCATTCAGGACCTGTTCCCTAATGATAGCAGGGGGAGTTATATTTGATGGTATTTCCTGAGGGAAGGTTGAGGGAGAAAGAGGGAGAAAGTTGGAGCTGAGTTTGTTGGCTAGTAGGTTTGCTATACCTTGTGGCTCAGTGCAGGTGGCTCCATTTACAATGAGCTCTGCACACAATTGTGTATTACCTTTGAGGATGCGGACATAGCTAAAGAATTCCTTGTAGTTGTCATTGGCCTGGGAAGTCAAATTTACCTCCGACTTGGCTTTGGTGGACTATTTGTCCTCAGAGTTGTTTGTTTAGTTTGATGAGAGTGCTTTTACCCTGCTGGGTGCTGCAACTCCTAATTTTTGCCATTATTTTTTTCCTTCTGTTATACAGCCTATTGATTTTGTGATTCCACGAGGGTGGCTTGTTTTTGAGTTAGTTCTGTACTTTTTCCTGTGGGTGCAGCTATTAACATGCTTTGTATAGTGTCTCTGTGAACAGTTCTGCATCAGCAGAAGTGTTCTCAAGGTTTATGGGGGATTGAAATTTTGCCAGGTTATCACTTAATAGCAGGAAGTTAGCCTTAGAGTAGTTCCTGAATATTCCAGGGTTAGCTGTGGGTCCAGGTTTTATTTTTACTTCAAAGGAGACCATTTTGTGGTCTGACCTTACGAGGGAAGTCATTACACTAGGGGGTGTGCAGCAGCCTCCCATATTAGTGATGACCAGGTCGAGTATGGCTGCACCCCTGGTTGGTGTATTGACAGTCTGGTCCAGGGAGTTTGTATTTACAAAATCCAGGAATCTCTGTGCCTGTACGTTTGGTGTCATTTAGGATTCCCAGTTTTTAGTGGGGTAAATAAAGCTGCCCATGAATTTGGTATTGGGTTGGGTGGTGAATGTTTCTAGTAAGTTTAAATACATGGTATGGGTTTCCTTGGTCATAGAGGGGGACCTATAGCTTGCAATGAAGTGGTATTGGATTTTGACTATAGTATTATGAACATGGAGTAGCTCAGCTGCATTGTCCTATTTGACCAGCCTTGAGGTATATTTATTTTTAATATAAATCAAGACATCTCCATCTTTAGTCCCTGTCTGTGTAGTAGCTGGTCTAAATTTGTGGAAGGCATTATAACCTTAGACTGTCACTGTGCTGTCTGTGGCTTTGAACCATGCCTTAGTGACCGCTCAGACATCAGCATTCTCTTCTAGGGAGTGGAGGTTTTTTTTCTTTTTTGTTTTTTTTTTTTAAAGTAATACCTTTAGATTTTCTTGGTTTTTATTTGCTATGTCGGAAGTACTTTTAGTTTGGCATTACTTAAAAAAAGACACTATGGGGAAAGACAGTGTTTTACCTAATATTTGAAAGCCTAGATGGGAAAATTGCACTCTACCCTTTCTCCAGTAGGTCCCTTACAAACCTGCCTGCACACCCCAAGATTATATCACCCCAGATGGAACTCAAACTCACAGTCTCTTGCTTAGGAGGATGATGCCTTACCCATTACACAGGGGAGGGTCCAAAAAAGATCCAAGAAGCTGTAGTTCAGTAAACTTTACATCAGACATGGGGAAGGCGATGGAGAACTCATAAGGCTGTAGAAATCCCTGAAAATAGAATATTGAATGACCATCAGTATGGATTAATAGGCGGAGGACATGTCAGTTAGACTTTCACAGTTTTGCAGTTGGTAACTACAGAAGTGAATAATGAGAAGGGGGATGTGATTATCTTATGTTTAGTAAGACCCTTTAACACAGTTTCACAAAGAATGTTGTTGAAGAAAATGTGTGTTAAGAGTAGGCCTGAATACAATAAGATGGATCAAAAACTTATCAGGGAGGAAACAGTGTGCTGAAGTCAGAAAGGTGGTGTCAATTGTGGTATATCAAGGAGCATTTCTAGTTCCAGTACTGTTCAACATGTTTGCAGCAGAAGGGATTTCGAAAACACTTACTTTCTTCATGGATATCAGAAAACTGGGAAAATATGAATGACTGGAAAAAGAGAGAGTTTGAGAAGGGATCTAATTAGGTTAATTGAGCAGACAGAGAGAGAAATGGCAGTAGTTATTGCATAAAAAAAGTGTAAAGTTCTGCGCTTTGTTGCAGTAGTAATAAAATGCAGCATAGATGGAAAGGTGTTGGCAACCCCCAACAGAAGAACAATGTGGAAATCACTGTCACACCTAAAAGGAATCACCAGTAGAAAGACCTACAGGGTATTGGTATGCATAGATCTGTGGAGGCTGAAGTCATAATTCTGCTTTACATAGCTTTACTGAATACACCTCTGGAATATTATTCTCAGTTTTTGAGAAGACATATGAAAATTATAAGGTACCTGGATCAGCTGTTACATGAAGAGACGTTATAGAGACTGGGAATGTTCATTGTGGAGAACAGTTGTAGCGCCATGAGATGGGCATATAGGTTACTGAGGGAGGCGGGGAAGGCCTTGAGCTTAAGAGGAAGGATGATGAGGAGAAGGCAGTGTGGATAGTAAACCAGTGAAGCTAAATTTAGAATGACTGTCAAAAAATATTATTTTACAGGAAGGGGAGAAGGAGAAACAAAACGAACTACTTAAAGAGACTGAACTCAGGACAAGAGAGAGATCTTTAAATTAGAATGTACCATATACAGTAAAACTGATGAGTGATACACTCATATTTTATCAACCTTGACCGTACTCCTGACATTATGCAGCTCCTGTATAACCTCCTTGATAAGAATATTCCTCTGTTTTGGTTTTAATATGACAGAGGGGAAAAACTTTATAATCTCAAAATACTGAATTGTTGAATTTCAGTATCTCGTGACTATAAAGTGGAAGTTTTGAAATAGCGAAAGTGCATAATCGCGAATTAGAATATCTCAGATTCACGGTTATGGCTTTACACTATGTAATGTCCAGGGTTGTATGTGTATGGTGTGTGGTGCCGTGTGTAGATTTAGGTGTAATGCCAGGTAAGTGAGTGTTTTGTAAGGGTTTGGGTGGGAGTTGAGTGTATGTCAGTGTGCTGCTATGTATGTATGTGTGTGTGTGTGTGTGTGTGTGTGTGTGTGTGTGTGTGTGAGAGCTGTAGAATGTGATTGTGTGAGTTTGCTTTTGTTTTCTGTTTGTGCGATCTCTGAGTTAGTATACATAAGTAGGGGGGCTTGCCTCCCTGCTTATTTGTGATGTACATTTGTGGATGTGTTTTGTTTTGTTTGTTTATTTTGTGGTGTGGGTGTTGTGGTATATGTGTGGTCTGGTGTGTGCTCTGTGTTCGGTGTTTTAAATTTTGTGGTTTTTGGGCTTTCGGTGTTGTGTGGATTCGATTTCATGGTCTCGAAAAACTGAAATTCAAGATTTCAGTCTTTCGAGATTATGAAGTGAATATGACCACAGTCAAATATGGCAGAAATATTGGTAAACCAATACCTGCATGCAATCAGGTATGGTGATTGAGCATTACTGTGAGCATTACTGTGACCATATGGCCCTGGATTGTATCACCACCAAGGCACATATTAGAAATATCTTTCTGAAACTCTTTATCCTGTTACATGAAATAGGAAAACCATCTGTATTCACATTTAAGATCTCCAATGTTCTTGCTTATAAAGAACTTGTGCATAGAGGTGTGTTCTAATTTCAGATTAAGACAGATACTATCATGTTGTAAACTGACTAGCAGTATAATTAAAACAAGTGCAGTTTATTTGTTGTAAATGTTATCTTCATTGAAATAAAATCTGTCTGTGTATGTTTTTTTTCCAACATACATGTATAACAATGCATTTTCAGGTAGGAAATTTGTCTTACATGTTCTTTTTTTTCTTGTTTCTTTCTTTCTTTCTGAACAGTTAGATGATGAAGCACTGAAACACATACAAAATCATTGCCCCGAATTAGTAACACTGAATTTACAGTCATGCATGGTAAGTTTAAGATATTAAATGTTTACCCAGATCTCTTGTTGTGCAGTAACTTGAGTCAGAAAATTGCAGAGTGCTATGTGGCCATGGATGCCCTGACATGACGTACATTTTTCTTAAAGTAATGAAGGTAGTAAGGTATTACATATTATAGCAGTTGTTACATATTGTAGCAGTCATGTATAAGCATTGTATACACCATGTAGGTTATGGTACACATAACTTTGAGAAGTAACCTTTTACCTTGCCATAAGTGGCAGTGGATTTCCCAAAGATGCAGTATGAATCTTGGTACATGTATAAGTCATTGTATGTATGTGTACAGATCATTGCCATTTTAAAACTTAGCAAAGTAAGGGGTATGAAACTAGAAAGCAATGTTTATTTAGTCACACCAAATGAAGAGAAAGGAAAGCTGAGGTTCAGCTGGCCCAAGGGTTTCTGGACAAAAATGTAAAATATTTCTATATGAAAAGCTCAGACGGTAAAATACCAAGTCAGCAAATGCCAATGAGTAAAGGATCTCAACACCAGATTACTGTATTGTTAAAAACTGTTCCATATGGCATGGATATTTTATGCCTGTCTGTGCCATAGGTGACCTGATTTGACTGATGACTCCCACATTGGAGGCCTCAGTTGGAGATGGATGAAGAATGAGAGGCTGTTGCTGTCTCACCCAGCCATCCTGGGGGGAGGATGTTGCTAGAGTCCTGCAACAAAGGTTCCATCTAGGCTAGGCCTGGTACTGCAGCTCCTGTAATGTTAACTCACCATGGAATGCCCAGGAGCTGTACTTGGTTCACAGAAGCATGCACTCATGCTAGCTCATTATTGTGGACATCGCATTGCGTTTTTCAGCAGATGATCGGGGGAGTGAGAAGCATAGAGGAAAATCTACTAACTCTCTCTGGATGACAGGTTAGAGCGTCAGCTCTTGCCTCACAAAATAATTTAATAGCCACTGCAGTGGTGGCTTAGAGGGATAAAGACCCGAATATGACCCAGGAACCCAGGTTCAGTTAGGGGCTTGGGCACTTGACAGAGTGTTAGTAGAGATGGAAGCTCCCATCCTAGAGGGGGATTCTTGCTGACCTTACATTGCTACTATCAGGCATGAGCTCTGTTGAAGGATGAGGGCAAAGTCAATGGGCAGGAGATGTACAAGCCAGTGATGGTAGCCCCTGATGGCATTGCATAAGGAAGTACACTGCATGTTATCAAAAGTATATTAATAGTACCTACAGTCAAGTAGGTACCCATATCACCATCCAAGGAGATTGGGTTAGGTCCATTCATACAAAAAAGGCTCTCGGGGACAGGATGCCAGTGAGAACTCAGCCTTCCCAAAGGTTTCCTGGATAATTGTCCTGCCACAAAGTTTCTTTCCTACAGGGTCTGAGAGAAAATTATTCACCACTGGAGAGTTAATAGGCTCTCTAGTCTTGATAAGAGGCAGGTTGGTGTTTGGTAGGTGGGGGGAGCACATATCAAAAAATATAATGACCTATGTGATAAGAGCTTGCTGGTTGTTGGGCAGTGAGTTGAAACCATTTTAAAAATATTGCTTTGTACATATTATTACACTACATTTTAGCCGGTAGTTGGCCATAGAAATTATACTATGCTTTTGCCAGTTAGTTGTTCAGCATCAGAAATGCTATTTTCTGGGACTAGGCACAGAGAACTCAGCAATTGGACTCATTGTGTATTTATCCAATGGAAGAACTTGTTTGAGATTTGATCTTTTTATTATCAACCGTTACTAACTAATGTTAGTATATTTGATATTTTATTATATTTAAGTGGTATATAACACTGATCTATGTGGACCTATTTTGGGTTCATCCAGGAATAGTAATCAAGGTATATATTCAGACAGACAAGGCATTATTTTCAGTTTTAGTCATGGCGTGATTTGCACTGTAGAAGTTTTATTTTTACAAAGCACCATCTTTGTGAATAGCGTATGGATTTTTTTTTCTAAACAGAGACTGCTGTATTGATGAGTCTGGTTACCCAGTCAGCAAATCATAGTATCTGTTTTTCTCTGCCTTCTGTATTTGTTTGCAGAAGATCACAGATGAAGGTTTAGTCAGCATCTGTAAAGGCTGCCCCAAGCTCCAGAATCTATGCATTTCTGGCTGCACCAACATTACAGATCTCTCTCTGACTGCACTAGGACTCAACTGTTCAGGACTACAGTGAGTATACTAACCTCAGGTTAGTCAGTGTACTAGACTGCATTCTCAGAAGGTTGGGGGTTGCAGTCTTTTGGTAGAATTTGCAATGTTCAGTTACAGAACAGGGGTATGACCGCTATAAAGCAGAGCTTTCCCGTCTACACCACTGATATGTGCTTATTGTTTGAAAATAACTGTTGAAATCTCTTTTGTAAATGTTCTTTTCACTAGCAGTTTTTGGAATGAAATAACGTGCCTTTTAGGCAGATGCATTATACTATTTTTTACCTTATAGGAATGTTCAGAAAAATATAGCTAATATGAAGTTCATAAAACTGCAGTTGGACATTCAAAAAGGTTCCTTTACAGGACTTGCTACTTGTCCTTTATCTCTAGGACGAACATTTAATTAGGTGCTCATTTGATTTGTAAAGTGAAATGTCATACAGTCTTTGGATGCTGCTTTTCTTAGGATCCCTTGTACTTTCCAAAGTGCTGTCTGCAGTGTACATTAAAACTTCTTCAAACTTTTAGCCATTTAACATTTGTCCCTTTTGGATGGTTTACATGCTTCAGCCATAATGATCTGTTTTCTTGCACACAGCACATCTGTAAGCACTTCATATCTGTGGTAGAATTTTTTCATTGATGCAACATGTTAAGTGATCTAAAATGTAGAAGCACCCAAGCAATATTGAAATCTGATTTTCCACTGCCATTTCAGCAGACATTTGTGGCTGTTTAACATAAAGCACAGGGTGGCTAAGACTTGATCATTTTGCCAGTAATTTTCCCAAGGGAAAAAAGCAAACTCAGATTTATATTGATTTACTTTTGTAAGTGCCTTTGCCTGAAATGTGTTCTTGTCAGTAACACTGTGCAGTCACCCCATAAATTTTTTGACATAGCATACCATTGTTGTATAATGTTAACTGTCTATATTACAGGAATTCATGGGCCTCTGCTGTATTCCTTCATAAATAAGTTGCTGCATAGAGTTTTTCTTTGGAATAATGTGACCAGTGTCTTAATTGAGAAATATCTAAGAACAAAGTAATAGCAAGCATAAATTGCCAGAGTATTGAAATTGAAATGGGAATAAGTTTTGATTGCAAAAAAAAAAAAGTTGAGGAAGGAAAAGTGAAATGTAGCAATACAGAAATTAACTAGGGAATTAAGCACTGTAATGTGGTATATGAAGGTTAGAGTAGTCAGCTAGCAGGTACCAGGCTGCTGAAATCAGTTTCACAGTATTATTGCCATAGACTTGAAACAGTCTTTAATGTTTTTTCATTCATTTTTCTGGTACCCAGTTTTGCAGTATTCAGGGACACTGGGAATCAAGAGTCTGTTTTGGCTAGCCATAGCTGTAAGGCGAAAAAATAATTATTAAATAGTATGCCAATCCTTCTCAGGACAAAAAAACACACACACACACACACACACACACACACACACACACACACACACACACACACACACACACACACACACACACACCACACACCACACACCACACACCACACACCACACACCACACACACACACACACACACACACACACACACACACACACTATGGGCTACTTCAGGGGATCAGGCTCATGTACCTATGGGCAATTTCACTGGATTATCAGTTCATTATATTACTGTGTGTTTGGGATGGAGGAGGAATGCAGATACATACCTAGGTAGAAATGACCCATGTGGACTCCACACAGAAGACAACCTAACTAGGAACCAAAGTGGTGAGTAATGTAAGGCAAAGATACTAACACTAACCACTGCACTACTGTGCCACCCAGAAATTATAGTCACAGTTCCTAAGTAATATGACCAGCAAGTGATACTAATTTTTTTGTAAACTATATTCACATTCTTCAGTTTAAAATGCAAAACTTGCACGATTCTTTGCTTGGCTCCACACATGATGTGGAAGAAAGTCGTGTAGGAAGATGGAAAATATCTTCCTAATGATAAATGTCATGGAGGCTCTTTTCATGGAATTCAGCAAGAAAACACGTCTTTCTAGTTGTACAGATGTCAGAATTTGGCAGACTCTGTTGTATCCTGGCTGTTTCAGAAGAAGAGGCAATAAAAGGTTAGAGGTAAACAATGTGGTGTTTTTTGCATAGATACAAAGTGAATATAGTGGAGGACAGTTGCTAAGGACGACACAAGAGATGGGTAGACAAGAGCTGGACCTAGCAGTTGCCTTCAGTTAGTGGATGGTTGAATATGGAATTCCCAAAGCCTGACTAGCTCGTTGCTTAGTTCTGTTTTGCACTTTAAGAAGCTGAGACTTGAGACCATAAAAGGTGTTATTTATTGACGTTTCTGTAGTGTAGAAAATGAACATTTATTTTGCAGAGAATGACAGAGTACGAGTCTTTGAAGTAAAAAAAAAAAAAAAAAAAAAACAGGTCTGCTTTTATCACACTGAAGAGTGCATGTTGTGTCCTGGCGGAGTGTCCTGTTTTGGCACAGACCTATTGAATTAATTAATTATGGACTGAAACAAATAACCTTGATGTATTACTGTTAAGTGTGGGAAGAGGTAACTATTTATAGATCTAACTTCAAGGACCCTACTTGACGGGTCCCTTAGTTGAATTCATCCTTTCCACTAATCAGAATTCAACAAATTTCAACTTCCAAGATGGCTACAGACTGAATAACAGAATAATTAGAGCTTTCCCACTGTGGAAACTGAGAGATTTTAAAAAAGCCACTGAAAGTTATCAGTTTGGAAAAATTCAGAGAAGACAGGCATGGAATGCCCTGCAGACACATCCCAAATGACTAGTCTGTTGGCAGCTAAGGCTTTACTCTAGACCAGACAGAGTTCCTCAAATTTTGGTATGAAGACATTCTTGGTTCTCTGACGGAGGTATGTCTAGGGTTTGGGTACTACACATGTAGCTTCTGGTGATACTCCTAAGAAGAACAGAAAATGAAAATCCAACCATCTTCCTACTCTAGTCATTCTTGTTTCAAGAGATCCTCAACAGAAATGGTAGCAATTATCCAAAGGGCAAAATAAATCATTTGTGGCTGTTAAACCCCTGTAGTTTCTCTCTGTTTTTCACCCTCTAGCCCTTTAAAAGAAAAAGGGGTACATCTTCTGAAGAGGATACCTCATCTAAGCCAGAATCTTTCATCTTGGATTATTCTTTCTCAGATTCATTCCACCTATTCTGGTATCTTCTTCTTCTCACATAGCATGCCATTCTGTTAAGTGGCTGTATGATGTAGGAAATGCTTCTTCCCGGTTCATTGCTGAAAAGGTACTCCCGGCTAAGGCTACAAACTCTCCCCAGAAGACATACAGAAATAGTGTGTGGATGCTGCTTTTGCTAAGGACTTCCTTTTTGGCTTTCCCTTCAGTGGAGATATTCAAAAAGCTGGAAGAAATGGGCAGACTTATGTGGGGTGTAAACAACTCTTTCTTTCCTCTGTTCCAGAATTTCTGTTATAAAAATGCACACATCAAAAGGGTAAAAAAATCTAAAAAGAAATGGCAAAACAAACCTAAAACTGATTTTAAGAGAACAAAAGGTTCTTTCCAGCACAAAACCGTCCATCTTCTGACTGCATCCTCCCATGCGCACATACACCTTGGTCATCCCCCCTTCTGTCAGTCCTCCCCTTTGAAAAAAAGATGAGTGCAGGCACCTGTATTTTTTTGAGAATCATTCAGGAAGGGTGCAGTAAACATCTTTTTAATTCCTTAGGTTCCAGAAAAAAACAGCAGAACTTGGCACTTTCCCATTTTATCAAATATTTTGCACCAGGGAGTAATATAACCTGTTTTCTCAAATCAAAAAGGAAATGGTCTCTACTCCAGACTTTTCCTGGTTCCAAGGAATGATGGAAGAAACTTGGAGACTTAGGATCTGTCAGTTCAAACTTGTTCTTAAACATTCCAAAGCTCAAAATGCTACCTCTATATTAGATTTTCCCTTCATTTTTCCAAAAGCTGTTTTGGTTGCCTTGGAACTCAGAGATGTTTATCTTCTTTTTCATTGTACCATTTTCACAGGAAATTTCTTAGATTCTGTGCCTTTGGCTTACACTTTCAGCTTACTGCCTTATTTAATTTCTCCAAGTCTTTTGAGTTTCTAATACAATGGCGGGAATGGACCCCATTGCTAAGTCAAAGTATAATTAAAGTTCATGAAATTAGTATTGTTTCAATCTTCAGTGTTAGCCAGAAGTGCTCTTCACAGCAGCCCCAATGTGACCAGAATTGACGACTCCTGCATTTCATAATGAGTTACATGTATCATAACATATCTAGGTATAATTGTGAATTCTTTTTTATAAATACCATTGCTCCTATTATTGGAACTGTCTGGGTATCCTTCTTCCAGATTGCCCTCATTTCTGCCTGTAAATCTTGGTATTTTATGACTTTGTGGCTCTGTACACAAGACACGGTTGTCACTGAGTATAGCAATCAGTGCTACTTTTGTCTTCTTTTCATGGACTACTATATCTGGTTTTCTCGCATCTGTTTTTTGAACTGTTGGTAATGGGTGATCCCATGTAATATAAACTTCATCATTTTCTATAATGCTTTGTATTTCATGTTTCCAGTGCTTCTCGGCTACTTCAATAGCACAATGTTTGCACAATCCCCAGTGCAACAGTCTTTAGTTTATTATTTGCAATAGTATACAATAGATCCTGATCTGTTCTAATACTGCATGTTGCTTTTATCACATCTTTCTGAGTATTTTTATATTTCCAGCTGTGACACTTGTCATAATTTCTTTATAGTTTTCACTATTCGATACTTCCATGATGGCATTTGATTTATCCCCTTCCTTTCCCTTACTGCCCTGTATCTTTGTGGTAAAACTTTATTATTAATTTGGCTGCACAGTAATGTATTCTCTTTACTTCTGTTATATCACATGAGTTTCTGTGAACAGTCCTGATTATTGTGTTGATTTGTGTTCATTTGTTTTATCAAACTTTTAACATTTTGGGTCTTACTGACTTTCTGTAGTCTATTTCTTTTGTTGATCTTAATATGTCTATCCATCTCTATTAAATGAAGCAACTCTTCCCTTAGATCATTTTCTTCTAAACTGAGGGCATATTCTTTGCTCTCCATTTCCTGTGCATTTTACAGAAAGTTCCAGAGCATCTTGCTGTGCCATTTTCTCTGCATTTTCATCCTGTCATTCGTTGCTCTTTTATATGTGAACCCACTGGCCTATTATGCCATAATATTGACTGCATCAGAGTTGCCACAGTTGTTCCTTCCCTTGCTGTGCAACTCCAAATAAACTTTTATACTGGCTTCCTGCTGTGTCTTCGTATGGCAACTGGTCAGATGATCTGAAGTAGTTAACTTCATTTGTTCATCAACCTGTGGGTATCGGATCCATATCAGATCCGAGCCAGCAGCTTTAAACAGCTAAGATCTGAGCTCCAAGCTCCTCCCCTTACCCATAATCCCCTGCCAACCCTCTCTGACCTCAGATCTCATTTGCCATGGTTGAATCAGCAGCTTTGAACGAGTTCCAGGCGTGGGAGTTAGTCGTTTTATGAGGAAAATCTTATTATCTACCCTTTTTTTTCCCCCGTAGTTAAATTACTGTTGTGTGTGTTGCTCCCTACTTAGAATCTTAGTTATAAAAATTGTTAATTGTTTTATTTAGTCTAGTTTAATTCCCCGTGTGTGTGAAGGCATGTGCATTGGGCCTTGTGTGTTTTTTAGTCAGTCTATATCTGAGGCCCCAAAACCCATTTTCTCTAAATGCACCGAGTGTGGCCATAAGCTATCCCCAGCGGATGGCCACACTCAGTGTGTTATCTGCCTTGGGGTTGACCACCTCTCCTCAGGCTGCACTATTTGTGCAGCCTTCAACCCCAGGGCCATAAAGGACAGGAGGTTGAAGTTGATTCTGGCGGGACTTCTGCCCCCGGACTCGACTTCGACCTCCTCTCCCTCTGTGGCACCTGCCGCGGCAGTGCCTCCTTCTGCCCCTGCTCCCCTGGCTGGGACTCATCCCTCCCACCTTAGGCCAGGAGGAGAGGGAAGCAAGGCAGGAGAGGAAGAAAGAGAGACATCACAAGCGGCGGACCGAGTCTTCCTCCTCGTCTCCGCCAGCTAAACAAGCAGCCTCTCCCAGGGCGTCCGGGACTTCTCCTTCCCAGCTCCATTCACCTCGTTTCTCCCCAGAGCCGGAGGAGGAGACCCGGTCGCCTTCGAGGTCATCAAGGCGGCACTCCCAGCCCGCCTCGGTGGCCACTTCTAGCTCCACCCGAAGCTTGTCCAGTGTAGATATGGACCGGATGATGCATAGGTTCCTCCAGGCCCAGCTGCAGATGGGAGTGCTCCTGCCTCCCCCCCTCCGGGGGGGAGCTCGACCCCCTTTTTTGCCCCGATTGCTCCTTCTCCGACCCACTTCGGATCCGAGTTGCTTAGGAGCTGGGGGAGGACCGGCACCGATAGTACCCCGTACTTCGGCTCCAACCGCACCGTCGATTTTGTCGGGTCCCTTTTCGGATCCAAGCTCTTGTAGCTGAGAGCTGAGCTTCAGATCCGGAGGTGTCAGTGTGTCTTCGGCTCCGTCTCAGTCGGAGCATACTGGCCCTTCGGATCCGATTGCTTCAGCGCCGGCTCCGATCCACACACTGGATCCGAGGGGACTGCTCTCGGATCCAAGGGAGAGCAGTTCTCCTTCGGCATTCGATGTTGTGGAGAGGGTATTGTCGAGGGATTCGAGGCTCCAGGCTCCTTCTATGGTTCCACCCTGCACTCTCTCTCAGACGGGCCTACCTTCCATCAACCGGCCCCAGGGACAGCCTGCGCCTACTTCCCAGATGGTTCCCTTGGAGGAACAAGATGTGGTTGGTGAGGCCTCTTCGGACAGCCCCCCCCCCCCCGAGGAGGTTCCTCACAAACGTAAGTACAAGAGGAGGCACTTGGACTCACCTGAGTCCTTGACGGAGGACACAGATTTAGAGGAAGGGTAAGGTTCCCCAAGGTCACCCCCCAAAGACGTCTCCTTCGGAGACATTATGAAAATGTTACGCATTAGAGGGAGGCAGTCTGCCCAAAAACCTTCCCTGGATGAGTCTGTGTTTCTGGAGGCATTTGACGCAGGCCCAAATACCTCTTGGGTGTCCCCTCCCGCCGATCCCCTGGTAGATTTGATCACTACCAGGACATGGAAGGAACCGGGCCCTGTGGAGCCCATTCCTAACAGACCAGATAGAATCCTCAGTCCCCTCACTGATAGGACGGTTTGTAGCAAGGGTGCTCCTGTAGATGCCATGTTGGTGGCGGCCGCCACCAAGAAGGAACTAGCCCAGGAGAGTTCCTCGGTCCACCCTCCCGACAAGGAGTCTCGGACGATGGACTGCCTGGGGAAGTGGATGTTCACTTCAGCTACCTTCGCCGTAAGGACGCTGAATTATATGGCACACGTGATACGACTCCAGCGGGATCTTATCAAGGAATACGCCGGGTCTCCCCCAGAGTCCATGTCGGCCGAGGATAAAAAGGTATTCTCAGCTTGAATGGCCACTCTTAAGTCCATTTCGAACACTTCTATGCAGCTCCTTTCCCATGCTATGGAGGGAGCCGCTAGAGCTAGCGGAGCGGGCATAGTCTTACGGCGGCATGCTTGGCTCCACCTTTGCGATTTTGCGGAACCCTTCAAGGCGTCCTTCGCGAATGCCCCATTTGATGGTTCTTCGCTATTTGGCAAGACTGTCCGTGACACGCTGGTCCAGAGCGAGAAAGACGGGAAGATGTTGTCTGCCGTCGGAGTCTGCTTCTCAGCTCCCCAGAGGTCCTTCTCCATTAACCAAAGGGGAAAAAAGAAGATGTCAATCTCAATCTCAGTAGTCCCGTTTTGCTCCGGACCCCTCGTCCTTCAGAGGCAGAGGAGGACAGGGTGGATGCCGGCCTAGAGGCAGAGGGGGACTGAAGAATTTCGGGTCAAGAGAACCCTTTTCGGATTGGCCCACGCAGCAGCCCTGAAGGGTTGCCCGACTGTTACACTCTGGAGGCAGTCAGGGGGGGGGCACTTCTCGAGGCACCAAGCCGTTTGGGAGTCCATCACAACAGATCACTGGGTGCTTCGAATCATATCCAGAGGTTGCAAAATTCCCTTTCTGTATCCCCCTCCCAGACCCCAGAGCCAACCCGATGTCCCACCCAATCAAAGGGAGGCAGCAGCTGCAGAAATAAGCCAGCTGCTACAAAAAAGAGCGATCCAGCACGTCCCCTGAGACCAATCCGGATCGGGCTTTTACTCCAGGTTCTTTCTGGTGCCACAAAAGACGGGGGACCTAAGGCCAATCCTCGACCTGTCCTTTCTGAACCTGTCAGTGGCCAAAGAAAAGTTCCGGATGGTCACCATTCAATCCATTCTCCCACTGTTACAGGAGAACGACTGGATGTGCTCAATAGACCTCAAGGATGGCGTACTACCACATTTTGATGGACAGACGATCCAGTAGGTTTCTCCGCTTCCAGCTAGGAGCCAGCCACTTCACCACAGCCCCCAGGGTGTTCACCAAAGTTTTGGCAGTTGTAGTGGCCCACCTGAGACTCCAGGGGGTACAGGTCTTCCCGTACCTGGACGACTGGCTCCTGACCGCCCCCACCAGGCATCTACTATGTTCAGCCAGAAATTACTTCCTTCACTTGGCTCCCGGCTGGGAATCACAATCAGCCTCAAGAAATCTTCCCTTCAACCAACACAGACCCTGGACTTCATAGGAGCCAGGTTAGACACAAACCTATTGAAAGTCATCTTAACTCCGGACCGGCTTCGAACTCTGAAGCTCCACGTACTGGCCCTTCTACAATCCTCGGCTCCTCCAGCGGAATTGGTTCTGATGGCTCTAGGTTCCATGGCGGCAACAATCAATCTGTTACCTTTAGCGCACTTGAACATGAGGATACTTCAGTGGACCTTGCAGGTTCAGTGGTCCATCCTGCAACATCCACTGAATTCTCCCATTTCCCTCAGCAGGATTTGCAGGAAATCCCTTCTCTGGTGGATCCAGTCCCCGGACCTCCAGAAAGGCCGTCCCTTTTCTATGTCCCCTCCTCTAGCCACAGTGACCACGGATGCTTCTCGCCTAGGGTGGGGGGGCACTGTATGGGCAGAACCGTCCAAGGCACGTGGACCCATTCAGAGACCTTGTTGCATATCAATGTCCTAGAGATGAGAGCGGTGCTTTTGGTGTTGCAAGCACTCCAGGCCCTTCTTCCCTTAGGGACAGTTGCAATTCAGACAGACAACATGTCAGTAGTCTGGTATATCAACAAACAGGGGGGAACCAGATCCTACCCACTTTGTCGAGAGGCCATGAGAGTTTGGGAATGGGCGATCTCCACCAACCGCTTTCTCATAGCGATGCACATACCGGGTCGGTCAAACATTTTGGCAGACAGGCTGAGTCGAACCATCCTCTCACCGTACGAGTGGTCTCTGAACCCCAGAATAGTGAAGCAAATCTTCCTCAAGTGAGGTCAACCTTGCTGTGATCTCTTCGCGTCTCCTTCAAACGCAAAGTGAAGGGACTACTTCGCTCTAATTTCCCCATCAGGGGAATCCCCCAAGAGACACTCTGGTGCATGTTTGGCTATCCGGTCTACTTTATGCTTATCCCCCTCTTCCCACCATGCTAAAATTCTTGCAGAAAGCCCGTCGGTTGGGGAGCAGAGTCATCCTCATAGCCCCATTCTGGCCTCGTCAAACATGGTTGCCATGCCTATGGTCTCATCTGGTGAATCCTCCATGGATTCTAGATCCCACCCCGGATCTGATCTCTCACCCACTAGGATTATCAACCCCGAATTTGGACAACCTCAAGCTCACAGCTTGGTTGATCCAGTTCCAGTAATGGCTAGGACTCCCGGTATCTCGTCCCCTGTTAAGGCTATTTTAGTAGCCACTCATAAACCTTCTACGAGAAAGGTTTATAACAGCAAATGGAAACGCTTTACAATCTGGGCGGAGCATAGAAAATTGGATCCCTTTACAGCTCTGATACCAGCAGTGTTAGAATTTTTGTCAACTTTATTCGACCAAGGTGCTAGCTCTTCTACGGTCAAAGTCCAATTAGCCGCTATTTCCCAATATCATGTGGGAAGTGATCTTGGTTCCTTAGCCTCTTCCAAATTATGTAAGACTTTCTTAAAAGGCACTTTCCTCTTAAGGCCTCCGGTTAAAGATGCAGTCCCTCCATGGGATTTAACCCTTTTTCTCCAGTCTCTGACGGCCCCTCCATTTGAACCTGCAGCTTCGGTGGATCTAAAATATTTATCTTGGAAGACGGCTTTTCTCATCGCTATCACTTCAGCTAGAAGGGTTTCGGAGCTTCAAGCCCTCTGCACCAAACCACTTGGTCTTCCATAAAGATAGAGTTTCCCTCAGGACCAATCCCTCCTTTCTACCCAAAGTTGCTTCTGAGCCCAGTATCAATCAATCTATTAATTTACCAGTTTTCTTCCCAAATTATCAAAACAAGGGTGAATACAAACTACACTCTCTGGACATACACAGGCAATTGAAATTCTACTTGCACAGGACCGCTGAACATAGGAAATCTGAGCAACTCTTTGTATCCTTTGCTAAATCCTCTTTGGGCAAGCCAGTATCAAAAGTTACATTGTCCAGATGGATTTCCCAATGTATACTTCTGGCATATAAGAGTTCTGGCCGGCCTGAACCTGAAGGAGTCCACGCTCATTCTACCCGATCGATTTCTACTTCTGCTGCCTTTTGCTCCAGAGTGTCCTTGGATGACATTTGTTCAGCAGCCACTTGGGCTTCGTCCCATACTTTCATCAACCATTACAAGTTGGATATCATTTCCAGAGGGAGAGCATCCTTAGGCCCTGCAGTGCTTCGTAATATCCTTCCATGAGGACCTGCCAAGTTTGGGTAGCTGGGGACTCTGTCCCACAGGTTGATGAACAAAGGAAGTTAACTACTTCAGATAAAGAAGTTATGTACTCACCATAACGTTCCATCTGAGTAGGTAAACTTCATTTGTCAGCAACCAACCCCCCCCCCCCTCCATCCCCCTAACCTATAGTGCGTCCTAAAAGGATTCCTTGTCCTTTTCTCCGGATAACACCAGGTTAGGATGTGCAGGTGATCCTTGTTTTGTAATGTTCTGTGTTACTACAGCAAACTCGATCTGAAGTCAGAGAGGGATGGCAGAGGATTATGGGTAAGGGGGAGGAGCTTGGAACTCGGATCTTAGCTGTTTAAAGCTGCCGGCTAGGATCCGATATGGATCCGATACCCACAGGTTGCCGACAAATGAAGTTTACCTACTCAGATGGAACGTTATGGTGAGTACATAACTTCTTTTTTCCTGCTCCACTGGTTGCTTCTTAATTTGGGGATTCATTATTTTATCCTGCTGTGATGTTTAAAGAGTTAGATTTTCTATCAGTCCTTCACTTCGCAGGTAATTCATAACCTTAGTTTTTAATTCTTTAACTTCTGCATTACTTATCTGCTTTTCCTCCTTGTTTTCTTATTCTTTGTGTTGTAAAATTTTCCATATCCAGATGCCTCTGCCTGTATTTCTTTTCAAATATCTTCAGTGTTACTCTTTTTTTATTGATTTACTTTGCTTTCTCATTTGCATAAATATTGCACCATATGAAGTCTCTCTTTCTTTCCTATATGTCCATGTTTCTTCTTCAGATGTCTCCTGCTCCTCCTGTTTCTCCTTACTTGGGGGACTCACTGTTCCTGTGGTATAGTCTGTGTTAGACTTTCTACACTAAATCCTGCAGTTCACAGGTATTCCATAACTTCTGCTTCTATTTTTTTAACATCTTCTTTACTAATCTTCTGTCTGTTCCCTCTTTGTGATCTTATTTTTTTGTATTGTGAAATTTTCCATATCTGGGTGCCTTTGCCTGTATTTCTCTTTGAATATCTTTGGGGCTGCTTTTTTTATATTGATTAATTTGACTTTCTCCTTTGCATAAATGTTGCATTATATCATCTCTCTTTCTTTACCATGTCCATATTTCTTTTTTATAACTTTCAAAGTCTTGCCTTGCCTTTTGGGCTCTTCTCTGCTCCAAGAGTGTTTACAAAGTGTACTGCTGTTATTGGAGACTCCAGGGTATTCACATTTAACCTTTCCTAGATGGTTTTCCTAACCCAAGCAATTTCTCTTCACAAAATTCTTTAGGACATAGAGTTTACAATCAATTTCTTTCAGAATCTGGAATTCCCTTTGAATGTTAATAGGTCGAATCATCTTCTTTCCATTGTGCAGTGTTCCTAGGTTGTCATCTCAAGTCTTTTCTGATGATGGCTTTTCTACCTTCGCACAATATTATATTCTTAATAGGTTTATCATGTATAGAAAGTAGTCGGTCTCTCACCTCTGCAAGAGAGATTTTGGGAGCCCAGGGGTGTTTGTAACCCACCATTCCAATGATTCCTTATGCCAGAATGCAAATTAGGAAAATCCAGTAGTGACTAAAGTCCATATGAGCTGAACACTGTAATCGCGTATCCTTCACTGTTACTCTGTTGCCATTTATGAAGAAATAAATAGTTTGATGGATCACAAAAATAAACTTGAACCTGGGAGTTCAGTTCATATTCTGCCTCCTCTTTAGAGTGTCTCAGCATATGCATAAGATTTACTTAGTTTCAGAGAGCACGGATTTTGGTCAGAAAAGGATAAAAAAAAAATATGTATGAACATAAAAGAGATGACTGCTTTCATTGTAGCTCTCTAGTTCTTCCATCACTTATTGTCCACGGGAACTCTCTAGGTTCTGGCAGATGATACAACTGTTATGTGGTATATCAAGAAAGAGGGGAGGGTAGAAAATCTTACCCCTGTGCACACTTGCAGTGATAGCTTGGGACATTGATATTCACCACAGTTATTTCTCCAGGCAGTGTATTTTCCAACAGAACAGCTTGGCAGATCACTTGAACAG
Organism: Protopterus annectens; assembly: GCF_019279795.1. Classification (NCBI taxonomy): domain Eukaryota; kingdom Metazoa; phylum Chordata; order Ceratodontiformes; family Protopteridae; genus Protopterus; species Protopterus annectens. Next base: position 806,112,908 of record NC_056731.1, on the reverse strand, counting down.
GTCAAGGGCAGACCCGTTAAGAATGGATATCATATGGGGAGGTCTTACTGCAGATTGTCCATCAGTGGGGTATTCCACAATTAGTTCAGTTGCGTCTTGTCAGAGCCATCATAGGTTCATAGATAGGAACTAGACTATCGGCCCAAGGGCCTATGCAAGCCTAGCCAACAAGGTTCCCTGGCTTACGCCACCCAAGAAAGTTATTTTCCTGTGCCACTGACGAGCGGAGAGACAGAAGTGATCCCCGGGGTGTATTTCCTATTTCCCATCCACTCATCAAGATTTTTCTTGAAGAGTGCTAATGAAGAACTTTGCTTGACATAGATGGGTAGCCTGTTCCAGAGTATGGGAAGTCTCTGGGATAGGAATCTATCCCTCCAGCATGTCCTGTTTATTGTGGTGACAAGGTTTAGGTCCCTAGAGCGTGTAGCTCGGAGGGATTGGGATTTCTTTAGGTGTAGCATGTCGAACAGCTCTGGGTTTGACATAGCTTTATATGTTAGGCAGAGATCACCTCTGAGTAGGCGATATGCTACGGAGTAAAGCTGGAGTTTTTTGAGGCAGTCAGTGTAGGGCATTTGTTTGAGTCCAGTAATCCTCTTTGTGAGGTACTTCTGTGGCTTTTCCAGCTGCTGCAGATGTCTTGTGAGGTACATTCCAAAAGGGGCGTTGTACTCTATAATGGGTCTAATGAGTGATGAGTAGAGGGTAACGATGACCTCTTTTTTCCTGGACGAGAACCCTTTTATGATGGTGTGCCATGTAGAAGGACTTCCTGACTACTATGGCGATGTGACTATCAAAGGAGAGACCACTGTCCACCTGGGTCCCAAGTCTTATCACGCATTCAGTGTTAAGTAGATTGCTGCCTATGCGGTAGTTCATGGGTACAGAGTTTTTACCAAAGGGGATGACACTGCACTTTTTGGCATTGAGCTTGAGGCCACGGCTCTGACACCAGGCATCTGTCTCAGAGAGGCCCTTCTGTAGGATTTTTACATCATTTGGGGACTTGACTATGGCTCCTAGTTTGCAGTCATCTGCGAACTTCATTATCCAGAGGCCTTCTGTGTTAGCCTGTACTTCAGAGAAGTAGATACCAAACAGGAGCGGTCCCAGGACAGAACCCTGTGGTACTCCACTTGTCACTGGTTTGAGGTCACATTTGGAGTCTGCAACTTTTACAGTGTGGGTTCTGTCAGTGAGCCAGTTGGCAACCCATCTTGTGACATAGGGGTTTATGCCTAGTTTATTGAGTTTAGCTATAATTCCAGAATGGGGGATAGTGTCAAAAGCCTTGGCGAGGTCAAGATAGGCTGTGTGAACCACTTTACCCTCATCTATGGCTTTAATGACTGCCTCAAAGAAGTCGATCAGGTTCAGGAGACATGATCTGCCTTTCACAAACCTGAACTGGGTGGGATCCAGAGTTTGGAGGTTACCAATGTCTTTGTTTATGAGTTCCATGAGGATATGTTCCATGGCTTTGCATACTAGGCTCGTCAGGCTAATAGGTCTATAGTTCCTGGGTTCAGTGGTGGCTCCCCCTTTGTGGAGTGGGATAACTGTTGCTGTGCACCATTCAGTGGGCGCAAAGCCTGATGCAAGGCTATTATTGAACGTGGTGCTTAAGTGGGGAAGCCAGTTAATTCTGAAGTTCGTGTAAAACGCAGCCTTGGATGTTGTCCGGTCCCATGGATGCTGTGTTTTTGGCTTTAGAGAGTGCAGCTTTCACCTGCGTAGTTGTGATTACAGGGGCTCTGCATTCTTCCTGTATAGATATGGGTCCTTTAGGGGGTGAGGGGGGGGTAAAGTTAGCACTGAATCTGGTGAGGGGGGGTAAAGTTAGCACTGAACCTATCTGCCAGGATGTTGGCAATATCAGTTGGTTCTGTAATTTTCATGCCTTTGTGCTGTAACTCAGAGCAGATCTGGGTGTTGCCATTGAGATTCTTGACATAGCTATAGAATGTTTTGTGGTTGTCCTTGGAATTAGTGGCAATTTTATTTTCGTAGCTAGCTTTGGAGGATCTTATAAGGGATCTCAGCTTCTTACTGAGGCTGACCAGGGAGCTCCTCCACTCATGGGATTTTACTCTTTTGCAACAGTTTCTTCCTTCTGTTGTACAGTTTGTTTATGGCAGGGGACCACCAGATTGGCTTCCTTTTTTTGGAGGATAGCGTCTTGGTTCTGTTTGGGATAGCACGATCCATGCATTCATGTAGGTGCTTATAGAGCATTTGTGTAGGATTCAGCAGTTGTAACTGTATTGTCCATCTGCATGGGTGTCATGAAGTTCACTACTTCTGTCTTAAGAAGCATGAAGTTGGCTTTGGAGAAAATTCTTGCTGTGGTTTCCTTAATGGGGGGTGGGGGTGGGATGTGGATATCAAGGGTGATTAGCTTATGGTCGGATCGGACCAACGAGGAGTTGACTTCAGGTGTGGAACACCGGTCACTCATGTTGGTAATGACTAGGTCTAGGATATTGTTGCCCCTGGTGGGGGTGTGGATAAGTGGATCTAGGGCATTGGAGTTTATGAATTCCAGAAAGCGTTGCACTAAGGAGTTAGTACATGAGTAGTTTTCCCAGTTAATGGTGGGGTAGTTGAAGTCGCCCATTATTAGGGAGTTTGGTTGAACCCTAATATTTTCCAGTACATCAAGAAAAGAGGAGTGGGAATCCTGGTGCATGGTGGGGGATCTGTAGCAAGCTACAATTTGGATTGCAGTTTTGCCAAGAGTTAGTTGCACTTGGATAACCTCGGATGCATTATGCTGAGCAACTAGCCTGGAGGTGTGGATATCCTTAATGAATATGGACACACCCCCACCTTTGGTGTTTCGGTCCAGGTTAGATGGCCAAAAAGTGTGGTATGAGTTATAGCCTGGTAGTGCAGGGGTGCTCTCTGGAGCCTTGAACCAGGTCTCAGTCACTGCACAGATATCGATGTTCTCCATTTTAAGGAGTGCCTCGAGTGAGTGCATTTTGAAATTTAGACTTCTATCATTGAGTAGCATTACCCTCAGTTTTTGCTTACCTGTTCCTGTTATGGTGGTGAATTTGTTACTTGAACCCTGCCTAAAAAAGACACTATAGGGGCAGCAAGAGCCTTAGCCAGTATCCAGAATCCTAGCGGCAACAGGTGCAGGCCATCTGTGGCAAAGCATCGTGGTCTGTCGGCCATGTCATCCCAAGCAGACAGATACTGGATCCCCTTTGAATTACACCAGAAGCTTAGCCAATTGTTGTACTGCGGTATCCTTCTGGGCGATGGCAGAATGCTTCTCAGGGCTAGGGTCATACCTGCCTGGGCTACAAGATCGCAGAGCTCTTCCATGTCTCTCTTCATGTAGTCCAGGAAGGTACGTCTCAGGTCATTCACACCAACATGGACAATGACAGAGTCATATTTGTACTTGTTGTGGAGTGACCTGAGTGCGTGGGTTATGTGGCGGATCCTGGCACCCGACAGGCAGCTGACAGTAACCTTCTCCTTGTTTAGCCTGGTGAGTGGGACATCAGTGTGCCTGACTATAGAGTCACCTATGACTAGTGTGTTGGGTATGTTGTTTTGCCTTATTGGCTGTGTTTGAGTAGCACACTGAGTCTGTGGGCTATGTGTCATTTGGGCTCTGTTGGGGGATGAAGGTTGCTTGTGTTTCTGCTTTGGAGGTCTCTGTTGCTTAGGCAGATTATTATTGAGAGCCTCCGCGAATGTTTTTGAGTTTCTATGTGTGGATTTTGGTGGTGTAGACGTAGTGAGACTATGTGATGAGTGTGGTGTGGTGCAAATGTTTACCTTCTCCTCATGACTGTCAGGTTCAGTCTTGGTTGGTGAGAACTTTACTTCCAGTTTGGCTAGATAAGTGCATCTCTCACAGGTTGTAGTGTTGGGTGGTAGGAGGAGAGGGCTGTCTGTGTACATGAGGCAATTTCTACATTGCCTCAAGGTGCCCAGATTCATCAGATAGACAGGGGAGAACACTGGGAGCTGACCCTTGGACATGCCTGAATAAAAAAATATTTTCCTCTAGATAAGTGAGGAAAGTGAGTACAAGAGCTGTTTTTCTCAACGCCAGTGAGAAAAGTACAAAAACTGTTTTCCTTTAGGTAATGAGGAAGATTGAGTGCTATAGTAATTAGTAGCTTATTTAGTGTTTACAAGTTCTGAACAAGTGCTGAGTATGAATAAGCAAATTTAAGTGCTAAAACTAAGAATGTGTAATTCATCTGAAAATATTTTGCTCAAGGACTCCTAGCAAGGAAGGCTGGCAATGGACTCCTTCACCTTCACTTGGAAAGAGAAATTCCTGCATCCCTTTCTTCCCTTTTTTCTTATACAAAAGGTCCTCCTGAAAATTCAGAAGGACAAACACATCATTTTCTTGATAAACCCCTTTTGGCTTAGGCAGAACTGGTTCTCACTTCTCATTCAAGTGGCCAAGGGCAGTCACTAGTCATTACCCCAAATGATGAACTTGCTCACACAGCAGAAAGGACTCTTTCATTCATCCCACTCTGAAGGCTCTCAACGTCACAGTTTAAATGATAAAAGTTTGATTCCATTTGGGCACCTGTATTCTGAGAATATGCTACAGGTAATAAAGGAACCTGCAAATAGAAAGTAATATACATCTTAGTGGAAGAACATTTCTTTTTGGTGCCATGACAGGATAGAATCCTTTATCAGTTAGATATACCTTTTATCTTCCAATACCTCTGTGAGCTACTCATTTTAAGTCTGGCATACATTTCCATCTCAACCTGTCTTCCTTTAAGTCCACCTCTTTCTATGTATTGTGAAGTCAAGCAATTGCTAAAAGGCACCCTACATATCAGGCCACCCAGAAAAGCAATTCCTTCTTCATGGGACCTAAATTTTGTGCTTGAGGAATTGACTTTGCCATATTTTTAAACCATCTTTATCTTCCTTAAAGTTGTGTACATGGAAAACTGTTCATGTTATGTTGTCCTTATCTCTCCTTCATTCTTGCTTGGTGGGTTCGGAGCCAATACTCTGCTCTGACTCGGCCGTATCCTAAAGCTCGAGAGCTGCCACTGGCTCGAGGCTAGACCCTATCCCAGCATGCCTAGCAAGAGTAACCCAGATCTCATTTGCCGCTTGAAGCTTTGGGATTGTCTGCGACCGGCTCAGGCTAAGTTGTACTTTTTCTTGTTATTTTTTTGTCAAGAATCTTGATATTTTCTTAATTGTAGTATTCCTTGTAGTTAGGGGTTGCTAACTGTTTAGGTACTTCCTGTCTATCTTCCTATTTTATGCTATTTTTTTTTTGCTGTTTGTTGTTGAGGCTGTCATTTCCTTCTCTCAGGCCTACTAATCCTCCATGAATCCATTTGAGGATTCACTTTTCCCTTTCAGACCATTTTAGTTAGAGGGCTTCTTTCCCCCCTTTCTTTTACTTTCCCTTTTTCAGGGGCAGCTTGCCATTTAAGTTAAAGGCATCTGCTTGGTCAGAGGGGTTTTGTTTAACTTAGAGACTCTCCTCTTTCCGTCTCATCTGATTTAAAAAAAAAATTATATATATATATATATATAGATATATATATATATATATATATATATATATATATATATATAGATATATATATATATATATATATATATATATAGATAGAGATATATATATATATATATATATATATATATATATATATATATATATATATATATATACATGCCTAGTCCTTTTGGCTGTTTTTGCTGTTTTTCTTCTACTACTGTTATTAATAATTGTTGTGGTGGTTACTGTGGTTTATCAGACATGCCCAAGGAGTCAGCAAAAGAATCCAAGCCTTCAGGATTCAAAAAAATTTCATTCCTTCACTCAAAAGATGTCATTGACTGATGGCCATCCTAACTGCATCTACTGCCTGGGAGCCATTCACCTGCAGGACTCTTGTTCCATTTGTCATGGTTTTAGCTCTAGGGTCCTGCAGGAGCGGAAAAATAAGTTGATTCTGAGAGGGTTACTGAAAGTGCCCTTTGAGGCATCTGTGGAAGGAGATCAGGCAGGCAAATCAGATGGGCCGTCCAAGAAAGTGTCTGTCGGCTCCGAGCTCGGAACCATTGAAGGCTCATGACAAGCAAACATGTTAGTCAGATCCAAAGTCAGTCGGGTCTGACAAGACACAATCTCCTTCAGTTCCACCAGTGTCCTCAGAACTGACCAGGATCCATAAAAGAAACCGGTCTCCTTCCTTGGAAGCCGGTACGCTCTATAACTCGGTCTCCTCTGCTCCAATCTGTGACAGGTAGTCACCATTTATCCACCCATTCTTCTCAATCATCCAGCCTCTCGGATGATGATGTGGAAAGGCTGGTGAAGAGGTTACTTAAGACTCCGGCCTTGGCAAAAATTTTATCGAGCCCAGCCCATATGGATGTGGAGCCGCCTGTCCAATCTACTTTGTCGTCGATTCCTCCTTCGACTCATTCAAGTTCGTAGCTGGAGTGCATGGAAGTCGTTGTGGTGGAACCATCAGACCTGAAAACCACTAGTCTCTCGGGTCTGACATCTGCTTCAGTACCACCTTCTGTCGAGAGATCTGGGGACTGAGACTTCTTCGTCGGCTCTGGGCGGAGAGTGGGATCGGACCCTTGCTGGTTCCTACTCTCCCACTCAGGGCTTCGGCGCAGGTGAGGTCGGCTCCTACGTCAGCCTCGAAGCCATCTCACTTGGTGTGGGGGACATCTCTGGGCTCTACGGAGCCGGAGACTCTCTCGGGCCGAGATCGTGGTGCCTTTGAGGTGATGGAGTGTGCTGTCCTCCCAGACTGCTCCACCCTCTGCTTCAGCTGCTCAGTCCCCTTCGGGGCTGGTGTCTACCTCCGCATCACCCCTCCATCCAAAGCATAGGGAACCAGTGCTCCAGGACACCCCTTTGGGTGACCCCCCATCTGAAACCTCCCCAGAGTACCCCTCTGAGGAAGTCCCTCAGAAGAGGGCTTGTAAGAGGAAGCATATAGACTCCCCTGAGTGTCTCACTTCAGACACGGATTTGGAGGACTCATAAGGGTCCCCACGGTCCTCCTCGGAGGATGTCTCATTTTCAGACATCCTGGAAATCCTCAGGCAGAGGGATGGCTGGAAATCCCAAATCCCTTTCCCCTTCTGAAGATGAGTCCGTGTACCTGGAGGCTTTTGGCTTCCGACCCTCCACCTCTTGGGTGTCTCCTCCTTTCGACTAGCTACTGGGGGTGGTCAAGTCGAAATCCGTGGAGCTCTCCAGAATCTATGGAACCAGTTCTGAGGAGGCCCATTAAATTTATCCTAGTGCCAGAGGACAAGCTTTTTCTGTCTGTGTGTTCCATTTGATGCTATGGTGGTTGTGGCAGCCACAAAGAAGGAATTGGCAAAAACTTCTTTTGTCCATCCGTCGAACAAAGAGTCCCATATGATGGACAGATACGGGAAGCGTGTGTTTTTATCAGCGGCCTTTACCCTTAGGTCACTGAATTATTTGTCCCATTTCACTCATCTCCAGAGGGATCTCCTCAAAGAGCTGGGAGATGCTCTTCAGGATCCTACAGCTGCGGGGCTTCAGATAAGACTGCTTCCTAGCATGCAACCTTGTCTTCTATAGTCAACTCGTCCATGCGACTCATCTCTTACGCAGCCAATGGAGCAGGCTGGGCAGCCTGCACAGGAATTGCCTTACAAAGACATTCCTAGATGCACCTTTGCAAGTTCACGGAGCCCTTCAAGTCCTCCTTTACCAATGCCCCATTTGATGGCTCGTCATTGTTTGGGCCCAAGATAAAAGAGACTCTTACCAGGTGTGAGCAGGATGGTAAAACTCTGTCTGCTGTGGGAGTACTTTTCTCTGCCCCTACTAGACCTTATCCCAAAGGTCAAAAAGGTGGGAAAATGTGTGGTTCTGGAAATCCTAGGGAACGTTACCTGATGCACGTGGTGATTTTTCCCCTAGGGGCAGAGGGGGAAATAATAATGGGAGACGCCACCCTAGCAGCAGAGGGGGTCCGCAGAATCAGGGCGACATATACTTTCTCTGGTAGGCCCTTCCAGCACTCCTGAAAGGAGGCTCGCCTGTCCACCTCTAGAGGCAGTCGGGGGCAGATTGTCACTGTACCCAGAAGCCTGGCAAAGTATCACAAAAGACACATGGGTACAGTCAGTAATATCCAGGGGATACAGCATTCCTTTCTCCATGCCACCTTTTCCCAGAAAACAAAAATCAATCCCAGATGTCCAACCCAGTCTACGGGATCAAGCAAACCTAGAAGTTCAAAGGTTGCTAGAAAAACGAGCCATCCAAGAAGTCCTCGCAGACCTAATCGGATCCAAACTTACTCAAGGTTCTTTTTAGTTCCAAAGAAAACAGGGGACTGGAGACGCATTTTGGATCTCAGCAGGCTGAACAAGATTGTCAAAAAAAACAAAGTTCCAGATTGTCACATTGCAGTCCATTCTTCCCTTTCTGGGAAAGGACAATTGGATGTGCTCCATTGATCTCCAGGATGCGTGCTACCACATCAAAATGGACAGGCAATCCAGGAGATATCTACACTTCCGGCTAGGAGCCATTCATTATCAGTTCAGAGCTCTGCCCTTTGGTCTTACTACAGCCCCCAGAGTGTTCACCAAATGCATGGCAATAGTTACGGCTCACCTGAGGTGTCTAGGATTCGGGTGTTTCCATATCTAGACAACTGGCTCCTTAACGCCACCACCGAGCAACGACTAATCATAAGCAAGGGACACCACAATTTGTCTCTGCTCAGAGTTAGGTATCACTATCAACTACGAAAAATCTGCCTTGTTGCCCTGTCAGCATATTACATTTATAGGGGCAGATCTAAATTCAAAAGGCATGATTGCAAAATTGCCTCAGGAGAGAGTGTCAAACATACAACATCGGGTGTGTCAGTTTTACTCAGGAGAAAAAATATTCAAGCAAGATTTGTCCTCAAAGTGCTTGGCTCAATGGTGACAGCAATAACACTAGTTCCTTGGCATGCTTCCATATGAGGATATTGCAGTGGCTTCTTTTTGCTCAATGGTCCATGCAGAATCTTCCCATGTCACATGAGATCCACATTACGGAGACCTGCAAAAGGGATCTACAATGATGGCATCAGTCTACTCAAGTAATGATAAGCAGGCCATTCATCCTTCCCCAACTGGTAGCCATAGTGACCACGGATGCTTCCCAGATAGGGTGGGGGAGCATTATCTGAGACAGACTGTTCAAGGAACTTGGCAGCAACACAAATACCACTTTCACATCAACATCCTGGAGATGAGAGTGGTACTTCTGGCATTGCAAGCACTTCAGGGTTCTCTACCGATGGGTACGATTGCAATTCAGACAGACAACATGTCCTTAGTATGGTACATCAACAAGCAAGGCAGAACCAGCTCTTACCCCTTGTGCCGAGAGGCTCTAAGAGTATGGCAGTGGACGGTGTCCCCTCAGCATTTTCTGATTGCAACGCACATCCCAGGAAAGTCCAGTGTGATAGCAGACAAGCTAAGCAGGGCAATTCTGATTACACACGAGTCGTCCCTGAAGCAGGAAATTGCGAATCAAATTTTTCGCAAGTGGGGCCAGCCTTACTGCAACCTCTTTGACACGTCCATGAATACCAAATTCAGCAGCTATTTTGCCGTGGTCCCCCAACTGGGACAGTTACCCAGGGATGCACTTGTTCACGATTGGCCCCCAGGACATCTTTATGCCTTTCCCCAGTTCCCTGTAATACCCAAAGTTCTTCAGAAAACAAAATTACTGGGTTGTAAGCTAATCCTCATTGCACCTTACTGGCCTCGTCACATTTGGTTCCATCTCCAGGAGGAGCATTGGATCCTGGACCCAGTTCCAGATCTCCTGATGCATCAGTCAGGAACGCTCCACCCTTCTATTGAGACCCTGAAGCTGACAGCTTGGTTTCTCCACTTCCCATCTTTGCCAGACTTCCTGACATTTCCCCAGCAGTACGACACATTTTGATCTCTTCTCACAAATCTACAACAAGAAAGCTTTGTGCTAGCAAATGGAAGAGGTTCTCTTGTTGGGCAGTCAAAAATCATGTTGATCTTTTTACTGCACCCATTTCGAAGATCCTGGAATTCCTTACTGAGACCTTTAACCAAGGGGCAGCTGCAGCTACAATTCGAGTTCAGTTAGCTGCTATTTCCAGTTATCATGTTGGAGAAATGGGTTCAAACGTTATGTCCCACCGATTATGCAAAGCTTTCCTGAAAGGTACTATCCTCTTGAGACCCTCAATAAGAGAACCAGCTCCTCCTTGGGATCTGAACTTAGTCTTAGCTTCCTTGATTCTCCCTCCTTTCGAACCGGCTGCTGCCTGTTCTCTGAAGTTCTTGACTTGGAAAACAGTCTTTTTGATTGCCATTACTTTAGCTTAGAGGGTATCAGAGTTACAGTCTCTCTCCATGTGTCCCCTTATTTAGTTTTTCACAAAGACAGAGTTTCTCTCAGAACTAATCCATCCTTCCTACCAAAAGTTTGCTCTGAGTCAAATTTAAATCAATCAATAGAACTCCCTGTTTACTTCCCAAATCATAGCAACAAGGCAGAATATAGACTCCACCCACTGGATGTGCATAGGCAGTTGTGTTTCTACTTGCACAGGACAAAAGACTTCAGAAAATCCAACCAATTGTTTATATAATTCTCAGAAAACAGAAGGGTACTTCAGTCTCAAAAGTAACCTTATTGAAATGGCTTACAGACACTATCACCTATGTCTGTAGTTCACAAGGCAAGCAACTTCCAGGAAAAATTTGTGGGCTTTCCATTAGAGCATTATCTACCTCTGTGGCATTTCAGGCTAGACTGCCTTTGGCTCAGTTTGTGCGGCAGCTACTTGTGTTAATCCTCATACCTTTATCACTCATTACAAGGTAAATGTGGACTTGCGGAACAAGGCATTCTTTGGTTACACTGTTCTGAAGAGTTTATTCCCTTGAGCCACCCGAGAAAAAAGGTACTGGGGACGCTGTACCACCAAGCAAGAATGAAGGCAAGAGAAGGACAACATAACATAAAGAAGTTATGTACTCACCATAACATTTCATGTTTGTTGTCCATGATCTCGCCTTCTTTCTTGCATCCCTCCCCCCTTCCTGGAGGATTGAGAGGAATTATTTGGTGTTTGGCTATATGTGCTATGATTCCCTTCCTGCCTCATGATTTAGATAGGCTTAGGGTCTAGCTAGGCATGTTGGGATAGGTTCTAGCCTCTAGCCAGTGGCAGCTCTCGAGCTTTAGGATACGGCCAAGTCGGAGCTGAGTATTGGCTCTGAACCCACTAAGCAAGAAAGAAGGCGAGCTCATGGACAACAAACATGGAACATTAGGTGAGTACATAACTTCTTTATTTTGTTGCTCTAACCTCTGCTAAAGAGCTTCTGAGTTACAAGCCTTGATGCCTTTCCCTCCTTTTCTGGTTTTCCATAAGGATAGACTGCTCCTTAGAAGTAATCCATTATTTATGCCTAAGGAGACAACAAAAATGTCTCTGAACCAGTATATTCAGCTTCCTGAATTTTTTCCTAATAGTCAAAATCAAGGTGAATGGATTGTACACTTGCTTGACTTACACTGACAAATCAGATAGTTTTTGCATAAGATAAAGGAAATCAGAAAATGTTATGAGTTATTCCTCTCCTTTGATGGTAAGAAGCACAGTCTACCACTATCCAAACAAATTATTTCCAGGTGGATATCTCTTGTCATCTCCCTTTGCTAATCCTTTCATTGCAAGTCCCTCTCAAGTAACATCAAAGCTCATTCTAGTCACCTCAGCACTGTATTGGAATAAAGCCCTGACTATGACCCAGGTGACCTGCGTTCACTTAGCAGCTTGGGGGACTGAGTGGCACTGAGGAATGGGTATTACCATCCCTTAGACCTCTGGGCGTCTGCTGAGTCTGTTCCTGGTAGAGGCTGGGGAAGGCACATTGTACAAGAGCTGTAGCATCTTCAGTGGCCTTTTTCAAAGGCCTATACTCCATGTTCATTTTGGAAGCTGCTACTTGGTCCTCTTTTCACATTTTTACAAAACGTTGCAAAATAGATGCTTTCTTAAGAGCCAGAATTGGTTTTGCAGGAACTATTCTCCAGGAGTTACTGGACTCATTGCCTCTTATTCTACATAAAAAGCTTTGGGAATTATCCCATTTTGTCAGCATTTCTGCAGCTTTGATCTAACAATGATCATAGTACAACTGCATTGGAACTTACTGTAATAGATGTTTGAATAGATCACTGTTACACTATATATAGCCTCCCTCCATCCCCCCTTGTTTGGCTGAGGTGGACTTCTGATTTGCTTACCATTCTCTCTTTTCTTTGTATTTTCTGAGTCTATCCTCTTTTATGTATGTAGCCTCAGTATCTGCTTGGGGCAAAAAAAGCTCTCTAAGATTTTGGTGCATGTATGTCATTTATGTACAAGCATGTAGCCCTCATGCCTAGGTCTGAGGTCAGACATGCAACACATGAGGAGTGCCTGAGCTATGGCATCCTGGCTGGACATATCATTGACAGGATGCATCCTGCTTGTCAGCATTATTGCAACACTAATCCATTCAAACATCTTCCGTTATGGTAAGTTCTTACACAACTTGTTTACTGGCTAGGAATTACACCGCATTGATGCCATCAAAGAAAATCATCAAGAAAAGGAAAAGAAAAATATCTTGCTAGGAGCAACCTTGCATCTATTCAGCATAGAGCGTTAAGCTTTAGTAAAAGGATTAGGTTCCAGTAATGTAGAGGAAAACTAAGCAAATATACTCATAGGTGTTAATAAATGAAACACTGGATACATATAAAATATCAAATAACAAAAGGCTGGAAAAAAGAAGAAACTTGAGATTTCAGATGAACTGACAAAACTACAGAAATCAGCATTTGAAATTAAATAAAGACCAACTGGAACATGAAGATTTTTAAGAAACGCTATTTAAAAAATAGTAGCAGATTTTTTGCTATACCAGAGAAACTGGAATGAATAGACTGCATTAATTTTACAAAAGTACAAATAAACAACTATACTGGTGTTCGCAAGCAGGATTTGTTAATTGAGAGGCGCATTGTGTTTATACCCCAATTCTAGCCATGAGAAAGCAGCCAAGACCTACATTAGCAAATAAGGGAATATTTGGATTATATGCATGCATTTCAAAAGGTTGCTGTCAAACAACTATTTTTATAGCAACTGCAGAGTGCAAAAACTTCTGGCACCTTGACTTAAGGCATTAAAAATAGAAAGAGTTGTAGCCAAACATAGGGAGCCTATTTCTAGAAAAAAATAAAAGATTCTATAGAAGTTATTAAACTTTTTATAAAAAACACAGGGAGTTGAACTCGAAAAGGCACAAATGGAAATATTAGAATACCTAGTTATGTCAGTGTTAGAGTAAGATGAGGCTGAGCAACTAATAGCTAAGATAGGAAGACATGAGATGAAAAACTATATTATATAATCAGTCAGCAGAGAAATCTCCAGAAACAGACTATATTCCTGTAGAAATTTGAAAGTTTGGAGGGTAAAATTTGGTAAAGATCTAGACAGTTTCATTATGTATTACCCAAAGACTGTGAAGCCCAGCTTGATATAGACCCTTTTCAGTTTTAAGCTCTGATTATAAAGTATTTGCCTGTACTAGGTAAGAGAATGGTTAAGGTATTAACTTTGATGATTTGCATGGATCAGTGTCTCTCTGTGGAGGAGATGCAAGCATTTGACAACATTAATAGAACAATGATGATCCAAAGAGAAGCAGAATGTAAGAAAATGACACTGTTGTTGGTGGATCTTGATGTAGAGAGAACATTTAAGGGAGTCCGATGAGATTTTGTGAAATGGCAATGGTAGCATTTGTAAACTTAATAAGAAGGCTGCATCAAGAGTCAGATTAAAGAATTAAGGTGGGAGGGTTCCTCTTTGACAAACTGAGATTGAAAAGAGGAACAAGGCAGGGATGTCATCTTTTTTTGCCATTTGCTTATTATTTAGAGCTGCTAAAGATGAGGGATTCAAAAATTCAAGGGTATAACAAGTATGATAACTAAGAAAAGTTAACTTTATTTGTATATGCTATTATTTTGTCCATCATATTTGGAAAAATGCATATTGATGTCATATAACATTTTGAGACAGTTTCATGTCTTTTCAGGATATAAAATTTATTTATTTATATTATTTATTTAACATGTGTTTACTGGGATGGTCTGATTGGGTGAAAGCCCATTTTCAGCGGAGGCCTGGGGAGAAAAGTGCCAGAGGCAATATTAAAAACACAAGTTATACATATAAAAAAAGTACATAGCTACATAGTTTAAAATGTACAGCAGTAAAACTGAAAGTACAAACAAATTAGTTATTGACAATGATGAAACTAAAACAAAGGTTATAAGTGGTAAACTGTGTAGCGCTGCATGAACTGGTTCAGCAATGGTCATACTTACAAGGACATAAGATGAAATGTTTAGGTATAGATTAAAAAAGCATTCTGTTAAGCAAGGATATGTGAGAAGGACTAAACAAAAGATAATACAAACATTAAGAAATTGGAAGCTCTAGATTATGGGTTTGGATTCCAAAATACAAGCCATGAAAATGTTGTAGTCCTTTTAATCTTAATGTACTGGTCAAACATGTTTTATGAATCAAATAAGTTGTGGATGGTAATTAATAAAGAGTTGAAGAAATGTATTTGAGAGAGGAAGAAGATAAGTTAGTGGGATAAAATGATTTTCCACATAGAGCAAGGTGGTTTAGGGTTGTCTGATTTGAATGGCTGCTTTACACCTATGCAGTTAAGGCTGGCACACCCCTCATGCAGAAGGTTATAAATCAAAGTGGAAAAGGATGATGATGACTCATGGGAGGGAGTTGGAGATCGAGTAAGATTTTGAATGCAAACCCTTAAGAACAGCAATAGCCATACAAAACATTATATTTATAAAGTTTCAGACAGTATTCTAAGAACTAAGAAAAACAAATACCTACTCAGCTGTGAAGCAGTAATACCACTTTATTAGCAATAAAAACAAAAATAGATAAAAAACACACGAACTAAGCACTTTCACTCCTTATTGGGCTTCTTCAGAGTCAATGTGTTAAACATTCATTTTTTATTTCCTATACAGCGTGGCATCATATCCTGAGAAAACACTGTCTAAAAAAAACCATTCTTAAAAATCTCATCTAACTGCAGTATATACGTGAAATTTACTATCCAACTGATGGTTAATGAAAAATAAAAAAAACATCACAGACTCTGCCCAACTCACTTTTACCATAGTGTAGTAAAAACACTAATAAAACATGTGCATACAGAATGAGTATCTTCAAAAGTTCTAACATCCAATTTGTGTCACTAGGCAGCATACTTGTTAGTTATATAACTGTTGCCCTTCTCTTTAGAATGGGTTTAATTGACATGTAGTCGTTGTTCCCTGAGCTTTTATGGGCATTTAAATGAGCAAGTGTGGTTTCTGCAGATTTTGTAAGTACATTAATGATGGACCGTACATTTCTATCCCTGGCTTCTATAGGAACTTGGAATGCCCTTGGCAGATGGAATTGTGATACAAAATGTGTGGTGTATGCTGCATCTTGCACAGCATGTCCGGCGTTTTACATCAGTAAAACTGTTAGAAAATTAAAAGAAAGGATCTCAGAACATGTCCGGGACATTAGGAACAAAAAGTCTGTTAGTTCCTTGTATATGCATAGTACACAATGCAGGAATTTTAAAAAGTTCCTGTTTTTCATTATAGACAAAGTAAAGGTTATTGTGGGGGGGTGACTCTAAGCTGGAAGTAGAGATCAGAGAGGTTGAATGGCAAATAAGATTAAATGCCCATAAAAGCCCAGGGATCAGTGACTACATATCAATTAAACCCATTCTAAAGAGAAGGGCAACAGTTATATAACTAACAAGTATGCCACCTAGTGACACAAATTGGGTGTTACAACTTTTGAAGATGTTCATTCTGTATGCATATGTTTTACTAGTGTTTTTATTACACTATGGTAAAAGAGAGTTCTGCAGAGTCTGTGATGTTTTTTTTATTTTTCATTAAGGGGAGCAAGGCTAGGTGTATTGGAGGTGGTTTCAAATTGTTTTATCATGGTGTGGATGGGAGGAGAAACGGCGTAGGCATTATCCTGAAGGAACAGTATGCTAAGAGTGTTTTGGAGGTGAAAAGAGTGTCGGATAGAGTGATGTTTATGAAGCTGGAAATTGATGGTGTAATGATGAATGTTGTTAGTGCATATGCTCCACAAGTTGTGTGTGCGATGGATATGAGAGAAAAATTTTGGAGCGAGTTGGATGAAGTGGTGATGACTGTACCCAAGGGTGAGAGACTGGTGATTGGAGCAGATTTCAATGGGCATGTTGGTGAAGGGAACAGAGGGGATGAGGAAGTGATGGGTAGGTATAGTGTTAAGCAAAGGAATGCAGAAGGTCAGATGGTAGTGGATTTTGTGAAAAGGATGGACATGGCTGTGATGAATACTTATTTTAACAAGAGGGAGAAGTATAGGGTGACATACAAGAGTGGAGGAAGATGCACACAGGTGGATTTTATCTTGTGTAGAAGGGCCAGTCTGAAGGAGATTGGAGACTGCAAAGTGGTGGCAGGGGAAAATGTAGTTAGGCAGCATAGGATGGTGGTTTGTAGGATGACATTGGTGATCAAGAAGAGGAGGATGAGTGTGAGGGCAGCACCAAGGATCAAATGGTGGAAATTTAAAAGGGTAATTGTGAGGTGATGTTCAGGGAAGAGTTAAGACAGGCACTGGGTGGCAGTGAAGAGTTACCAAATAGCTGGGTAACTACAGCAGAGCTAGTAAGAGAGATGGCTAGAAAGGTGCTTGGTGTGACATCTGGAAAGAGGGAGGAGGACAAGGAGACCTGGTGGTGGAATGGAGAAGTACAGGAGAGTATACAGAGAAAGAGGTTGGTGAAGAAGAAGTAGGATTGTCAAAGAGATGAAGAAAGTAGACAAGAGTATAAGGAGATGAGGTGCATGGGAAAGAGAGAGGTGGCGGAGAGTATACAGAGAAAGAGGTTGGCGAAGAAGGATAGTCAGAGATGAAGAAAGTAGACAAGAGTATAAGGAGATGAGGTACATGGGAAAGAGAGAGGTGGCGAAGGCTAAGGATAAGGCGTATGAACAGTTGTATAAAAAGTTGGACACTAAGAAGGGAGAAAAGGACCTGTACCGACTGGCTAGACAGAGAGACCGAGCTAGTAAAATGTGCAGCAGGTAAGGGTGATAAAGGATAATGAGGGGAAACGTACTCACAAGCGAGGAGAGTGTGTTGAGTAGATGGAAAGAGTACTTTGAGGGGTTGATGAATGAAGAGAATGAGAGGGAGAGAAGGCTGGATGATGTGTGGATAGTGAATCATGAAGTGCAGTGGATTAGCAAGGAGGAAGTAAGGACAGCTATGAAGAGGATGAAGAATGGAAAGGCTGTTGGTCCAGATGACATGTTTGTGGAAGCATGGAGGTGTTTAGGTGAAGTGGCAGTGGAGTTTTTAACTAGATTGTTTAATGAAATCTTGGAAAGTGAGAGGATGCCTGAGGAATGGAGAAAAGGTGTTTTGGTACCGATTTGTAAGTATAAGGGTGATGTGCAGAGCTGTAGTAACTACAGAGGGATTAAACTGATCAGTCACAGCATGAAGTTATGGGAAAGAGTAGTGGAAGCTAGGTTAAGAAGGGAGGTGATGATTAGTGATCAGCAGTATGGTTTCATGCCAGGAACGAGCACTACAGATGTGATGTTTGCTCCGAGAGTGTTGATGGAGAAGTACAGAGAAGGTCAGAAGGAGTTGCATTGTGTCTTTGTGGATTTAGAGAAAGCATATGACAGGGTGCCTAGAGAGGAGTTGTGGTATTGTATCAGGAAGTCGGGAGTGTCAGAGAAGTATGTAAGAGTGGTACAGGATATGTACCAGGGTAGTGTGACAGTGGTGAGGTCTGCGGTGGGAGTGACGGATGCGTTTAAGGTGGAGGTGGGATTACATCAAGGATCAGCTCTGAACCCTTTCTTATTTGCACTGGTGATGGACAGGTTGGCAGACGAGATCAGACAGGAGTCCCCATGGAGTATGATGTTTGCAGATGACATTGTGATCTGTAGTGAGAGTAGGGAACAGGTGGAGGAGACCCTGGAGAGGTGGAGATATGCTCTAGAGAGAAGAGGAATGAAGGTCAGCAGGACTAAGACAGAATATATGTATGTGAATGAGAGGGAGGATAGAGGAATGGTGAGGATGCAGGGAGTAGAGGTGGCGAAGGTGGATGAGTTTAAGTACTTGGGATCAACAGTTCAGAGTAATGGTGAGTGTGGAAGAGAGCTGAAGAAGAGAGTAGAAGCAGGATGGAGTGGGTGGAGAAGAGTGTCAGGAGTGATTTGTGACAGATGAGTACCAGTAAGAGTGAAAGGGAAGGTCTACAAGAGGGTAGGTGAGACCAGCTATGTTATATGGGTTGGAGACCGTGGCACTGACAAAAAGGCAGGAGTCAGAGCTTGACATGGCAGAGTTGAAGATGTTAAGATTTGCACTTGGTGTGACGAGGATGGACAGGATTAGGAATAAGTATATTAGAGGGTCAGCTCAAGTTGGAAGGTTTGGAGGCAAAGCCAGAGAGGCAAGATTACGTTGGTTTGGACATGTGCTGAGGAGGATGCAGAGTATATTGGGAAAAAGATGCTAAGGATGAAGCTGCCAGGTAACAGGAAAAGAGGGAGGCCTAAGATAAGGTTTATGGATGTGGTGAAAGAGGACATGCAGGTGGTTGGTGTGACAGAGCAAGATGCAGAGGACAGGAAAAATGGAAACAGTTGCTCTGCTGTGACAACCCCTAACGGGAGCAGCCAAAAGCAGAAAGAGAAGAAGATTAACCATCAGTTGGATAGTAAATTTCATGTATATACTGCAGTTAGATGAGATTTGTAAGAATGTGTTTTTAGAGGATGTTTTCTCAGGATATGATGTCACGCTGCATAGGAAATAAAAAACAAATGTTTAACACGTTGACTCTGAAGAAGCCCTATAAGGGGTGAAAGCGCTTAGTTCATGTGTTTTTTATCTATTTTTGTT
Organism: Protopterus annectens; assembly: GCF_019279795.1. Classification (NCBI taxonomy): domain Eukaryota; kingdom Metazoa; phylum Chordata; order Ceratodontiformes; family Protopteridae; genus Protopterus; species Protopterus annectens. The sequence goes on along the minus strand of NC_056731.1, from coordinate 806,093,760 downwards.
TTTATTGCGAATAAGGTGGGTATTACTGCTTCACAGCTGAGCAGGTATTTGTTTTTCTTCATTTTTGCAACGTTGTGAAAGTTGTTGTCTTGATTCTAAGAATTAAGCTTGTGGGACTGGGGAGGATTTTCACCAATAAGGATGTCTTCAAATACAGATATCGTAAAATAGGTTGAGAGGTGGCTGGAATTTACTGGAGGAAATTAGCAAAGGAGCTACGGTATTGGGCACAACTAACTCAGGAAGGAAATGCAAGAGAGAGGGATAAGGCACAGCAGAAATTTGGAATGGAGGAATTGAAAGCATGGTATAGGCAAAGAGAAAGGTGCAGATGAGTGCCAAGGGAAAGACCAGTTATAGGCAAAGAGAAGGGTGCAGAGGAGTGCCAAGTAAAAGACCAGGTATAGGCAGAGAGAAAGGTGCAGAGGCATGCCAAGTGAAAGACCAGGTATAGGCAAAGAGAATGTATAGAGGAGTGCCAAGTGAAATACCAGGTGGAGGCAAAGAGAAGGGTGTAAAGGAGTACCATGTGAAAGACCAGCTCTAGATGAGCTTTTCATTAAATCTAAAAGAGAAGCTGCTGTTAAGTAAGTTATTGGTAGTAGGACATATAAAATATTGCATGATATCTGTAATAAAAATTATAGTTAATGGGGCATATAAAATACTGCATGATATCTATAAGAAAAATTAGAGTTAATGGGAAATGTATAATATTGCACAATATATATAAGAATCAGTCACATAAGGTTGTTTGAGATTGTGACAAGAGCCTGGAAAGGCAGTTACAAAGGAGCAATGTTAAATAGTCTGTATGGCTGCCAAGTATGCAACAAAGTCAAGAAGGTTTAGGCCTGAAACATGTCTCTGCCGATCTCATGCTAGGTCAGCTCCTACAGATATCGAGTGTTCATCTGTCACACACATACCCTGTCTCTAGAATGTTCTTATACCTGTAGGAAATGAGAGGGCGATTACTTCACTCTTAGGGGTGTAGGAGGAGTTGGAAGACCTAGAGGACATTCTTACTGAGATAGACATGGACAGTGAATTTTCCACCCTCTAAACCTCCTCTGAGTCACCATTGTTTTAGGGGATACCTTAAAGCTATTGGGGTTCAGTATGGTTTAGCTGCACACCCCATTCCTTCTCCCCAAAAGTGAAGAGCATGGAACATTCGCATGTAGAACTTCTAATCAAGAATGCAACTTGGAGGCCTGCAAGCACCCAGTGTACTCTTTGTGCCTCTTCCAAGAAAGCAAACCAAAAACCGAACGGCAGAAAATTTCATTTATTTGAATAAAAAAACAAATTCAGATAAGAGCAAAGCTTTGGGTTTCCCCTTCTTCAGGGAAAACCCGAAAGCTTTGCTCTTATCTGAATTCATTTTATTAAAATAAGTGAACGTTTCTGCTGTTCGGTTTTTGGTTTGCTAATGGATTTTCATCAAACATGGTTTGCTGCAGTGGACTGCTCTTTTTGTCTTGAAGTCCTTAATCCTTCAGCTGACTCTGTGATCTCTTTGGTCCATTATAGGTCCCAGACAACATAGTATTTTGTCATGCTAACACTTGACAGAGTCTGAAGCTTTGGGCAGTGTGATAAGAGAGAGTACACTTCTGCCATTTTTCATGCATAAGGCTCTCAGCTGCTCATCTTACTTGCCCAGGCTCCATTTAATTCTGGTAACTGAGGCAGTCAAGAAGCTATAAGAACCCCAAGTCTAGACTTCAGAAAGATCTTGTTGATGGCTTTTAAGATAGGCTTTCATTGTAGCCAAGTGTGATTTTTGATTGGGCAGATACTATGGCTAGGAGCAAAGGCTAAGGCATGGGCTTGCACAGGATGACTTAGCTGAGACCATCTTGCCTTTAATGGTGCTCTGAAACAACAGTCTGCATTTTAAGAGGGTAATGCTGTAAAGCCAGGCCTCTTATGACCCGGGCAGTGGCCTTTATAGAGCAAGACCATGACCCCACTAGCTACTCCCTACCCATCATTCGACTGGTTGTGGACTGCCCTTAGAGGGAATGGTTCTTTGAGTTTGCTCTGGATTGGAGAACCATCAGAAAGACTACTAAAGTTTAGATATGGTCATGTTTGGTAGCATCAGTCATAGCAAAACTCTTGGAACAGACCTTGACTCTGCTGTTGAAAGGGGCCAAAGAGACGGTCTTGGAGTTTGGAAGAGGGTTGAATTTTTTACTCCTGCCTTTTCCTGGTCTCTTAGAGGATAGACCACTTCTATCCCATTCTGAGTCTCATTTTTCAGGGTCACATGCCCCTCCTTCCGTAGGTGTCTGATGCCTTACTGGTGTCATGAGGCATGATAGCTTTTTGCACATTAGCAGTTGGGGTCCATGCAGAAAATCCATCCATTTTTGCTGCAAGTTGATGCAATTTCCTGTATAGATTACAGCCATTTTGGCTTTTTTCAGTGCCCACAGTCTTTAATAAAGTCTTGAGTTTTCTTATGATGCTTCAGCAACTTCAGCGAACTCCATGTGTTCCCTTACCTGGATGACTGGTTTTCAGTAGGCCATATTCAGGAACTGTGTAGAAGCATTGCTTTGATAGGCACTTCAGTGGTGGCAGTCCCTGGAGATATCCATATATTTGGAGAAATCCTGTCTGCTTCTGCTCAGATGATAGATGTAGACTTGGATGCTGCCTAGTTCCATGCATTCCTGCCATGAAGAGTGCCCAGAAAATCATAGCTTTGGCTGCTGGAGTGAGAATGCAGTGTGGGGTTTAGATTTAGACTCTGCTGCATTTTTTGGCCTGAAGGCTGTCCCTGTCTTCTTTGTGTCATTTGTTTTCTTGAGGATGTTGCAATGGTTTACAAGGTGTCAGTGACTTATGAGATACAACAAACTGACAGATGTTTTCTTGGTATCAGACCCTTGTAACTGTTCTCTGGTGCTGTGGACAGTCCCCATCCATATTTCCCTTTCTGCTTCCCAGCCCACTGTCTGCAAAGTATATTTCACTTTTGGAGTATGGACCCTGCTACACCTCTCATGTAGTGCAAGGGTTGTGGTCTTTCTTGACATGGGCACCACATCAGACAGTTTTAGCTCTGAACACATACTCTAGCCCTGAAGGCTCTACAGACAAGGTATCATCTGGGATCTCCTAATCAGATGAGAAGATCACTTTAATGTGTGATATATAAACACACATTTAAGTATAATATCATATTCCCATCTGCAGAGAGGTAGTGATCATCTCACAGTGGGCCATAGAATAGGGTGTCTCCAGCTGAGCAGTTCACATTCCCAGAGAAGTGAATGATCTTATGCACTTTCTGAACCTCCTCTCCAGTTTTATTATGGAGTTGTGGATTCTGAAGCTGTGCTTAATCAGATTCTTCTGGAAGGAGGACACTCCACAGATCAGTATTTCTCACCACTGCTTGAGAGAGAGAGAGAGAGATCCTCTTTCTGTTCTTCTGAGTGTGGTAAGGCAAGGAGATAAAGTTGAACATGTTCTCCATCCCAAGAATATAGGAGGTTCCTCTACACCTTGTGACACCCCACCACTGGCCCAGTAATCAAGGAGCGTCAATCCTCACCACTGGCAACACTGGGAGACGTACATTGGGAGGATAACAGGTATACACACACACACACTATTTCCAGGTGCAGCTCTCTGCATCAAGTGCAATTTCCCTTAAGAGCATACAGAGACCACAGTCAGTCCGAGGCTGGCTTCTTCTTCTTTCTCCAGATCCCCAATACGACTCCCCACTGGCACAGCTATAGGGTTGAGATCTCAGCTGAGTGGCCAATATCTTCAGCACCCTCTCTGTCCAACCAGTGCTTTGTGTCGCTGCCCAAGTAACTGACACGCACACACTTTGAGGTTTGATTTACACACACACACACACACACACACACACACACACACACACACACACACACACCTGGGAAAGGCTGGCACAGGTTTACTAGCTATACCCCCTTCTGCCCAGATTGTAAGGTAGTTATTACTGTCACCAGCCAACTCTTTATCAGCTACTTTAAGGACCTTAACAAAGGGTGTCCAATCTCACTGGGTAATGTTACTATCAATACAAATGGTTGCTTGACCAAGAGCAAGGCTATTAGGAGTGGCCCACAGTGCCACCAAATAAATATGAAAGTTCTCTCGGAACTTAAATATGTCTCACAAATATCAGCCGCAATGAAAGGTTTAAATATATTTAATAATAAATAATAAAAGAACAAGAAAATACTCTGTGTATAATCACAGTAACATCAGAGTTCATAAATCACAGGAAATATTTAAAGCAACATTGCAGGGCAGTCTCAAATAAATAAAGAAAAACATCTAAATTAAGCTTTGCTATATTCCTGCCTATATCTAGAGAATTACTATATTCCAGTTAACTTACTTACAGAGCAAGCAAGGTAGATGTGGTGAGTGTGTCTTCCAGTTGATGTTGTCAGGTCAAAGAAAATACAGAATACCCAGTCTCTCTCTCTCTCTCTCAGTTTTTAAATTAATATCTCAAATATTACTGCTGGGATAGCTTGCAGAAGGACATCCCAGGTAAAACCCCATTGATGCAACTGGTAGTATTTAGCATCTACCTGTGAAAATACATAGACAATGCTTTTCTTAGATCTAAGGCAGATCCTGGAAGTCATAAAACAATAAAAACACTTCCAAGACAATACATTGACCCTCTAGTTCTAGACATTGTCTGTTATTGCATGGCTATAAAGTAATTTAATTTCAGCTATTTTTCTGAAGTTAACCTCTGGTGTTCCAGTTTCCATTGTTAAAATATACACATCTAAACAGTTACAATAATGCAGGTAGATTTCTGTTCTAATCCAGTAGGGTACTCTGTGGTTACATCTTTAAGCTCAGTACTTTGTAAAATACCTTTTCAACACGCACTTCTGTACCAGCAGTTTGATATGCACATAACATACAGTTCTAATACAGTTGTAACACAAGCATTTTACATGAAGCATGTTGGCATTCACAAATGAGACATAACCATTTACAAAATTCCAGACAGCTGTGTTGGCAGTATCTTTCTTTGTCACACTTCTATATAAATTATGTTGATATTCAGAAATGACACAATTATTTTCAAAATTCCAGATAGCTGGGCTGACAGCATCTCCTTTTGTGACGCACCTTCTCACCATTCCTTCTGATTCATGCCTCAGCAGAAAGTTCAAGGAAGAATGACTAAAACTCATAGCTTCAGATCATTAACAATAGAAGAAACTCTGACCAAATACCCATAAGTTTGGAGTGGCAACTGGCTTCACATCTGGGCTTGGCTTATGATGTAAAATCTGATCCTGCCAATTTGTTTCTGTCTGTGGTCTTAGAGATTATGTAGGCAGTTTGGAAGGCATTCGCTCAGTAAGCCTTTGCCTACAAGTGGAAATGGTTCTCAATTTCGATAGAGCAGTATCCAGTTACCACCATGGTTGACACTGGTGATCCTCATTTAAGTCAGTGACCTGTATTATTTGGGCCTTAGTTGTAACATGGTCAGGCTGTATGTCTGCTGTTTCTGCTAACTATGACGTTATGGAAAGCTGGGCTATGGCTCAACATTTGCCATGTAGTTCTGTAAAGGAATATTGCAGCTATTCCAGTTTTCCTTTGAAAAAAGCTCTCAGCTGTGGGACCTGACTGACTGTCTTGCATATTACTTGTTTGAACCTGCTAGATTGTTGAAGGTCTTCTCTTAGAAAATTCTCTTTTCGTTGCCACTAGGCCTTTATTGGTTTTCTGAGGAATTTCCTCATCTTATATCTGCAGTTGTGGGTAGTGGTGTTGTATTTTTGGATTCCTTTGTTCTACACCAGGAGCCAAGTTCAGAGGTGGAGCCAGTTGTCCTTCCAAACTTAGGGAATATAGTCAGAGTTTCTTCATTGTCAATAACTTGGGCAAAACGTTTTTAATTTCTTGTCTAGTCTTTCACAAGAGTTTGGTGTCTCCTAAGACTAACTCACATTTTCTCCTGAAAGTAGTTTCTAAGTTGTCCCTGAATAAGTCCAGTCATCTTCATATTTCTTCACTGCAGCAGAATTGAGGTGGAGAGAACCTTTCAAACCTTGGATGTTCACTTTCAACTGCAGTAGTGCATGAAACAAGTGCACAAGTTTATTAGGAAGCACCATTTTGTCTTGTTTGCTGTTGGGAGGAAGGAGCTCATAGGTACCATGCAGACACTTTCCAAGCATATTGCAAAACTTCATTGTCTTTTTCAGTCAGGTGGTGAACCACTAACTGATGAGAGCTTACTCAACTACAGTAAACAAATGCCTGCCTCTATTACTTTCTTACAAACTTCCCCATTTCATATCTGCAGTTGAGTGGTACTGTTGTATTGTGATTTGGATGACCATTGCATTTTGTATTTTTATGTCTTCATTGCATACCTTTGCCATGTATTACTGTCTTAACATAGTCTCCCAGGAAATTGGCTTTTTTGATGTGGCTGTACTTCAAAATTCAGCCTTTTGATTATTGGTCTTTTGTTTGTCTTTCAACTCCTCTTGCCCTGATGAGTACCCCTTTTGCAGTTTAACCCATTAAGAAGGATTTTCAGTGATGAATGTAATTTGTTGATTTTGATCAGTCTGCGACAAAACCTTCCTCAGTGGATCAGGAATATCATTGATTTATCCAGCCTTGGTGTTGGGGTTAACTGTAGGTTGGACCTAATTATTGTTGACACTTAAGGTGTCAAATCCACTTTGTTGCTATTTGATCTGATTAGTGTACCTGCATTATGTGTACCAGCAGCTAGCACACTGAGGATAAAGTGGCTGTAGGAAGTGCCATGACTGGTTGCAGCAGTTCATAAGGAAGAAACGCATTAGATTAATAATAAAATGAGAAAGATGTGACATGGAGACCAGCTGTATACAAATGACAGGTTCCATGTTATCTCAGAGGTAACAGTGATGCTTAGTGCTGAGTTGCAAAAGTGTACATCAGTGGTTATACCATAAAACTAAGATGGAAAGGGGGAGGAGGTATTGAAGAAACAGAAGCAAAGGTAGATTAACGGGCCATAAACAGAAAATAACACATGCAGAGCATAGCAAAGGAACTTACAAGAATGACTCAAAATTATGGTTGGGTGGTATTACTGTGTAGTGCACTGTGTCTGAATAGGAAGATGGGGAATTTGCAAACAGTGATGCAGGAGGCAAGAATTGGCATTGCTGGCATCACACGAATGGGAGCCAGTGACAGGAGGAGTGGAATATAGAGTCGCCTCAGTATAGGTTGTTCAGGATTGACAGAGAATGGAGAGATGTCAACTCCATGGTGTAGAAGGATAGAACCCCTGAATGTGATCTAAAAGATCTGGAATCGTTATCGGTCCCAGCAGTGGAGGATTTGACTGTTGGTGGTAGAGGAATGACACTGTTGTGCTTTCTCATCTCTGTCTAGGTGGAAAGGGAGGGGTACATGCCAGAAGTGCATGCTTAATGTCAGTTCCTTTTGTAGAGATAAAAAAAAAAACTGTGGAAGGTTTGCTTGGGGGGGGGGGGGGATGAGTAGAGTATGGTAGTCTGCAGACTTAATTCACTTGCAGAAGAGAGTGACAGTACCAGACAATGCCCATTGTATGCCCAACCCCAACTAAGCATGTATGGGGTGCGTAAGTAGGATGACATGGAAAGTCAGTGACTCCTGATCCAGTGCAGATGATAGTACTACTCCCATAGGGAAGAAAGGGCCATTGGACTTTTGCTTTGAGAGGGGTGAATGGGTCAGTGGAGTGACGAGGGGGCTTGATGGCCAGGTGTAGTGATTGGGTGAAAAAAATTGGCAGAGAAGTGAAAGAGGTAGTTATAGTACCAAGATGCAGAAAGAAGGGTATCACGTGTTAGATGAGAAAGGAGGAAAAATACCAAACAAAGAAAGAGGCAAGGGAGCTGACATAAACAGATCTTGGGTTAAGTGCTCTGCAAGGTAAAGTAGAGGAACCTGGGGAGCTGGTAGGATGATACAGTGTATGGTCCCTCAGACACACCAAGGAAGGATAAGGATGAGAGACTAATAAATAGAGTAAAGTAGTGGGGATAATACTTACTGGTGATCTGAATCTGCTCAAAGAAGATTAGGAGAATCTGAGCTTGAGGGTTAGAGGAGGAGAGTAGGAGATGACTGAGGCCTTAGAGCATAAGGGGTTCAGCCAGCTCATATGGGATTTTACTGGAAAGGTTGCAGTTCTGATGTAGTCCTAACCAGTGCATTAGGGGTCTTGAATGTACAAGTTAAGACACCATTTGTCAACAGTGATCATGCCACTGTGTGGTTTAGAGCAAGACAGAGCAAGAATACAAAGATGAAGATGGTGATCTGGGGAGAATGTACATAATGAATTAGGAGACTGGGAGTAAACTAGGGACATAAGCAAAGTACTGGAATGTGTTAGAGATGAAATACTGATGGCCAAGAGTGTGAGGAAGATGCCAAAGGCAAACAGACAGTTTATATGACTACACAGGAGTGGGAGCATAGAAATTAGGGAAGATGATAGATCCTACAGGAAATGGAATGGAGAGGTGGGGAGGTAGAGGAGGAAGTCCAGTGCAAGGAGCCTGACACAAGAACAACAAAGGTATAGTAGGGCAGAAGAGTTTAATGTTGAAGAGGAGTTAAGGGGAAAAAATTTTTTTAGGGACAGACCTTGCAAGGCTTTGCCAAGATAGTGAGATCATCAAAGATTAATGTGAAAAAGTAGTGTTATTGGATGAATACTCTGTTTCATTCTTCAAAAAGGAAAGAAAGAAGGTGGGAGTCTTGCTTGGAGGAAACGGTATAATAGGAGGAGAAGTAGGCAAACACCAGCAGAGAGGAGGAGGACCCATATGGGAGGATAAATAACCTTCCAGAGTCCTCGGAACTTTGGTAAGTATGCTTAGAGATCCCAGTGGAGATCTTCAGCATATCATTGGGTGTGTTATGGCTGAGAACTGAAAGACCACAAGTATTGTACCTTGTAGAAGGAGGTAGCAGGAAAATCTGGGGAACTACAAGCCTGTTTAGTTTACTGCAGTGCCAAGGATAGTAGCATTTCTAGAGGACAGTTATCATTAATTTATGGCCAGAAGGAGCAGGCAATATCCAGTTTTATGACTGCGCTGCAGGTGACTTTAAATTCAGGATATCAAATTAATATTTTTTCAAATATTATTAAAGTTAATGCACCACTACAGTGCAACACAGTAGAAAATTTGTCCTTTAAGTAAAACAAATAATAAAATGAGAATATGAAAAAAATGGTTTTAGAGACCTTTAAAACTGGCCATCATGGGAGATTCTGTTAATGACGAGGTCCATAGAGTCCAGAGGAACAGTGCCTTTTGGCAAAAAGCACACACACTGGTGAATTCCATATTAATTTTGGAACCTCTACCAACCCCAAAAAAGAGAAGTGCAAAGATCATCTAGAGCTGTAAAGAACTTAGAGGCCCTGCAGATATGTGAGACTTAGCTCATAAGGGGCTAAGTGCACTTATCACCAAGTGCTTTAAATGTGATAAGAAACTTTATTGGGAAACAATGCAGATTCCGCAGAAGTGATGTAGTATTATAATGGAAACTACCAGTAAGCAATCAGGTTGCAGAATTTTCTGCAAGCTGTAAATGATCAAATTCTGTGTCAGGAAATAGAGACTTGAAGTAGTCCAGATGAGGCAAGACCAAGGCATACAAAATCACTTCGAGACCCTCTGGTTGAAAAAAATGCTTCATGATTGAAATGTTTTGAAGATGGAAATAGAATGTTCAGACAACAGAAAACACCTGGTCCCTAATCATCAGTCTGCTGTCAGTAACCGCTGCAAGGTTTCTGTATCTTCTTCAAAATCCAGTGCATCCCTGCCATAAGTAATAAGAGGATTCAGAACTGAGATGCGTGATTGCCAGAGGGTAGCATGAATCGCCATCTTGGACATGTGCCTAAGGTGATTACAGATTAGGAGGAGAGAGGAGTATGAGCAGGCATATACCACACAGCAGACTGATAGGAAAGCTGTACAGTCTGTGAGAAAGATCCACACTGAATGAAGAAATTGATTGCTGTGTAATTCACCTCAGGTCACCTAGGATTGTGATGAGAGATAATGTCAGTAATTAGAAAAATGTGTGTAGTGAAGTACCACAAGGGTCTGTCTTGGTTCCAGTATTCTTTATTGTGCTCTGTCAGACATGTCTGTGTGAATGGACAACAAGATCATCATCACTGCTGATGACTGAAAGATGGGTGCAGCAATAGGGGATGGAGAAAGCGTTGTAGAAAGTTTTTCAGAAAGGTGGCATTTGAGAATCACTACAGATAAATGCAAAATCCTGCACTTGGGCCAGAACTGCCCTGGTGTGAAGTAGTCAGCTAGGTGGAGTGAAGTTGTTGGCAGTAGATCAGTAACAGTAGGGAGATTGCCTGAAAGAGGTGAGGACTGTGATGATGCACACAAAAGTGATAAAGGGATGATCTGACAGTCTATCTACTAATCTACTTATTTCAATATTTATTTATAAAATACTAAACTCTGTGCAACGTTCTTTCTGTAGTGCAGTTCAGGGACATGGATTATGCATTACTGTAAGACAGTTGTCATATTTTGCAGTGATGGAACTACAGGAAGTTAATGTCTCCTAAAGCACAAAGCAGTAGTTGAAGCAAAAAAAAAAAAAAGACTGTTCTTGTAAAAGATTGACATCCCAACTGCAAGAATGCTGTAATACTGATATTGCACTGCTGTCCTACAAATTTTCACTTTCTCTTTTCTGACAGAGAATTAAAGCAGAATCTTTTTCATCTACAAATATGGGTTTGGAAGATAAGGTCTTATATAAAATTTCTGATGGGGGAGCTGATGAAATTCTTGATGAGGGAAGAGTCTGTGTGAATACTGACCAGGGTATAAGCAGTGACCGATAGCAGACAGTTCAGAAGGGTGGTTTAACAGTGCTGTAGAACTCACTTATCAGTAGAGGTACTTCTTCCTAGTATGCTTTAAGTAAAGCAGTTGCTGAAAGTGAAACAAGAATAACTGTTGATGGAATCCCTTTATGGACACAATCCATGTTGCCTAAATTAGACTTTTTAATGACAGAAGTTAAAGCTGTAGCAAACCTGTGTTCTGATTTGGATAACATGGAACAGCTACTTTTAGATCAAAAGAAGACACACCTCACACGAAACTGAAAGCAGATATCAGGGTTATTTTCAGTAGATATGAGAATATGACCGTGACTCAGTCTTCTTTAAAAAAAAAAAAACATTCAGGAGCAAATGCTTAATATGAAATTTAGAGCTAGAAATTTGAATGTTAGATTAATTGGTGTTTCTGAATATTTGAGCATTATACATTTCACAGTTTGAAAATGGAATTTTTAGTTGTAGAACCCTAGGAATACTACTGACACTAAGGAATTTTCAGATACAACATTTGATGTTGCGCGTAGAGTGGTTCAGCAGGCGGACTATTACAATATACCAGTTGTTGTCAAATTTCATCTGCTGAATGACTGCATTATGGTAATGTCCACTGCCTTAAAAATAAAGAACTTTACTTATAATCAAGCAGCAATTTGTGTGCATCAAGATTTACCACCCAAAGTGTTATATAAGAAAGGGCCTTTACTGATATCAGTAAGAGACTGTGGTTCTAAAAGATTAGGTCAGTTTACTTTCCCTGTAACTTTACAAATCAATTATAAGGATTTAATACTTAAATTCCACTCTTCCAAAGAAGTTGAAAAGGGACTATCTCCTTGTACCAATGGACAAAGATTTTCCCCCATTTTTTTTTTGGGGGGGGGGCTGCTTAAATGGGTAGTATTATATTTCTCAAACATTTAAAATTGGGTATTTCTTGTTTACAAGAAATACATTTAGCTTCCTGTAAGCAAATCTAAGGTGAACTGGCTTTATGATGTTCGTATTAATTCTATGGATAATATGTCACAGGGGGTTGAAGTTTTGGTCCATTCAAGATCCTGAAGATTTTTCAGGATATTCCATTATCAAATATCAAATTATGCTCCTTTTATATGAAATTCTTAGGTGACCTCGACACTGGTCTAACTCGTGTAGAAGCCCAGGATGTTATGGATGATTTTAATGTGGATTTGGCAATTGAATCAGTGTTGCCATGTGAATAAGTCAGTCAATTTCTAAGCCAGTACGGAGTATTAGATATACGATACAAAAATCCTCATTTTTGAGAATAATTTTTGCATATATTGAACAGAGGTGCGCCAACCTCAAGGCTGGATTATTTTTTTGGTACTGAAAGAATACCCCAGAAATGCTGTTGAAGTTGTCGTAAAATGAGTAGTTTATACATTAATAAAGTGATTGTTGACTCTCACCATAAAGAGGCTATTAGGTCATTTTTTTTAATAATAATATATATGAAACACCTTTATCAATAGTTTATAGTTATTTCAAAATTTACACAGCAGGAATTTTATTTCAATTCTCAGTAAAAGAATACAGAAATAAAGAAGCATCCATAGATAAGGTTTAAACAGCTTTCAATTTTAGGTAAGGTATAACTGAATTAAGTCAAAATTAATATCTCAGATATATCAATTGGGAAATGTTGAGCAATATAAATGAAGGTAGGTTTGCATGTGTTTTTTATTAAATATTCTTTCATGAACTCTAAATCAAACTTCATGATGGGCCTTAAAAAGGAGGTAGTATTATTACAGACTGTTGATATTCTGCATGAATGTGATTCAAATTTTCAGCAATTTTTTTTTCCTGTCATTTGACAGATTATGATTCAGAAACCGATTTTGTTCAAAAAAGTGGTGACAGAATTACTGAAACTATTTTATTAATCCCTCACCAGATATTATTAAGAAGGTTATTATGTTCCTCATTGATAAGAAAGACATAGTTCCAGACCTTTTACCTGCAGAATTGATTATTTAGGAAATATCCTTACCAAATTAATCCTTGATTTGCTGTAGTCAGAGTTATTCTGATTCCCAAACTGATGAAAGGACTGATATTGTCATTTGTAGAGCTACTTCTTTTAGACAATAATAACAATGTTGCAAAACCTTTGAATCAAATGTTGTTAGGAAAAAAAACTTTCAGTTTGGATTTATGCCAAGCAGATCAGTATCAATTTAATTCAGGTATTAAAGGCTGTTGTAGTGTTTTGTAATAATAATACAACTTTATTAGGTTTTAAATATGTGTTCTGTTCATTAGATGCACACAAGGCATTTGATATGGTAATAGTGAATAACTTTTTTGTATTATTGAGTCTATAGGGCTAGCCCCCCCCAACTAAGTATTATCGTACAATTAATAACACTGATTCACAGATACAATATAATTCAGCTGCTAGACAATTTTGCCCTCTCTCTTTCCCGCTGTATTTTTACTAGCTAAAAATCATATAATGAATACAATGCGGCATGACACAAACATTATTCCTTTCAAGTTTAAACCCCACCTTTTAAAATTGTGGCAAACGCTAATGAATTAACATTAACTTTAAAATTGGTTTCCTCTTCTTTGAGTCAGTTGAGAAGGAAGTTGATACAGATTAAAATGCTTACAGGCTTTATAATTAATCTGTTTTCACATATACTTATTCACGTGTTCCCAGACCTTTAACAAACTGAAGATCTTAAAACTTCTGGGTAGGACTTTTTCAACTACTGTAGATTGTCGTTTTTTGTCACATTTAGAAAATACAGTAAATAAATCATCAAGATTTGTAATTTCTTGATTTAGTATCAGTTTGCTAGGAGAATATTTTTTTTTAAGACTGATTTTTTATCAGATTACTCTTCCCTCACCTGATGCATGTTGGTTTAAAAGAATTAGGGTTCCCTGGATATATATATATTTTTTTTGAGAGGAAGCTGTTCTAGTATTTTGTGGAGAATCTTAATTTGACCTAGCAATTTCATAGGATATAATATTAAAGATGCAGAATTATTGGCTTTTATACATTTATGGTTAAATCATTACAAATGGAATAATTGTTGGAACCATGTTTTGTTATGGCTTTCAGTTCATTTTGGCAGTTGACATTCTCTGCACCATGGAAATTTTAAAACCTTTTAAAAATTGCATGGCCCACACTTAAATTGAGGACTCTTACTAAGATGCCTCCCATGTTGCAGCCAAAGCACAGTTTCATTGGTTTGATCTTCCAGTATATTGTATTCCCTGATAATATTAAGTAGAATTACCAAGGGCTTGTGGAGTTTAAAGGTTACCTTTTGGTTGACTTTCAGTTTTTGAACATTAATTAAAATCTGATTTTAGTAATGTTACCCCTGATTCAAATCGGTGTTTAGAGTTGTCAGTTAGTCTGCTTTTTTTCATCTCTGCCTAATTTCAGATATACACAGGTATATACAAGCAGGAAGATAAAGTTGAATTTAATTGTTAGTCCTTTTTAAGACACAAAACTGTGATGTTTAAATGTAATTTTATGAAACTGTAATTTAGAATTAACTTCTGCATTGAATTACTTTGATTTATTACTTATTGAAAATTGTGTTATTTGAAGTTAAAATCATGTGGAAGTAGAATTGTTTAACAAAATGTATTTTTGAGAGCACTGAGAGGGTATTTGACACCACAAAAATTAAGTTGGCCTAATAATTTTCAACTGGGAGCAAGTATGGTGGGATCATCCCGATAATTCTTCATGGTGGTATCAAATGTTTCAATTTGTAACACCATTAGTTCTTTCGTCAGTTCCTAATACTTATGAAACATCTTGTATATGAATCTTGCCGTAAATGTGATCTTCCTGGTCTGGCAGGGTTAGCCACAGAAATAATTATTCTAGAGTTTTAGTACTAAGGAATAGCACTGAATACTGAACTTCGAATGCAGAAATTGTTAACTTATTTTAGTTTCTTCAATGTGATATAAATGAATGAGATGTTTTTTACTGCCTTGAGGAGGGAGAGTTGTTGAGTTAGGATATGGATTATTAAAAGTGTTTTTATTATGATTGTAAATATGTAGTATTCTAATGCATAAAATTAACATAAAAAAGAATACAAATGTAGATCATTTAAGAGGATATATGTCTGTATTGATTAGAACTGGACTGGACCTCTGGGAGCAGAGTAGGGGGGCAGAGGCAGCAGTATGTTGACAGTGTGTTTTCAGGGGTTTAGACTCCAAAAGCAAGAAAGTAATGCTTTCACTTTATGGAGCCTTGACCAGGTCAGATCACACCTTTATTGTGTACAGTTATGGAGACCACCAGAATGATTCCTGAGATGGAGTGGAATGAAAATGTCCAAAGACTAGGGAAAGGTATAACTCATCTTATTTTGGTCCAAATAAGACAGAGTTAAGTTTTTGGTACAAAATATGTTGAGGGGTGTTTGAAGAGATCATCCCAAGCAAGAAGCTGACTGAACCGACTACCTACTCCTTAGTTCTCCAAAAGTACTTCTTCATAGAGAAGGTTATATAGAAATGCATGGAAAGGTATACTAGAATGGTAGGGGAAGAAGAAATCTACAGAAGTATCCAAGAGAGCATGGGACAGCTGGAGAAACATGTAAGGGACAAGGTATGGATTGAGGAGAGGTACAATGTTAAATGCATTTAAAGGGCAAACTAGATGGGCTTAGTGTTTCCTTCTGTCATCAGGTAAATGTAATATGTCTCAGAAGTGATGTGCATTTGAAAAGACACGCATATCCCTGAGTGTGAGAACTAGAGTACTCCCCAATTCTTTTTGATGGAAGGACTGAACCCATTGTGAATGATTGTCTTATAGATCATCTAATAAAGTAACCTATGTACCTGTTGTGACTTAGCAAGACATATTTAAAAGTAATTGTATACATTTGCTATGCTCTGCTAAATGGAGAATAAAACCCCTACACTGCAGCAAGAGAGGGTAGTATAAAGACTGAATGGGGTTGACTCAAAGGAGGAAATGTTAAATAGTTTTCCAAGAAAATCAGTAAAACTGGTGGATGCATGAAATAGCCTTCCAGATCTAAGTGTTGGTTTAAAACCAAGTGAGAGAAATTTGATTGCTTGTCACAGATATAAGACAGTTCTGATGCACAACAAAATATTGCAGGTTGTTGTTAGGTGGGGGTATTAGCAGATTGGGTGGACCAGATAGTTTTGCTTTACCTTTGAGTCTGTATTTCTTTTTATTAAGAGACTTCGCTGACATTTAGAAGTAGAAATAATAATAAGAAAAAGAGTATGTAATGTTACAGTGTGGTGCATTTTCACATTCTGAGCTTCGCAAGGAGGCTATATCAGTGAGGTGGTATCCAAGTCCTTTTTGTCCAAATCTTAATTCATTACCTAGTTTGTTGAGGGCATGTCTGAATTTCATTCAGGAGTTTATCACCTTCGACATTTAACAGGAGACAGTTTCAGGTAATAGGTTCATAGGTAGGTACTAGGCTATCTGCCCGTAGGCATTTATAAGCCTAGCCGGAATGTGTTGGCTTTTGCCGCTCCCTTAGATTAGTTCCCTTTGCCTCTGTCCAGCAGAGCCACTGAAGTGATCCCTGGGGTAAACTTTGTTTCCCATCCACTCAAAAAGGTTTCTCTTGAAGAGGGTTAGCGAGGAGCTCTGCCTAATGTAGATTGGAATCTTGTTCCAGAGCATGGGAAGTCTCTGGGACAGGAATCGATCCCTCCAGCACGTCCTGTTTATTGTTGTGGTGAGGTTTAGATCTCTGGAGCGTGTGGCTTGAGGGGATATAGTTTTCTTTAGGTGGAGCATGTCCATCAATTCTGGGTTGGACATGGCCTTGTATGTCAGGCAGAGATCACCTCTGAGTAGGTGGTATGCAACCCGAGTACAGCTGGAGTTTCTTCAGAGACTGGAATGGGCTCTTCTTAGGTCATTAATGACCTATGCTACAAGTAGGTAGCTTAGTTTAATTCCTGATCCCTTGTTCATGACCATTTATTAATAGACCTAGTTCTGGTAAAATATTTTGTATATATTTCTCCAAGTCACCACTAGCATGTAACAGAAAGGGAACAGTTGTATTTGTCTAAGCCTATTGTAATAGCAAAACACCAGTCTGGTTTTATGTCTTTTGAAAAGCTTTGAATCCTGTTGTGCTTATTTAGTTCTAAAGTGGAATATCTATGGAAGGACTTACTGTAGGCAATAATAGATTTGATCACTGTCTTATACTGTGGAACCAAAAGTGGATCCTTCCAAGAAATGTAGTTAATACATTTCTTAATATGAGAAGACATAGGTTCATAGGTTCATACTAGGCTATCTGCCCTGGGGCATTTATAAGCCTAGCCCGATTGTGTTTGGCTTACGTCACCCCTTGATTTGAGTATACTGTGCCCTTTTTAAAGTTTAGTTTACTGTGAGTCTGTCTAATAGTGACACGGAAGTAATCCCCGGGACAAACCTACGATCCCCCATCCACTCATCAAGATTCTTCTTGAAGAGAGTCAGTGAGGTGCTCTGCCTAACATGAATTGGAATTCTATTCCAGAGCGAAGGGAGCCTCTGGGTTATGAATCTGTCCCTCCAGCATGTTCTATTTATTTCTGTGCTGAGGTTCAAGTCCCTCGAGCACGTGGTTCTAAGGGATTTAGATTTACTGAGGTGGAGCATATCCATTAATTCTGGGTTGGACATAGCTTTATATGTCAGGCATAGATCACCTCGAAGTAGGCGGTATGTAACTGAGTAGAGCTGGAGTTTTTTTTAACCGAGCAGCATATGGCGTCTGTTTGAGTCCCTTGATCCTCCTGGTGAGATACTTTTGGGGTCTTTCTAATTGCTGCAGGTGTCGGGTAAGGTACATCCCAAAGGGGGCATTGTATTCTATGATGGGTCTGATGAGGGATGAATAAAGGGGCACAATTACCTCTCTTGATCTAGATGTGAATCCTTTCATGATGAGGTGGGCTATGTAGAAGGTCTTTCTAACCACTTTGGCAATGTGGTTGTCAAAGGAGAGATTGCTATCAACTTGGGTCCCCGGATTCCCTAATTACTTTCTCTATACTTAATGGGTTACCACCTATGTGGTAATTTGTGGGCACATTGTTTTTGCCAAAGGGTATGACTATACACTTTTTGGCATTTAGCTTTAGACCATGGCTCTGGCACCAGTTATCTGTCTCTGTGAGACCTTTTTGAAGGATGTTTGTGTCAGCTGGAGAGTCTATTATGGCGCCCAGTTTGCAGTCATCTGCGAACTTGGTGAGCCATAGTCCTCCCAGGTTGGCCTGTACCTCAGAAAAGTAAATACCGAACTATGTGGGCATCTTTGTACAGTACTGCTTGTGTTGTTCTGAAAGGTAAATTTGTGATCCACTACTGTTACTGAAGCCATGTTTGCACATTAAAGTATGGTATTACTTATTGCATAGGAGTGCAGATCATTATTTACACTGAATTGCATCACTGAGCAGTTGGTGATGTTACATTTTAACTCAATACTGGTGGGCCAGTCTTGTACCTTGTCTAGATATTTCTGTAAGTTTAAGTGATGTCTTGTGGAGGACAGAACTTCACCAGTTTTGCAGCCATTCTCACACTTGGAATACCATGCTTTATTTGTAGCTGGAACACGTCATGAGCTAAGGAAGCACTGAAAGTAAGATGTACATATTAGATTACCATGCCTTATTTGCATCTGAAACAGAGCCCATGAACTAGGGAATAAGTGGAGAAAATATGTAAACCGTAAATAATTATAATCCAAGGCAGAGTAGTATGTAAAAGTTGTGTCACCACAAAACTCAACACAAGGCACATTGACAATATTGTCATGAAATGTAAACTGCCCATGTCAGGAGACAGCTAAACAAGCAATAAAGTTTGTTTTGCTTGTGGACAAGCCCCCTCCACCTAACTAACACATCACTATTAATTATGTATGCTAACTTTGACATTTCTGGATCCTGGGAAAGAGCAAAATATTTGTGTAGCTGTGTTTCTCTAAGACACAGCCATCCTATACATAGCATATATTTAGAAAAAGAAATTAATTGAATACCTTGTTAGAAAATACCCGCGGTAGTGGTGCTGCGGTAGCGTTGTCGCCTCACAGCAAGATGTTGTCCCGTTCAATTCTCAGCTAGAGCGCCTTCTGTGTGGAGGCATGCGTGAATGGGCGTGCCTTCGTTGAAGGTTGTGCATCAGGGCTGGTAACTCAGCACGTAAAAATCCACTACCAAACATTAGCGGACCGGAGTTCCGCTGTGGCGACCCCTAACCGGGATAAGCCGAAAGACACAAAACCCTGTTAGAAAATATCTGTGACCTTGGAAGATAATGAATCATTGTAAACCTTATTAGAATAGGAAATTCCCAATCGTAATGATACTTAGTGTGTAAGAAACGTTCTCTGAGGCAGTATCAGATCATATCTGAACTCTGCTCCCTAAAAATGCACATACCATATTAGCAGAAAAAAAAATCCAAATACAGTGATTTTGGATACTTGACATCTTTGATCTGCCTAGTATCTAACGTAGTGCTTTGTCTAAATTAGAAAATAGAAAACACACATTATGTTTCAGTGACCCTGTCTTCACAGTCCTGGAAGGTTTTAGGCCACTCTTTCAGTTCCTATGCTAGCAAAAACTTTTTCCATTAGCAAAAGTGAATAATGATACACAGTTACTGAGCTGCAACAGGTACCTCATACAGGTACACTAAATATGCTCTGATCAGCATTTTCAGCCACTCAGACTGCATATTTGTATCCTGAATGATGCCACACATCACACATATGCTCCCCGCATAATAGCGTAAGACATAAAGATGATGTCTGGATATACCATCCTCGGAACTTCCTTGCTGTTAGTCCAAATGCCATCTTTTGATCATCATTTTGAATGCCCACTTTGTTGCTGGTTCACCAGCCCGTTTCAGAAAGTTCCCCATTGGGGTTTTTGCTCTCTTTTCCTTTTGTTTGTTGCTTGTGGGATTCATGTCATCCAGAAAGGGTAAATACCAGTACAGGAGACAGATTCCCCATAAAGTCCATCAACAAGCAGTGCTTATTTTGTCTCGGTGCTTCCCACGACCATACAACCTGTTCCATTTGTCAGGCTTTCCTCCCAAAGACTCTCCATAGTCTGCTTTCTTCTTTGACCCTATATTTAGAGAACCAATATTCTTAAGCTTTTAGCGAAAGACACTATGGAGGGAACTTCCCACTCTGAGGGTTGGCCGTCAGTGAAGAAGGCCAAGAAGTCTAGGTCTGATTCTTCTGCTGTACCGCCTCTGCTGGACGCCTTTCCCAAGGCTAGTGAAAGAGGATCACCCAGCTCTTCTGTTGGATTCCTTTGCCATGACTGCTTCAGAGGCTGGCATGGATCCGACCTCACACATGTTACTGGAGGCCTTGCAGTTGTCCACTACAAATATTCAGGGAGAACCACAGCTGATTATTACTGAAGGGTCTAGGGGTTTTCCTCAGATTTTGGTTAGAGAGGAAGTTCTGACTACGGTTATAGAATGTCATCTGGCATCTGAGCCTTCTAAGTTTTACAGGGCAGAAGTCCTTTTGAAAAAGAAACAAAAAGCAAAGCATGTTTCTCCTACTCCTAAGGACCCTCAAACTGAATGACAGAATTTCACTCAGGGTTTGTTTAATACCCTTATGGTTTTGAGACCTCCTCAAGGAGTTTCTGTTCCTGCTCCACCTTGGTCCTCTACGCCTCTTTAAAGGCATAGGGAACAGTATTTCTCTGAGGAAGAGATGCATTCAGATGAGGAATCCCTTGCTTATTCATCCCAGATTCCTTTAGCTTTAGACTGTGGTTCTGAAGAGGAAAAGTTCACTAGTCCTTGACATTCCCTAGGAGGAGATTTCCTTCGAGGACACAACTTTCAGGATGATGGCATTTTTTAAATGGGATTGTGCCCAAGTTTCTGAGGTGCAGAAGAGGTATTACAACCTTCTGCAAATGGACTCTCCTAGACCTTCTGCTGTCCCTCCTGTTTTGGCTGCCTTGTTGGATGCCTTTTCTACTGCTTCTCGGGCTCCAAATTCCCAGCCTCCTGCCCCCCCCCCCCCAAAAAAAAAAAACTGATAGGTTTTATACGGGGCCTGAGGATTGCAAATTCCTATATAAATGTCCTTCAGCTGTCCCCTCAGTAGTGTCTGTGGTGTATGACAAGCCATCTCTCTTGCTGCCTTCTACAAAGCTTTTTCCTTCTGATAAAGACAGCAGGACCATGAAAAGGCTAGGTAAGAAGGTTTGTAGATGTTAAGTTGTCTATCTCACCTTCATTCTTGCTGGTTGGGTTCGGAGCCGATCCTCGGCTCCGACTCGGACATCTTCAATAGCTCGAGAGCTGTTTACTGGCTCAAGGCTACCCTATATCCCATGATGCCTGGTGCTAGTTACCCAGATCTCGTTTGCTGCTTCAGACTGCGAGGTTGTCTTACTGGCTCAGGCTCGTATACTTTTTTTGTATTTTTCTATTTTCACTAGAATTTAACCCTTATTAGCGTACCTAATTCCTTAAGTGTACTATTACCCTAGCTAGATTCGTTAAATAGTATCTATCCCTCCTGTGTTTTTTACTGAAAACTCGTTTTACTTAGAGAGTTTTCCCCACCCCTCCCCCTCCCTTCCCTTTGCGGTAGCCATTTAAATTAGAGGCTAACCCTCTTTTTGTCTTTCTTTCTCTAGTTTAAAAAAAAAAAAAAAAAAAAAAACCTTTTTAGTAGTAGTAGACTTATTTAGTGTGTGTTAGCTGTATAGTATAATTAGTTATACCTGCTAACTTGTTTTTTCTTGTGGTGTGTGTGAGTGTTTTACCTTGGTGTGTGTGTGTCTAAACATGTCCAAGGACTCTAAAGTGTCCGGATTCAAGAAGTGTGACTCATGCTGTCAGAAGATGTCTCTGACAGATGGTCACACTTCTTGTGTCTATTGTCTGGGCACGGTGCACCTGCAGGACTCTTGTTCGGTTTGTCATGCTTTCAGCCCAAGAGTCTTGCAGGAGCACAACAATAAGTTAATTCTCCAGGTTTGCTCAAGCCCTAGGATTCACCAGCCAAGGCTCAGCCTGTGAAATCCTCCAAGCCACCTAAGTCTTCGGGTCCCAGTTCTGAGCTGTCGCTGGGTGAAACTCCACCATCCACCTCGGCTCCGACTGGAGCCGATGTGCCTCCCTCCCAATCGGCTCCAACAGGTACTTCGGAGCCATCTGGGAGTCGAAAGAGATCTAGGTCTCCCTCCTTGGAGTCGATACGCTCGGCTCCACGGTCACCGCTGCTCCAATCGGAGCGCAGTCATAGGTCCTCTCACTCCTCTCGGTCCTCTAGACTTTCAGATCAGGACTTGGAGAGAGTGGTCAGTAGGCTGCTGAAATCGCAGGCCCTAGAGGAAATGTTGTCCAGCCCCCCTCATCAGGTGTCGGCTCCGTCCATTTCTGCAGAGATTCCTCCTCCAACTCCTCTCTTGAGCTCAGAGCCGGAGTTCGTTGGAGTTCGACTTGTGGAACCATCGGCTCCGATACCTTCTCCTTCGGTTCCGTCATCGGCTCCGATCCCTTCCATGGCACCGTCCTTGGAGGGATCTGGGCACCGAGACTCCCTCATCGGCTCCGAGGGGGTGAGTGGCATCGGACCCTTGTCCGACCCCGTTCTCCCCCTCGGAGCTTCGGCGCAGGTGAGCTCGGCTCCTACATCGGCCTTGGAGCCATCCCCCTCGGTGCAGAGAGGAATTCCGATTTCTTCGGAGCCGGAGTCTTCTCTGCGTCCGGGCTGGGGCGCCTTTGAGGTCATGAGGAGTGTACTGGCCCCCGAGTCAGTCCCACGGTCAACCCCATCGGCTCCTCACCCTATGGTGCCTGCGTCTGCCTCTGTCCCTCCTCCAGACCCCAAGCGTGGGGAACCAGTGCTCCAGAGCACCCCCTTGGGTGTTTCTTCCTCTTCCAAGGCCTTCCCTGATCACTCAGAGGAGCCACATCATAAGAGGAAGTGCAAGAGGTAGCACATTGACTCCCCTGAGTCTGTCACATCAGATACTGACTTAGAGGATTCAGAAGGGTCTCCGAGATCCCCCTCTGAAGATGTCTCCTTTTGAGACATTTTGGAAATGCTTAGGCAGAGGGGGAACTGGAATGCCCTAGCCCCTTCCAAGGATGAGTCAGTATTCCTGGACTAGTTTGGTCCCTGTCTTTCCACCTCCTGGGTGTCTCCGCCTTTCGACCCACTTATGTCCGTGGTGGCTCGGAAGGCGTGGTCAGCTCCAGACACAGTGGCACCAACCCCCAGGAGACCTGCTAAATTTAGAACTGCACCTCAGGACAAACAGTTTTTTACTAAGGGCGTACCTGTTGATGCCATGGTGGTAGCAGCAGCCACAAAGAAGGAGTTGGCAGAAACTTCCTCATCTGTCCATCCCCCTAACAAGGAGTCTAGGACTATGGACAGATATGGGAAACGAATGTTTGCTTCAGCGACCTACTCCATGAAGTCTCTAAATTATTTGTGCCATTTCACCCTCCTTCAGAGGGATCTCCTTAAAGAGCTTGGAGATACCCTCCTTCAGAGGGATCTCCTTAAAGAGCTTGGAGATACCCTCCAAGATCCATCAGCTGAGGGGGCTCAAGCTAAGGTGGCCTTCCAGCAGGCGACTCTGAATTCAGTTGTTAACTCCTCCATGAGGCTCATTTCTTATGCAGCTGATGGTGCGAATAGAGTCGCAGGCACAGGCGTTGCCCTTAGGAGGCATGCATGGATGTGGCTATGTAATTTTGCAGAGCCCTTTAGAGCGTCTTTCACCAGTACCCCCTTTGATGGTTCCGCTGTCTTCAGATCACAGGTGAAGGACACCCTAACCAGGTGTGAACAAGAAGGCAAGACTCTCTCTGCTGTGGGAGTCCATTTTTCCACTCCTTCTAGACCATACCCCAAGGGTCAGAAGAGTGGAAAGATGTGGTTCCGGAAATCCCAGGGAGCCTTGCCTGACACACGTGGTGAGTTCCCCTCCAGGAGCAGAGGAGGGAACAATAACAGATGCCGCCCTCGGGGCAGAGGGGGTCCGCAGAACCAGGGCAGCAGAGAATCCTTCTCTGAGAAGCCCTTTCAGCATCCCTGAAGGGTTGCCCGGCTGCCCGCCTCTGGAGGCAGTCGGGGGAAGGCTCTCACTGTACCCCAAAGCCTGGCAAGACCTAACTCAAGACAAATGGGTACAGTCAGTCATATCCGGAGGTTACAGAATTCCCTTTGCTCAGCCCCCATTATTGTCAAACAAGTCCCTTCCAGATGTTCCACCCAATCTAAGGGAACAAGCAGCCATAGAGATTTCAAAGCTGTTACACAAAAAAGTCATTCAAGAAGTCCCGGCAGACCAGCTCGGATCCGGAACTTACTCAAGGTTCTTTTTGGTACCAAAAAAGACAGAGGACTGGAGACCTATTCTGGATCTCAGCAGATTAAACAGATGTGTACAAAGAACAAAGTTTCGGATGGTCACGCTACAGTCCATTCTACCCTTCCTGGGTCAGGACAATTGGATGTGCTCTATAGATCTTCAGGATGTGTACTACCATATCAAAATGCACAGGCGCTCCAGAAGATTCCTTCGCTTCCGGTCGGGGGCCAGTCACGATCAGTTCAGAGCTCTGCCCTTTGGTCTCACCACAGCCCCCAGGGGTATTCACCAAATGCATGGCAGTAGTTACGGCTCACCTGAGATGTCAGGGATTCCAGGTGTTTCCATATCTAGATGACTGGCTCCTCACTGCTTCCACCAGGCATCACCTCCTGCAAGCCAGGGACTACACTATCAAAACTTGTTCCAGGCTAGGTATCACAATAAATTTTGAAAAATCTGCATTGTTGCCCTGTCAGCATATCACTTATATAGGCGCAAATCTAAATACCAGGAACATGTTTGCGAACCTTCCACCAGACAGGGTATCACTAATTCGCCAACAAGTACAGATGTTATTAACATGCAGAACGATTCAAGTCAGGTTCGTCCTCCGAACACTGGGTTCCATGGCATCAGCAATTCTTCTTGTTCCCCTGGCCCACTTTCACATGAGAATCCTCCAGTGGCTTTCACATAGTGGTCCTTCCAACAGCTTCCCATGTCTCACAAGATTATGATCACAGAAGCATGCAAGAAGCACCTCGCTTGGTGGATGGTCTCCCCATCAGTGTCCCAATGCGGACCATTCGTGCTATCCCCTCCAGTCACCACAGTGACCATGGACGCCTCCCTGATAGGGTGGGGGGGGGCATTATCAGGGCAGGACAGTCCAAGGCACCTGGCAGCCTCATGAGTACCATTTGCATATAAATGTCTTGGAGATGAGAGCCGTGCTTTTAACGTTGCAAGCCCTTCAGGACTCTCTCCCACCCAGGACCATTGCAATTCAAACGGACAATATGTCAGTGGTGTGGTACAGCAACAAGCAGGGCGGAACCAGGTCCTATCCTCTATGTCGAGAAGCACTCAGACTCTGGCAGTGGGCGATCTCTTCCCAACGTTTTCTGATTGCAACGCACATCCCTGGGAGTTCCAACATCATCGTAGACAGGCTCAGCAGAGCAATTCTCATGCCTCATGAGTGGTCTCTGAATCGGGTAATTGCAGAACAAATCTTTCGCAAATGAGGGCAGCCTTGCTGCAACCTGTTTGCCACACCTTTCAACAGCAAGTGCAGCAATTTCTTCTCCCTTCTTCCACTTCCCGGCCTCTTCCCCAGAGGCACTGTAATCCACGATTGGCCTCAGGGACTTCTCTACGCTTTCCCTCCGTTTCCTCTAATACCCAAACTCATACAGAGAGCAACTGCGTTGGGTTGCAGAATGATCCTCATTGCCCCTTACTGGGCTCGACAGATATGGTTCCCATTTCTGCACCATTACCTTCTCAAGCAGCCTTGGATTCTGGATCCTATTCCAGATCTACTGATTCATCAATCGGGCAGACTGCATCGATCCCTTCAAACACTCCAGCGCACAGCTTGGTTGCTCCACTTCCAACCTTAACCAGGCTTCCTAATATTTCCTCCTCTGTGCAGGAAATTATTATCTCATCGCACAAATCCACAACTTGAAAAACCTATGCTAGCAAATGGAAACGTTTTTCTTGCTGGGCAGAGGCTAAGAACATAGATCCCTTTTCAGCCCCTGTCCACGAGATTTTGGAATTTTTAGCGGAACTCTTTCATTCTGGTTCCGCTTCCGCTACAATCAGAGTTCAGTTAGCTGCCATTTCGAATTTTCATGTTGGGTTGTCTTCTAACAACATTATGTCTCATAAGCTGTGTAAAGCCTTCCTCAAAGGAACCACTCTGCTTAGGCCCCCAATCAGGGATCCCCCACCTCCGTGGGATCTAAATTTAGTGTTGGCTTCCCTAATCTTGCCACCTTTTGAACCTATAGCATCTTGCTCCATGACGTTTTTATCCTGGAAGACTCTTTTTCTGGTAGCCATTACTTCTGCAAGATGTGTTTCGGAGCTTCAGGCTCTATGTATTCGTCCTCCATACTTAGTTTTTCATAACAATAGGGTCGCTCTAAGGGCCAATCCTTCCTTCCTCCCTAAGGTTTGTTCACAAGATAATTTAAATCAGTCCATAGACCTTCCTGTGTTCTTTCCTAATCACACCAGTAAGGCAGAATATAAATTGCACCAGTTAGATATCCACAGACAACTGCATTTTTATTTGCATAGGACAAAGGACATCAGGAAGTCCGACCAACTCTTCCTTTCCTATGCTGAGGGCAGACAGGGCCTTCCAGTCTCAAAGGTAACATTATCTAGGTGGTTGTCTCACATTATTTCTTTCATTTACCAACTAAGAAACAAAGAACTATCTTTCAAACCAAAAGGACACTCTACTAGGGCAATGGCCACATCGGTGGCTTTTCAATCTAGGTTGCCCATGGAATCTATCTGTGCAGCAGCCACGTGGGCTAACCCACATACCTTCATTTCTCATTATAAACTGGACATGATTTCCAGAAACAGAGGTGATTTTGGTTCCACTGTTCTGAAGAGTCTGTTCCAATGAGCCACCCAGGATAGTAGGTGCTAGGGACGCTGTCCCAACCAGCAAGAATGAAGGCGAGATAGACAACTTAACATAAAGAAGTTATGTACCTACCATAATGTTCCATGATAGCTGTCTTCTTCTCTCCTTCTTTCTTGCGTCCCACCCTCCATATCCCTATCCTAGTGGATCGAGAGGAGCTTTCTTTTTCTTATTTCATTCGCTGAACCTTCGCTGGTTGTCCTTTTCTGCTTAGCTAGCTTCACAGTTCGGCCCCAGGGGGCTTCTAGGGCAGACTTCTTCCTTAGTTATGTCTGGAATAGCTTTTTCAAATCAGAAATGGGTAACTAGCGCCAGGCATCATGGGATATAGGGTAGCCTCGAGCCAGTAAACTGCTCTCGAGCTATTGAAGACAGCCGAGTCGGAGCTGAGGATTAGCTCCGAACCCAACCAGCAAGAAAGAAGGTGAGAAGACAACTAACATGGAACGTTAGGGTAGGTACATAACTTCTTTTTCTGCTACTTTGGCTTTTAGGGCGGTCAGTTATTAGGGTTTACTATCATAAATTCGAAAATCAGAACAAAACATGTCTGCATTTTCGAATTTATACATTGGAAATGAACATTTCCAAATTTACCTAATGTCGAAAACAGCTATGTATTGTCAAAAATGTCACTCGCGACATTTTCGGCAATACACAGCACTCCTACCTGTCCCGTAACTACCTACCTAACCAGCCTAAACACACAGTTATGCAGGGGGGCAAGCCCCCCTGCACCCCCCACACACCCCCCCAACTTAATATTCCAACTCCGAGATCGCACTACAGTGAGGACAGGGATGTATTTCCCTAACCGCACTGTACCGCGATCCCCTCACATGAGCGAACGTTCGAATTGCGAATGCACAGTCCATTCGCAATGGTAACATTCGCTCAAATCACCTGCCGAAATATGAAGTATTCGAACATCTGTTGTTCGAATACTTCATAGCCATGCAAGTGCACGTCGGCATTGTGATAGTAAACCATTATTAGACCAATATGTCCAGATATATTTTGGCTCTTTTTTTTCAGCCCTGTCAGGTAATCTCTGACCTTCCTAATTCTGAATGGAAGACTTCTGCTCTCTCCTTGTTGGGGGCCTCTCCTCAGGTGGCTCACCATTCTGTTAAGTGCAGTTATGTTGCAGCAGATGCTTCTGGTTCAGTAATGAGGAAATATTCCTGGCATCGGCTTCAACATTTGGAGGATGGTATTAAGGTTAAGTTGATGGATACTACTCTGGATAACAAACACTTATCTGGTGCAACTGCTGCTTTGTTTAAGTCTCTTCAGGATAAGGGAAAG
This sequence comes from Protopterus annectens, assembly GCF_019279795.1. Lineage (NCBI taxonomy): Eukaryota > Metazoa > Chordata > Ceratodontiformes > Protopteridae > Protopterus > Protopterus annectens. Next base: position 806,065,408 of record NC_056731.1, on the reverse strand, counting down.
GCTTTACAGGATCTTAAACATGTTTCTGTTTCTCCTGTGCCTAAATTTAAAAGAAATTACCCTAATAAGCCAGCTTTTGTTCATAGGCAGTCTCTCCATCCTCCTAAGGGTAAAAAGGGGGGGGGGCTCCTCCTGCTAAAGTCACCCAGACTCCTGTGACACAGAAGTATCCTTTTCCTGACAAACCAGGTGCTAACTATCCTGTTTTTCTCAGCTACATTCATATGATCATTGGAGATTACTAGACTATCGTTCCAGAGGTCATTTCAAGCCTAGCCGTTTCATCCTAATGTAATACCATAGAAATGTTAGTTAATACCCAAGATTGCAATTAGTAATGGCTGCCCATGTCCAGGAGGGTTGTGGGTGCTATTCCCGGTAATTATTTATGGTGCCCCATCCACTCATCCAGGTTCCTCTTGAACGTGTCATAGAGGTGCTCTGTTTCACATGAATAGATAGCCTATTCCAAAAATGTGGCAGTTGCTGGGAGATAAATCTGTCCCTTCAGCATGTCCTATATAGGTTGCAGGCCATATTTAGGTCCCTGGAATGGGTAACCCTAGTCCCATTTGATTTACTGATATGTAGTGAGTTCATTATGTTTGGGTCTGAGATTGCTTTGTAAATCAGGCATAAGTCACCCTTAAGAAGTCTATATCTTACAAAGTGCAGTGACAGGGACTTTAGTCAGTCTGTGTAGACCACATGCTGGTGTCCCTTGATCTTTGTTAGAAACCTCTGAGACCTCTCCAATTACTGCAGGTGCTTTATACTGTACATGCCGTTATACTCAATTATGGGCCAGATTAGTGCCAAGTATAGAGGGGTTATAACCTCTTTTGCTCTCAAGGTGATGCCTTTACTAATTAAGTGTGCTACACAGAAAGCCTTCCTTACTACAGTAGACTCGTGCTGGTCAAAGTTAAGGTCACAGTCAGCTTGTGATCCCAGGTCCCTTACCACTTTGCGAGTACTTAAAGTATTGTTGTTGATTTGATAATGTGAAGAGACCTCGTTTGTGCAGAAGGGAATGATGGTGCGTTTCTTTTCATTCAGTTTGAGACGGTGACTAAGACACCAGACATTGGTCTGCGTAAGACCCTCCTGGAGTATACTGACATCATATGGGGATTCAGTAATTGCACCTAGTTTGCAGTTGTCTGCAGGCTTGGTCAGCTACAATCCCTTAGTTTTGATCTGCACTTCTGAGAAGTATATATCAAACAATAGGGAGCCCAGAACTGACCCCTGTGGCACCCCGCTGGTGACAGGTCTGCTGGTTGATGTGGACTCACCCACTTTGATATTGTGTGTCCAGTTTGTGTGTGTCCAGTTTGTGAGCTAGTTGGCAACCCATCTTACAACAAATGTTATTGTAAAGTTTGTTGATGCTGGATATCCACCATGGCCGCTTGTTTTTACATGGGGCTCTGGCTTTGATTCTTTCTGGTACAGCCAAGACTGTACACTTATGCAAGTGATTGTACATTCCTGTTTCACTCCGTTTTACCTATCTCTTCCAGTCTGGTTAAATTTACTCAGGATTCCTGGGTTGTGGCCATTATCACCTTGGGTTTTACATGGTCTGGAAATCTCTTCCTACTATCATCGGCATTCCTCAGCCACCTCAGGAACAGTTTGCTTTCTTTTCAGGGATGCTTCAGGGTCTTTTGACTCTGGGAACTATACAGGAAGTTCCAGTTCCTCAAAGAGGGAAGGGGTTTTACTCCAGAATGTTTTTGATTCCCAGGAAAGAGGGCACTTCAAGACTCATTCTGGACCGCTCTCATTTAAACACCTTTCTGAAGGTCTCTTCCTTTCAGATGTCTCTTCAGACTTTGATTCCTCTACTGCTTCTTTAGGCTTTCCTAGTGTCACTGGACCTCAATGATGCTTCTCTTCATATTCCTATACATCTCCTTTTTAGGAAGCTTTTATGTTTCTCGGTTGCTTCTTGGCATTTTCAGTATTCTGCTTTGCCCTTTGGCCTTTCTACTGCCCCAAGAGTATTCACCAGATGCCTCGCTCCTATGATTGCTTTTTGCAGGCTAATGGGGATACAAATATTTTCCTACTTAGATGATCTCCTGTTTCAGGCATCCTTTCCAGTGATTCTTCTGCAGCATCTTCATTTTGCCCATTTCCCTTCTCCAAAGGATCATGTATTTCTGGGGTGCAGGATCCAGACTATTCTAATGCTGGCATCCCTGTCTCCTCCAAAGGCCTTGACTCTGATTTCTTTATTTCAGTTCTTTATTCATCTGGCCTTAATCCTTGTGAGGGAGTTTCTAAGAGCTCTAGGTTTTATGGACTCCACTATTCTTATGCTCCCTTTTGCCGAACTCCACATGAGAAAACTTCAGTGTTTTCTAAAGTCAGTCTGGCTTCAGCATTTTCATCTTCTGGACTTCTTAGTTCCTCTTCTTCCATACCTCAACCTGGAATTTCAGTGGTGGATTTAGCAGTTGACTCTCAATTCAGGGCTCCCTTTTCAACCCCCACTTCCCTCTCAGAAGCTGTTCACAGACACTTCAGATGTGGGATAGGGAGCATCTTTCAGCTCTCTAAAGGTAGAGGGTCCTTGGTCTCCTCAACACAGGAAAGACCACATCAATATCAAAGAAATGAAAGCTCTTCTGCTGGCTGTTCAAGCTTTTAACCCTCTGTTCTCCCCAGGGCCTCTCAAGGTGTTTACAGACAATATAACCATGATGTGGTATGTCAACAAGCAAGGGCGGGACGAGATCTTACCTCCTTTGCTGGTTGGCTCTTCTAGTGTGGGAACTAGCTATTCAGTATTGTGTGACTCTTCAGGCAGTTTATATTCCCTCAGGTCAAAACACTGGTAGACTCTCTGAGCAGGTCCATAACACAATCCCACAAGTGGATGCTTCACAGGGATGTGTTTCTGGAGATTCTCCACCAGTGGGGTACTCCTCAAGTAGATCGTCTTTCCTCATTTCTGAACAGAGAACTTCCTCTTTTTTATGCCATAGTCCCAGGTCCTCTGGTCTGGAAGGTGGGCTGTCTTTTTCCTGAAAGGAAATGTTTCCTTATGCCTTTCCTCCCCTTCCTCTTATTCCAAAAGTCCTGTTCAAAAAATGCAACAGGATGCTCCCAAAATCTTTATGGTGACTCCTCTTGGCCCAGACAGCATTGGTTCTCTCTTCTTCTGCATTTAACCAAGGGCAGTCATTACAAGTTACCTCACAGGGTGGACCTACTCATACTAGACAAGGGATTTCTCATCCATCCTCAGCTGTCCATGCCTCAACTGAGTAGGTGATAGGATTTTCATTCTATACAGACACCTTTTTTTCTGAAGACGTGCTTAGGGTCCTGTAGGAGGCCAGGAAGCCCACAGCTAGGAAATCCTACTTATCCAGATGAAAGAGGTTTTCTGTTTGGTGTCTTTCTCGTAACCTGGTTCCACTTTCTGTGGATGTTCCTTTGGTTCTGTTTTATCTGTGTGAACTGCTCAATCCTTGGTTGGCTTATTCTTGTGCTAAGGCCCACTTATCAGCTATTTCTACTTGTCTACCTTGATAAACTCCTTTAGCTTTTAGATTTGAGTCTAAACAGTTTCTTAAAGGCGTCCTTCATATTAGACCTCCCAGAAAGCCTGTCCCTCTTTGTTGTAGAGAAATTGATTCTTTTGAGCCTGTAGCTTCAGCTTTCTTACAGCATTGTTCTTGGAAGACTGTATTTCTGTTGGCCTTTATTTCTGCCAGCCCCGTGTCTCAGCTTCAAGCCCTTATGTCTTGTCCTCTTTTTTAGCGTTCCATAAAGACAGTGTCCTTTCATACTAATCCTTCTTTTATGCCCAGAGTGGTGAATGAGTTGCCTCTTAATCACTCTATTCATTTACCCACTTTTTTCCCTTCTCTGCAATCTGCTAGTGAGAAGGTGCTGTACACTTTGAATGAGCATAGACAACTCATTTTACTTGGACAAGATTAAGACATTTTGTAAATCTGATCAGCTCTTTGTTTCCTTTCTTCTTAGATCCTTAGGTTTGGCTGTTTCCAAGCAAACTATTTCTTCTTGGATTTCTAAAGCCATTTCTTTTTGTTATGCTTTCTATGGCAAGAGCCTTTCTTCTTCTGTTAAGGCTCATTCTACTAGGGCTCTGGCTTCTTCTGGTGCTTTTTTCACGGTTTTGGATCCTAACTCTATTCTTGATGCATCTACCTGGACTTCTGTGCATACGGTTACCAAGCACTATAAGTTGGATGTGATATCAAGAGATAGAGCTGGTTCTCCTAGGGCCATTCTAGAGCTGGTTCTTCTAGGGCCATTCTTCATGGGTTCCTAGAGAACTGTGCTGGTCAGTCCTCCTCCTTTTCTTCTTCCTGAGCTTTTACATTCTCCCTATTGTAAAGAATACTGCAACAGTGAAATGGAAGGACATAGTACAGTTGTGTAAGATCTTACCATAATGATAAATGTCATTCTCTTCACCATCGCAGTATTCCCTCCCTCCCTCCCTTCTCCCTCTAGTTATTTTCTCTTCTGGATGTATTGGTTACCTCTTATTTTCCTTGGACTGGCATTCCTACTGGCGCTATCAGTTCTTTGATGGTACGTCCGGATGTCACCTTTATGTCCTATGCTGTACACAGGGAGCATACTTGTGATGAATGACATACCTTAAAGCAACCTGAAGCTTTGGTATACTGGCCAGATATTGGGCCATCCTTGGTAGGAGATCCATATTGTAAAATATACTGCAACAGTGAAGAGAAGGACATCTACCGTTATGGCAAGATCTTAAACAACTGTACTTGCATTGTATTTGAGAGAATGGTCAACCTGTACATCACCAGCCTGACTGGAGAACAAATATTCTCCAGCAGGGTGTTAATGTACAGATAATGCCTGCTGCAAAACTTCATGGCAGCATATTAAGCTGCCAATGGAGCTCAGGCTGTAACAGAGGTAATGGCCACCATTATTTTTCCATTAAGCAGCACTTTTTTGTTCAGCAAGTATAAAATTAAAACAAAAGGATAATTAAAAAAATAGAAAAGTGTGTGTTTGTGCATGTGTGCGTGCATGTGTCTGTTTCTGTCTGGGTGTGTGTGTATGGATATTTGTATGCATGAAAGCAGAAGTTTGAAAGAGAGAACGAGATCCAATGGCAGTGGATGTAACTCATTTAAAATTAAGAGGTATGCATACCTCTCAACCTCTTAATAAATCTAGATAAAGCCTAAAATAATGAGAAGAGACAAAGGTTCTAAACTTAGAAAATTGGTATAATGACAGGATTTATGTTGACATGCATTTTCTGGAGGATATGAAGTCCATACCTCTTACCTCAGGGACACCCCTGATTTTGACTCAAATTTTAACAATGCCTCCCTTTGATGATTTTTGCAGAAAGGTTGGTAAATTACACATGCTGACAATACAGTTATAGACTTTTTTTTACTTCAGAAAATGTATATTAATTCACATTTTCTTATACTGTCAATGTCGCAAGTTAACAGAACTAATATTTTAAGTGTCCTTGATCACTTCTGGATTTGTCTCTGATAGTTAAGAGCAAGGATGATGGTTTTATTCATATTGTCTGAAGCCTTCCCTTGTCATCTTTGACCTATCTATCCAGTTTTGAGCAGTATATGGTTTTATTAGAGAGAAGATGGTAATCAATATGTGCAATTTTAGCTTTGGTAGATGTTGAGACATAATATGTAAGACTGCAAATTCCCATGATAATGTAGACGTCTCGTAAGCCATTTTCTCTAATCTGACTCTACACCATAGCTTGTAGGTACATTTACAGCTCCAGATTATGTGGCTTAGGTCTGCTTTTTGTGAGTGGTAGTATGGGCAGTTGGGGAGATTTTTGCATTAAAATTGTTTATTAATCAATTTAATTTTTTGCTCATCAGTAAGTGAAGTATTTTGTTTCATCCAGTAATCTGAAAAAAGAATAGACTGGTATTTGTGGGATACAATCAGTTTATATGAGTTAGATATAATTTTCTTTGTTTTAAATAGATTTCATAAGGATCTGTACGTATCATTTTCGTTTATTTCAGAGTTACCAATAAAAGAAGCAATTAGCTCTCTATCTTGTCTTAATATTATAGTACATCTTTTAGGGAGACTTGGGGCTTTCCTTGTGTCCTCCAAAGAATTGTTCCTGTATTCATATAGGTCCCATAATTTTTTTTTTAATAAGAGGGTATCTATTTAAGTTTATCATCTCCCTATTTAATCTAAAATTTGGCTTCATTGTATTGGTTGCATCTTATTAAATGAATGTATTAGGTTTAGTGATTCAAAAAGTTTTTGTAGTTTTTTTATATTTTAATGAATTGTGTAATTTGAGGTTTTTAACACTTCCTCTGTTAAGGAATGGCAAGGCTAATTCTACAATTGTTAATATAGTTATGCCATAATTTGATCCATGTTGGAGTACACTCTTTCCTATTAGGATCATAGTCCAAAATTACAATAATTCTATTTGAGCAAATTATATCATAATATAAATGGAGGTCTGGTAATCCCAGCCCTCCACTTTATTTTGGATAAGTTAGTTTTTGATAACTAATTCTCACCAGCTTGGGGTGGCAAACAAACTTAGCCAGAAGTGCATTTAGTTTTTTTTTAAAAAAAATGTTTTGTACCAAAATATTTCATGCATTGAACTAAAATAATAATCTTGGGAGAATATTCATTTTAATGATTGCTACTTTTGATAGGAAGGGTAGTTTGATTTTCTTCCATCTCTCAATATCCTGTTCAATATCTAACCACAGCTTTAAAGAGTTAGTCTGTAGAAGAAATCTCCGGTCATGATGGAGCAATATCCCCAGATACTTCAGAGAATAATTTAGTTTTATTTCCAACTCTGGGAAATATGAACTTTTGTGACATGCTGAATTTAAAGGGAATATAGAAGATTTTGTGGGGTTAATTTTATAATTGGAGTACTTTGAGAATTTATTAATTGTTTCTAATATTTTTTTCATGTCCGTATTTGTATTTGGGAGTGTAAACTATAGAATTAAGTCATCAGCAAAAGCTAATAATGCTATTTTGGTATTAAAAAGTTCCAGGATATGATAGTAAGTCTTTTGTTTTATGATTAGAAAGAGAGGTTCTGTGTACAAATTAAAAAGATATGGGGACAGGGGGCAACCTTGTCTGGTCCCATGTAAGATATATATTGGGTTTGAGTTAGTCTTATTTATGTTTAATGTACGAGTGTTTTCATAAAGGATCTTAATTTTATTTATGAAGCTTTGTGGTATATCAAAATAAAGCAATATTGAAAATAAAAAGTTGTGACTTAGTCTATTGACCGCTTTACATGCGTCTATTGCAAGTGCATACATTGAGTTCTTGTTTTGTGTATCATTGTGTCTGATGTTAATGTATTACCCATGTTTGCCTATTTTGTATAAATCCTGATTGTTCAGGCAATGATATACTTGGCATTATATTTTTCAATTCGGTAGCCAAGACTGCTGATAGAATTTTAATATCCAGGTTAAAAACAGAAATTGGTCTATAATTCAATGAGTTTTTATTGTCGTTTTTTTTTTTTTTTTTTTTTCTTTAGGTATAAAAATTGCCCTGGAATCATTTAAGTAAATTTCTGTAATCCCATGTTCTTGTATGTAATTGCATTTTAATAACAAGAGCTTTGATATTTTATGTCCAAATGTTTTGTAGAATTCAGCCATGTATACATCTGGGCTGGGAGACCTACTTGCTTTAAGATTGTTTATTATTGACAGTATTTCTTGATGTGTGAAAGGTGCCAGTAGAAGATGTTTTCTGGCCTTGACTGATTTTTGGAAATTCTACATTTTTTAAGAAAAGCTCTCTCTCTCGGTCTGTATTAATTTCTTTTTGCTGTCCATATTGCTGGATATATATCTCTTCAAAAATTTAAGAATGTATGTTCTGGTATTGTAGGAGTTTTCCTGGTGTATTATTTCTGTTATAAGAGAAACAGTTTTATTTCCATTTATTTGTCTTGCCAGTATTTTCGAGGGAGTTAAAAGTCCATTCTGCATATCTTACCACCATTGTCATTTCTTTAAATGAATATTGGTCTGCGTGCAGACTGTATAACTTTTTTTGAAATCTATTCATTTGTTCTTCTAGGGTTGGGTTAAACTTTTTATGTAGTTCCTCTTCTATGTCATTTAATCTCGTTTTCAAAAATATTTCTCTTATATTATATGCTTTTTTATAATATGATGCCTTCTTAATCAAAATTCCCCTAATATGTGTCTTGGATGCTGCCCATTTGGGATTTGCAGCAAGGCTATATTGGTATCTAGTTCATCTAATATGTAATTTATATCCTGGATTACATCCTGTTTTTAAGTAAATTTGGATTCTAAGACCAATTATATACCTTTACTTTCTAGTTAGCATCATTTGGCCAACTTAGGCATACTGTGATTTTGGAATGATCTGAAAACAAATCATGGTTCTGTATTATATGTAATCTTCACCCTTAAGAATATTCCCGAGATTAAAAAGAAGTCAAGCCTAGACCATGACTTATGGCAGTGGGAGTAATATGTAATTTTTTTACATCTGTGAGTTACTTTGAAAACAGTATGGGTCAAAAAGATCAAAATCTGATTTTAGGTCTGAAATCGCTTTAGAAGCCTGGGTGTTGCATGTATTACTCTTAACTTATCTGTCATGAGATCGGCTACTGAGTTCCAATCACCCCTATAATGTAGTAGTAATTTGGAAAGAGAGTTAACATATTACAAACTGACATGATAAAATCTTGCTGTTTCTCACAAGGGGCATATATATTCAGGAATAATATTGGCTTATCTAAAAAAGTTTTTTTTTTTTTTTTGTTACAATTGAGACACCATCTTCCATTTGTATCAGAGTCACGCTGTAGAATTTGTTCTTTAAATGAATATTTAATTATAATGGCCACCCCTTACTGTTAGTGCTTTTACCAAAAACAGTACTTGTTGTTATCCATTTCTTCTCCATGTCTTGTGCCCAATCACCCGATATCATGTGTTCCCTGAATAAATATTATTTCTGCTTTTTATTTATAAGCTACATGCAGTAATAAATTCCGTTTCTTTTGTATCCTTTTAACGTCCCAGGAATCAACTATCCACATTCTCTTTTGTATTCTTTTCCCCCCTTGTTTTCCTTGTATTCATAACAGTAACTTTGAAACCTTTAATACCTCTGAACAATGATTTTCTATTATCCTTTTTAAAACTAAAAAAAAAAAAAAAAAAAAACAGGCAAATTAAGATTAGCATATCTTTTCCTACTCACCCATCCTTACTCCATGGCTCCCTGCTTGAAATGTAGAGCCTATGTTATGTTATCCGCTTTAAGTTGAGATTCACCGAGTTAGACCTTAACAGTCTGCAACACAGAAAGAAAAAACTGTTTCATTTAGATGTTTCCCATCAGATTTTGCAAAACTACACTTTACATTAGTTTTCTTTCAATTATATGTACATGGTAAAGTTATCACCATCTAACATCTAACAACACTAGCTTTTACTCTGTAGCCATCAAATTAAAATATTCTTTACCAAATGCTTCTCGCAGTTTTCAAGATAAAGATGTATAAATTTCCATGACCCAAAAAAAATCATTGGTATTTCGCTACCTTAACCAGTGCAATTCATTACACTAACTATACTAACAGAACCAAGATGCTATCCTCTAAATAAAGGAAGCAAATCTGGTGGTCCCCTGCCATAAACAAACTGTACAACAGAAGAAAGAAACTGTTGCAAAAAAGAGTAAAATCCCATGATTGGAGAAACTCCCTGGTCAGCCTTGGTAAGAAGCTGAGATCCCTCATAAAATCCACCAAAGCTAGTTATGAAAATAAAATCGCCATTGACTTTAAAGACGACCACAAAGCATTCTATAGCTATGTCAAGAATCTCAATGGCAACACTCAGATCTGCTCTGAGTTACAGCACAATGGCACTAAATATACAGAACCAACTGATATTGCCAACATCCTGGCAGATAGGTTCAGTGCTAACTTTACCCCCCTATCATCTCCTAAAGGGCCCATCTCTATACCAGAAGAATGCAAAGTTCCTGTAATCATGGCTGCACAGGTAAAAACCACACTATCCAAAGCCAAGAACACAGCATCCATGGGACCTGACAACATCCCAGGCTGTGTTCTACGTGAACTACAGAACGAACTGGCACCCCACCTAAGTACCATGTTCAATCATAGCCTCACCTCAGGCTATGTGCCCACTGAATGGCGCACAGTGACAGTTATCCTACTCCACAAAGGGGGAGTGTTAAAGAAATTCACGACTCACGTCAGGTTCAAGCAAGGCAACTTTATTCTTGCTGAGCAGCAAGACAAAGCATTACAAGCTGTTCATGGTTTGTCTAATTAGCTTACTTTTCTCTACAGTTTATATAGCATTCTTGTCATGCAAATAGGCGGATTCCTTTGCAGTTGTTTACCACGAGTCTTCTCGGAATTGCTGAGCTGGCCTTGCCCAGCCCACTGCCTGTGGTTGATTTACGTCTGTTTCCTGGAATGCTGGACCAGCTCTGAACTTTCCCGTGAGAAACTCGTGGGTGCAGTTGAAGGCAAAACCTTAAAATAACAATTCTTAAGCAAATAAACTTGTTACCAATTACATTTTTTCTGACATTTCCCCCGTTTTAATACTTTATTTGCAACCCATTATCATCAATTTTACTTGTGTTTTCTTTGCTTTAACAGGCAAAATTTCACTCTTTGGGTTTGCAAACCATATTACATTGGATTAATGTCACAGTCTGTCTTTAGGTACTTATCTTAATGTTCAATAGGCACAAGCTGCTGGTACATAGTCTTGGAAATGGACGTGTCTGTTAGTCTTTGCAGCAATCCGCGGATGCAGGGTATGCAGCAGCAGCCACATACCACCAAGACCATTGCTGCTACTGCAACGGATAACAGTAAGCTGGTTATAAGATTGCTCCATTTTCCAAACCATTTTTCCATTAGGTCACTGAAGGGGTCATAGATTCCTGAATTTTCTGCTAGTTCTTCCGATAACATTTGGAGTCCATGCAATGCCTTAGTGATGCTGCCGTCGGGTGCCATTTTGTTGGGAATAAAAGTACAACAGAAGGTTTCGAACATTTTGCAGACCCCCTCCTTTTTCGGCCAGTAACATGTCCAGAGCAATTCGGTTTTGCCATGCCACTAATGATGTTGCTTCTAATTGGCTGGAAATTCCCTCGACTGCATCTCTGGTGAAATTTACGAACCTTTGCTGGTTATAGTAGATGTAGTTGATCCAGTCCGTGTTTTTATTAATCATTATTTGTGGAATAATAGAGGCAAACCCCGATGCAATTTGATTGAGTGCCTTATATTTGTTGGGAACGCTTCGGGGAACTCCTATACTGTCTATGTAGACCCCATGATCAAATGAACCTTGGGGGTTTTCTCTCTTTTTCTTGTGTAGGGTTTTGTAGATGTGCTTTGACCAGTGGAACTGGGTGGTGTCATTCACTGGAAAGATATAGAAAGGTAGAATGACCCTGGTAATTGGGCACGTTTCGGTCCATTCATGTGTTAACCGGGAACGGATTTTCTTGTCGCCGCACAGCCACCAGACAGATTTACCTTTTGGTTCACGAACCAGTCCCTTTTGCTTTGTGAGGTATTTATTGTCCGGTTACAATATGTATTAGGGAGTTCTCCCAATGATTTTCCTTGTCCTTCGTGTTTAAAACAGATGTAATCGCCAGGGTAGATAGTCACTGCTGGTGGGGCCCCGGTCATTTTTGTAATGGGAAATGCCTTGGTTTCATTTTTGCATTCCTGTCCCAATGTTTTGTTTTTGAACATGCGTATTAGACACAAGATATTTGCTTGACTTGGCAAAACGGGGACTGTCACCAACTGTGGTCTGCCTCCATCACATGCTATGCAATCATTTGTTTTTTTTGTTTGAGTGGTGTACCGTACCCATGCCAGCCATTCATTTCTTTGTAGGAACCCGGTTTCTACTGCCAGTTGGTCATCTTCGGTGAGATTTGTTCCATGGATAATAGCTGATGCAACTACAGGAGACTCAGTTTGGGAGATAGAGGAGTTTATCTCTCATCTAATTTTTATTTGAAGGTCTCCCAGGGGATCATACCCCCTTGGGATTGATAATCCCAGCCCGTAGAATCCTGAGTTGCTTTCTCATGGGTTTTTAATGGTTATCCATACTATATACTACTTCCAGGTTGTTTTACTATTTTGAGTCTTTGTTGTCTGTCTTTATCTTGTTCTGGGATTTCGGCCGCGCTCGATTCCCAGCCATTTGGATCCATTGTCCACCACACGCTGGCCCAGGATAGGTGCAATCCAGCGCCTCTTGGCAGACATCGAACTTGAAGACTGTGGTCACTCCAGGTTTTGCCTGTAGAACTGCTTTTCCTTGCTCTTGGGATACCTCACCTTTACTCAAGCCCCTTTCGTAGTTCTTTTTTCTTGGTTTTATGAATTCGCTTTTGGACCAGTAAAGGACCACTACCACTAGGATTACTGCCACCCATATGACGTTGCTCTGGAATCCCGATTTTGATTGTTTCGATTTGATCATTTTACCTTCTTCTTCCCCTATGGACCCTTTGCACTGCTGATTTTTTTCACTGGGTTTGAGACGAACCAATCCCTATTGGACTGGTCCCCCTTTGTAGCAGACTTTTGTGCTCAGGGATCCGGTGGAAGGGCCCTAAGTCCTTTCCAATCTCAAATCTTTTTACTAATTTGCAGTGGGTCAAATGTATCCACGGAATTCGTTCGGCTATTTTGACTGCTGTTGGGGTTGACAGTAACACCTGGTAGGGTCCCTCCCACTTGGTGAGGTCCAGTTTTTTTCTCTTTATTACCTTCATCAAAACTCAGTCTCTGGGCGTCACGAGGCGTGTCTGGTTTATACATTCTTTTTCACCTAAAATAGAATTAGCAGACAACATTTCTTTTGAACACAACATTTTTTTCATATAATCTGCTAGTGTAAAATCTGCCTCTTCCTCGGTCTGTGAGAAGGGTTGCCACTGTGGGATGTAATAGGCTCTGCCATACATGATTTCATATGGGGTTAGCCCTCGCGCTGAGGGCGTAGTCCACATACTTAAAAGAGCTAAGGGTAGGCAGTAAAGCCAATTTTTCCCTGTTGCAGAGACCAGCTTTCTCAGTTTATTTTAAGTATCCCATTGTGCCTTTCTGCCAGCCCTGCTGATTGTGGATGATATACACAGTGATTTTTTAAAGAAATGCCAAAATATTTTCCCAATTGCTGTATTACCTGATTTACAAAATGCATTCCATTATCACTATAGATAGTGTTTGGTATTCCGAATCTTGGAATGATTTTTTTTTTTTGTGAGTATTTTTGCCAGAGCGATTGCGTCTGGGTGCACAACCGGGAAAGCCTTGACCCATTTTGATAGCATATCAATAATTACCAAACAAAACTTTTTGTTTTTGCACTTGGTAAATTCTACAAAGTCCATGGAATGGGTATGGTGGCATTGAGAAGCTCCCTTTGTTGGGGTGCAAGGCCCCCTGTGCATGGAATCTGTTACAAGTATGGCATGTTAGACAAATTTTTTTTGAATAGTTTGCAAATCCATATGTGGTGAACACCTGGTTTACCATTTTTACCATCCCCCCTGTTGAGACATGGCTTAGCCCATGGCTCAATAATGCCGCATAGAGAAACAGGTTGGAGGGAAGTATTGGTAGGTTCTACGGGGAGGTGTAAACACCATTGACAAGGATTGCTCCCTTTTTGATCCTTAGATTTTGTTCAGATTTGGGTGACAGATGCTGCATGGTCTTTAATGTAGCAAAATCTAGAATGTCTGCGGGCATGGATTCTTCTACTGCACCCTCTAAAACCGTTGCTGCAGCTTTTTTTGCAGCCTCATCGGCTTTATTGTTACCCAGTGTGACAGTGTCTTTGCCCTTAGTGTGTGCGGTACACTGACAGATATCGACCCGCTTTGGGAGTTGGATGACATCTAGCAATTGAAGTATGAGCTGTTTGTGGTTGATAGGTTTTCCAGTAGAAGTGATCATCCCCCTATTTTTCCACTGTTATGCGAACACATGTACTGTGGAGAAGGCATACTGGCTATTGGTGTAGATGTTAACTGTTCTGTCTTTTGCCAGTGCGCATGCTCTGGTCAGTGCCACTAATTCTGCTGCCTGTGCAGAGAGGTGGTGGGGCAATGATTTTGCTTCAACAATGCTTTGGTCTGTGACAACAGCATATCCTACTTGATTTATTTCTGTACTAATTCTTTTGCTGTAGCCGTCTGCATAGTAGGTGACATCTGGGTTGTCATAGGGTGTATCTGTGAGGTCTTTCCTTGGGAGAACCTTGCACTCAATTTCCTCTAGGCAATGATAATATTGTCCGTCCGATGGGACAGGTAACAGCATTGATGGATTGAGTGTGGTGCATTGCTTAATTGTCAGGTGGGGTTGACTCAACAATACTGTCATACATGACAGGTGCCTGGCTGGTGAGAGGTAGGCTATTTTGTCCTGCAACAGGATAACTGAAACCGCATGGGGAACTCGCAAGGTCAGAGGATGAAGCAGAACCACAGTGGCTAAGGCCTGTACTGCCAAGGCGGCCGCTACTACAGCCTATACACAATGGGGAAGACTTTGTGCCACAGGATCCAACCGAGCAGAATAAAAGGCTATTGGCCTATGCTTATCGCCATGCAGCTGGGTAAGAACGGAGGTCATGCAACTGTCCTTGCAGTCTACCATTTGAAAGAACCGTTTTTGATAGTTTGGTAACCCCAGTACTGATGACCCGACAGTTAGTTGTTTTAGACATACAAAGGCAGCCTCTGCCTCCGGTGTCCACTTTACTATGTCTTGCGCCGCCAGTGGTTTATCATAGATTAGCCTTGTTAGTGGGGCCACTTCCATGGCATAGTTTGGGATCCAACTCCTACAAAAGTTTTCTGTTTCCAAGAAAGATATCATGCCCTTTTTGGTGTTTGGTTTGGGTGCCTGTAGGATAGCTTCCTTTCTTTTTGCATCCAGTACCCTGCCCTCTTGGGACAATGTGTACCCTAGGTACCGGACTTATTTTTCCCATAACTGGAGCTTATTTTTATTTACCTTATGGCCCTCAGCTGCCATAACTTTTAACAAACCAATGGTGTCTTGCTTACATTCATCTAAAGTGGGAGATGCCAACAAGATGTCATCGACATACAGTAGTATTTGGCTGCCGTTAGGTGGGTTGAACTGCGCCAAGTTACTCAACATTTTCTGTGAGAAAATGGTGGGACTTTCACAGTACCCCTGTGGTAGCCTAGTGTACGTATATCTTTTTCCGTGATAGGTGAAGGCAAACCAAAACTGACTGTCCAGGTGTACCGGTATAGAAAAGAAAGCGTTGCTGACATCCACTACCGAGAAATATGCATTTTCCGCCTTTAAGTTGTTAAGCAGGGTATGTGGATCTGGTACAGTGGGGGCCCTAGGTATGATGGCCTCATTTATCGCTTGTAAATTTTGTACCATGCACCAGCCCCCCACCCTGTCTTTTTTACGGGGAAGAGTGGAGTGTTGCAGGGTGAGTCTGGGCATTCAGTCAGTATTCCTACTTTGAGCAGTCCCTGTATTACAGGCTCTATTCTTAGTTCAGCACCTTTCTTAGGGGATATTGCTTTTTCCGGGGTCTGAAAGCTGATTTTGGGGTAATAGTGACAGCACCAGCTCTCTTGATTAAGCCCACATCTGCCTTTCCATTTGACCACAGTGAGGGAGAAACACCCTCCAAGTCTCTTTTCCTCTCCTGGGTCAGGAACATGTGTCAAATAGTTATTACAGCCTGTGAGCTCCACAAGTGTACTGCTGGTCTTGCCTGGGTAACCCAATTTAGTCTTTGCATTGTCACTCCCTGCTTTAGTAGGTCATCTTCAGACTGTCCTTCCCACTTTGTAATCTTTTTCCCCAAGATCCACCCACTTTACTTGAGGGCTCTTAGTTACCGAAACATGGAGTACATGGCAGGATCGGTACAATTTGTCAACCTTTTTAGATAGAGAGCAGCTTACTCCACAGTTTCCCAATTTGTCCCAGTATATTTTTTGCAGTGTTAGCCTGGAGGCTGGTATTTGAAACAGTTTCTTTTCATATTCCCTATCAGGACCCTCATTCATTTTACCTAAAATATAAGGTGCAATGCAGGGTTTTTTTGAACCTGCCTGTCTTTTGCCTCCGATTTACTTATAGCCAGTTTAACTAATGCCTGGCCCACTGTCCCCGGGCCTGTGGTCACCAAATCCTGACTGTACCAGTAATGCGCCTTTTCTTCAGCCTGAATTACATTGATGCAGTGCATTCTTTGAGCCTCGATCCCCCTTTCAGTGGGCACGGCTGCTATTTCAAATAACTGCATTAGGTCCCATCTGAGTAGATTTACTGGGCATTTGGCTGAGACCACAATTTTACATTTATGTGTTTTACCAGTAAGGGGGTCACTTATTGAGATTTTGTGTGACAGTGGTTCCCTATGAAGCTGGCCATTTGCCGTTTTAACAAAAATAAATTCATCCGAATCTGAGTTTGTTGGAAGATTTGAGGGGTGGACCAAGGTTCGGCAGGCCCCAGAGTCACACAAAAAGGTGATTTCTTTACCTTCTACAACTAGAGTTATTTCCGGTCTTATCTCTGCAGAGAAGACCTCAATGTTCAATAGTGCTAAATTTACAATTTCATTGTCTTCCTGCACTTTTTTATCAGCATCGTCTACTGAACAACTTAATGTTAAGTTGTCTATCTCGCCTTCATTCTTGCTGGATGGGTTCGGAGCCGACCTCGGCTCCGACTCGGCCACTCTAAAAGCTCGAGAGTTGGTTCCACCGGCTCGAGGCTCCCCTTATATCCCACAATGCTAGGCGAGAGTTACCTCAGATCTCGTTTGCCGCTACAGCTTCGAGGTTGGTTTTCTACCGGTTCTTGGTAAGTGACTTTTTCTTGTGTAATTTAGTCTATCAAAACCCCTTTAATTTTAATATTTTTACTTATTTCCCTTAGTTTAGAGAAATTTTTATCGCCTTCTAAAAGATTGCCGTTTTTTTTCCCTCAAGAACTTTAGGTTCTTCCCTTGGGCCTACAGGCCTTTTCTCTTCCCTAGTGGAGTGTGTGTGTATTATTTTAAAATCCTAGTTAGTGGTTTTATTATAATTTAACTTGACAGGGTGTAATTAGTGTGTTTGTGTGTGTGTTTGTTTACACCTGTTTAAAATGTCTAAAGAAGCAAAGGTCTCGGATTCAAGAAGTGTGATGCGTGCTGTCAGAAAATGTCTTTGACAGTCGCTCACACTTCTTGTGTCTACTGTCTGGGGCCTTTGCACCTGCAGGACTCCTGTGCTGTGTGCCATGGCTTCAGCCCCAGGGTCCTGCAGGAAAGAAAAAATAAATTGATATTAAGAGGCTTACTCAAGCCAGAGGATTCCCTATCTGTTTCAACAGGGAAGCCCTGTAAGGCATCTAGGTCTTCGGCTCCAACAACTGAGCCGAGACCTAAGGTTTCTCAACCTCTGCCTTCATCGGCTCCGGCTGGAGCCGATAAGTCTCAGTCCACAGTTTCTGTGGCTCCCTCGGCTCCGGCCGGGCCGAGGTAGTAAGAGTTCCGTGTCGGCTCCGACCAGACCTTCGGAGCCGACAACTAGGAAGAGGTCCAGGTCACCATCTCTTGGCTCCGTTCATTCGGCTCCAGGATCTCCCCTGCTGTCTGAACGGAGCCAAAGATCTCACTCCTCTAGGTCATCGAGGCTGTCGGATCATGACCTTCAGAGGGTAGTGAGTCGACTTCTTAAGTCCGAGGCACTGGCCCAGATGCTTCAGAGCCCGACTCATCAGTCGATGCCTGCCCGGGTCCATCAACATATTCCTCCTTCGACTCTCTTGAGCTCGGAGCCGGGTCGCGTCGGAACCGAGACTGTGATAGCGTCGGAGCCGATACAATTGTCTTCGGCTCCGTCGTCGGCTCCGTTTTCTTCTTTGGAAGAATCTCGGCGCCGGACTTCCCTCGTCGGCTCCGAGGGGGTGAGTGGCATCGGACCCTTGTCCGACCCCCCTCTCCCTCTCGGTGCTTGGCTGGTGAGTTCTGCTCCGACATCGGCCTCTGAGCCATCACTGTCGGTGCCGAGGGGGGTTCTTAGCTTCTCGGAGCGGGGACCTCTGGCTCTGCCTGACAGGGGTGCATTCGAGGTCATGCGGAGTGTGTTAGAGCCTGGCTCTACTCCACAGTCGGCTCCGTCCGCCCCTCCCTCTACGGTGCCTCAGGTTAAGTCGACTCACTCCCTCATCCCGGACCGCAGAGAGCCAGCTCCTCAGGAACCCCCTGTGGGGATTTCATCCTCTTCCGAGGCCTCTCCTGATTTGGCAGAAGAGCCCCTCGGAAGAGGAAGTGTAAGAGGAAACACATTGACTCACCTGAGTCCATCACGTCAGACACAGATTTGGATGATTCTGAGGGTTCCCCCCGTTCCCCTTCTGAAGATGTCTCATTTGCAGACATTCTGGAGATCCTGAAACAGAGGGGAAATTGGCCAGCCCTCAACCCTTCGGAGGACAAATCTGTGTATCTTGAGGCATTTGGCTCTCGTCCTTCCACCTCCTGGGTGTCCCCCCCCTTTGACCCCCTCATGCAGGTGGTTGCTAAGAAGGCATGGACGGCTCCTGATTCAGTGGACTCCACTCCCAGGAGACCCTCCAAGTTCATAACAGCACCAGCAGACAAACAGTTCTTAACAAAAGGAGTTTCTGTGGATGCTATGGTGGTAGCTGCTGCCACTAAGAAGGAGCTAGCTGATCCTTCAGTACCTGTCCATCCACCTAACAAGGAATCTAGGTCCATGGACAGGTACAGGAAGTGGATGTTCTCGTCAGCGACATTTACCATGCGTTAAGCTGAACTACCTGTGCCATTTTACTCGTCTTCAAAGGGACTTGATCAAGGAAGCGAGTGAAATGTTAAAGGACCCTACAGCTGCGGGTTTCCAAGATAAGATGAACACGCAGCTGGCTACCCTTAACTCCATAACCAACTCCTCCATGCGCCTTCTTTCTTAGCCGGCTGATGGAGCGAGCAGAGCCGCAGGGACAGGTGTGGCCTTACGTAGGCATGCCTGGATGCGGCTATGCAATTTTGCGGACCCTTTCAAGACGTCTTTCACTAACTCCCGTTGATGGATCATCCTCTTTGGTCCTCAAGTGAAAGAAACCTTGACTAGGTGCGAAACTGATGGCAAGACCCTTTCTGCCGTCGGAGTCCGTTTTCTACTCCTTCTAGGCCTTACCCCAAAGGCCAGAAAGGTGGAAAGATGTGGTTCCGTAAACAATCTCAAGGGACTTCGCCTGGCGACAGAGTCGTTTCCCGCCAGAGGCAGAGGCGGGAATAACAATGGTAGATGTCGCCCTAGGGGCAGGGGGTCCGCAGAACCAGGGCAATCGGGAAGCCTTCCTGACAAGCCCTTTCAGCATCCCTGAGGTGTTGCCCGACTGCCCATCTTCGAGGCAGTCGGGGAAGATTGTCACTGTACCCAGAAGCCTGGCTATCCCTGACTCAAGACAAATGGGTACAGTCCATCATTTCGAAGGCTATTCTATCCCTTTCTTCGCATTCCAAATCAGTCAAAAAATCCCTTCCAGATGTTCCACCGCTCAAAGGGATCTAGCGGTTTTGGAGATTTCAAAACTGCTTGCAAAAGAGCAATTCAGCCAGTTCCAGCAGACCAGCAAGGATCCGGAATCTACTCAAGGTTCTTTTAGTTCCAAAGAAAACAGGGACTGGAGACCAATTTTGGATCTCAGTGTCTTGAACAGATCAGTCAAGAAAACAAGATTTCGGATGGTCACGCTGCAATCCATCCTTCCCTTTTGGGCAAAGGAAACTGGATGTGCTCTATAGACCTTCGGGATGCGTGCTATCACATAAAATGAACAGACGCTCCAGAAGATTCCTCCGCTTCAGGCTGGGAACCAGTCATTTTCAGTTCAGGGCCCTGCCCTTTGGTCTCACCACTGCCCCGGTGTTTACCAAATGCATGGCAGTGGTAGCTTCTCACCTGAGACGACAAGGATTCCAGGTGTTTCCATATTTGGACGACTGGCTCCTCACAGCTCCCACCAAGCATCTCCTTCTGATGGCCAGAGATTACACTTTTCGCGTTTGTCAAAAGCTGGGTATTTCAATAAATTGCGAAAAGTCTGTTTTGTTGCCTTGTCGTACTATTACCTACATAGGCGCAAATCTAGATACAGTAAACATGTCTGCAAGACTAACACATCAGAGAATAACAGACATTCACAAACTGGTATCACTCCTTTTCAACAACAACAGAATCAAAGCCAGGTTAGTTCTGAAAGTGTTGGGAATTATGGCAGCGGCCATACCTCTGCTTCCATTAGCCAGATTCCACATGCGGATCCTTCAATGGATGCTCTTTACTCAATGGTCATACCAGCAACTTCCAATGTCTCACACCATTATGATCACGCAAGTGCAAAATCATCTCATGTGGTGGATGTCTTCCCTCAGCTCTTGTTGGGAAGACCCTTTGTTCCACCTCCTCCGGTTGCTACTCTGACAACGGATGCCTCCCTGATCGGGTGGGGGCATTATCAGGGCAGGACGGTCCAGGGCACATGGCAACCAAGCGAATGCCACTTGCTCATATTTGTTCTGGAGATGAGTGCAGTGCTTTTAGCGTTGCAAGCCCTTCAAGACTCTCTTCCCTTGGGAACGATTGCAATCCAAACAGACAATATGTCTGTAGTGTGGTACATCAACAAACAAGGCGGAACCAGGTCATACCCCTGTGTCGAGAAGCACTCAGACTGTGGCAATGGGCGATTTCTTCTCAGCGGTTTCTGATAGCAACGCACATCCCGGAAAGTCCAATCAAATTGCGGACAAGTTGAGCAGAGCCATACTCATGCCTCACGAGTGGTCTCTGAAAGACTCTGTAGTGAGAGAAATTTTTCTCAAGTGGGGTCAGCCTTGCTGCGATCTTTTGCTACTCCCCAAAACAGCAAGTGCAGAGAATATTTCACTCTATTCCCTTTACCAGGCCAACCCAGCAGAGGCGCTCTAGTCCAAGTTTGGCCCGGGACTTCTGTATGCATTTCCTCCTTCCCACTGATCTCTCAAGTGATACAGAAAGCTATCGCTCAGAAGGCCTCATTGATCCTCATTGCTCCTTACTGGCCTCGTCAAGTGTGGTTCCTCTTTCTACATCGTTTTCTCTTGAGCGACCGTGGAATCTGGACCTAGTTCCAGATCTTTTGATCCATCAGTCGGGTCAGTTTCATCGCTCCCTCCCTCTCTGAACCTCACTGCTTGGTTCCTCCAGTTCCAACCTTAGCCAGGCTTCCTCAATTATCTCACTCTGTTAGAGATATTCTGATAGCTTCCCATAAATCTTCCACTCGGAAGATTTATTTGAGTAAGTGGAAACGCTTCACATATTGGGCTCAAGGAAAGGACATAGATCCTTTCACTGCTTCCATCAATTAGTCCTTGATTTTCTAGCTGAACTCTTCCATGCAGGTTCATCTCCTTCTACACTTAAAGTTCAATTGGCAGCTATTTCTAACTTTCATGTGGGTATTTCTGAATCTGCCTTAATGTCCCACAAGCTTTGCAAAGCCTTTTTGAAAGGAGTTTTTCTTCTCAGACCTCCTATAAGAAATCCTCCTTCTCCTTGGGACCTAAATTTAGTTCTTGCTTCCTTGATTCTTCCCCCTTTCGAACCTGCAGTCTCCTGTTCTTTAAAATTATTATCATGGAAGACTTTTTCTGGTAGCTATTACATCAGCTAGAAGAGTTTCAGAGCTTCAAGCACTCAGCTGTCGTCCTCCTTATCTTTTGTTTCATAAGGACAGAGTATCTTTACGAACTAACCCGTCCTTTTTGCCTAAGGTGGTCTCGACGTCAAATCTAAATCAAAGCATTGATCTACCTGTCTTTTTTCCAGAATACTCCAATAGGTCTGAACAAAAATTACACTGCCTGGATGTTCACCGTCAATTGAGGTACTACTTGGATAGAACAAAACAGTTCAGAAAATCTGATCAGCTGTTTGTCTCCTATGCGGAAAGCAGAAAGGGACTTTCAGTTTCAAAGGTATCATTATCCAGATGGCTAACATCTTTGATCTCCCTTGTATATGAAATTAGACATCAAAAGCTGCCTGATAAACCTAAGGCTCATTCCACCAGAGCTTTGGCTACTTCTTTAGCCTTCCAAGACAGACTGCCTATTGACACCATTTGTGCAGCGGCTACTTGGGCTACTCCTCACACTTTCATTTCTCATTATAAGTTGGATTTAGCTTCTAGGCATAGAGCTAACTTTGGTTCCACTGTTCTCAGGAGTCTGTTCCGTTAGGCCACCGGGACAAGGTGCTAGGGGCGGTCCCATCCAGCAAGAATGAAGGCGAGATAGACAACTTAACATATAGAAGTTATGTTCTTACCATAACGTTCCATGTTAGTTGTCTTCTTCTCGCCTTCTTCTTCCCACCCTCCTTCCCCCTGGCCTGGACAGACCTAGAGGAGTTGTGATTGTGACCTCTCTTTCTACCACCTCTTTCTTAGACATATGCTATTTTGCATATTTCCTGGTTCAGGATGTAGGTCACCCTTCTTTCTTCCTGTTGTTAGAGGTGGACTCTGTTTTACAGTTATACTGTTACTATTATAAGCTGGGGTTAGCTTACAAACGAGATCTGAGGTAACTCTCGCCTAGCATTGTGGGATATAAGGGGAGCCTCGAGCCGGTGGAACCAACTCTCAAGCTTTTAGAGTGGCCGAGTCGGAGCCGAGGTCGGCTCCGAACCCATCCAGCAAGAAGGTGGTGAGAAGAAGACAACTAACATGGAACGTTATGGTAAGAACATAACTTCTATTTTCATCTACTGAACAATTCATTTCATCTACTGAACAATTCATTTCTTTCTGGTCATATAGTCATGCGTCACTTTCTCTCCCATCATTTTCACTTTCATTTTTTCCACAATCGCTAGCAAAATGTCCTTTTTTTCCACACTTAAAACTTTCACCCTTTTTCTTTCTCCCTTCGAAATCCTGAGAATGTTGACCATTTTGCTTGCCCCTTTTATTTGACTTCGACTTGCTTACCTGCCTGTACCACATACACCTCAGTCCCCTTATTCACAGAGAAAATTTGTGCCTTCTTTTTCTTTTTGCTGTTAATGTGTCTCTCTGCACGCCTAGCATACTCCATTAATGGTTGCATTGTACTAGTTCTTGGCCAATCATATGTTTTGTGATAAAACTACTGATTGGGTGACTGCAGCCTTTTAAAAATGCATTTTTTATTTGTTGTTCATAGGGAGTATCATTAGCCTGATTATCAGTTCCAGACCCCGAGACCGGTCATGAATACAAATTGAGGCGTAAATCATGCCACCTATACAGGTTCCCAATCCACTGGCAGGGCAAGCAAATCAAGCATTCCACAGTGGTTATTAAAAGTCTCTGTTAATCTAACAATGTAATGGTCAATGGGTTAATTTTCCTTTTGGGTACATTGATTTATAATAGACCAATCTACCCTAGGATGCCATTTGTCGGAAATTCTATTGGTAAGTCCCGTTACTTGACCATCTAGAATTGGGTCATCATATTGAAATGGCAGGCATTGGTTATTTCTGTGGTTCCAGTTTCCACATACCATATGCCAATCTGGACCCAATACCTGCCTGACTACTTGTTCTACCTCTACACCATTTAAGTTGTAACTTAATCTCATCCCCATCAAATCATTATTACATTTTTGGAAATGTATCTTTGGATGGGGTAGTCCTTCTGTTGCCCTTTCCTACATCTTCAGGTGTCCAGGGACGGTAAACTAGAGGGGTCAGATCTTGATTTGCTTGCCCTGCCAGTGGATTGGGAACCTGTATAAGTGGCATGATTTCCGCGTCTGTGGTATTCATGACCAGTCTCGGGGTCTGGGGGGTCTGGAACAACTTCCAAACTCCCCAATCCTCCTTTTCTGTGTCCGATTCTGACCTAGTCGGAATCGGATCTCTTATCTTCGTCAATTTTATTGGTGTCACCAACTGATGGTCTGGGCAGTCATGCCTTGGTGGTCCAAAAAGAGTGATGTAATGTGATCCTATCTCGCCTACATTCTCTACAGATGGGTTCGGAGCCGATCCTCGGCTCCGACTTGGCACGCTATACAATAGAACAAAGTCTCTTATTGGCTGAGTTACCTCATATCCCAGGATGCACCACTACTGCTTCCCCAGATCTCGCTTCTACAGCATAGACGTGGTCTCGGACTTGGCTGAGCGAAGTGCCTCTTAGTGTTTATTTTCTGTCAGAAATTTCGCTAAAACTTACCCAAAAGCTGTTTTAACAGCTACTTATTGTTGTGTGATTGTGTATTTTAAAAATTTTGTGGTAAAATTGTATTTTTTTCGAAGGTAAAGGATCCCGTTTAAGTTAGAGGGGCCTTACCCTAGCCCATGCGCCTTACTTAGAGCTGTTTAACAGCTACTTATTGTGTGACTGTGTAGTTCAAAATTGTGAGGTAAAATTGTGTTATTTTTTGGTGGCAAGTGATCCCGATTAAGTTAGAGGGACCTTGCCCTAGCCTACGTGTTTAGTTTTTTCTCTTAAAGTTCAGTTGAAGTAGATAGCCATGTCGAAGGAACATAGGCCATCAGGATTTAAAAAAAATGTTCAAAATGCAATTATAAAATGTCCATTACGGACGACCATTCTTTATGTGTATACTGTTTGGGGCCGAAGCACCTCCAGGAATCCTGTAGCGTTTGCCACGCTTTTTCCTCTCGCGTGTTCCAAGAGAGGAAAAATAAGTTGATTTTGAAAGGGCTTATTACCCCTTCCTTTGAGGAAGCCCTATCTTCTTCTTCTTCCCCGTCGAGGAAGAAAAAATCTTCGGCTCCGACCAGCCCGTCGGATCCGACAGCAAAAAAGTCAAGGCAGGCTTCTCCGTCAGCTCCACGGATTTCGGAGCTGAGGGCGGAACGGTTTGCCTCGATGTCTCCAGCCTCGACTCCTCTGCCTTCGGAGCCGAGAGCTCGGGCGTTGAGAGGCGAGCCATCTCCATCGGCTCCACTGCCTTCAGAGCCGATGAAGGTTGCCTGCTCAGTCTCTTCCCCTTCGGTGCCGAAGTCCACATCGGCTCAGAGGGAAATTGCAGTGGTATTGGAATCTCCCTCGGCGCCGATACTTCTCGAAACCATAGGGAGCCAGTCCCCCAGTCTTTCGGAGCCGGCGGAGAAGTCGACTCGGACCCGGTCCGTCTCTTCTCGGTCTTCGAGAATGTCTGATTCGGATGTAGACAGGGTGCTTCAAAGGCTTTTTCAGTCTCCGGTCTTTCAAAAGTTGGTCTCGGCTCCAGCCCAGTCGGCTCCGGAGCCGGTTTCCCACCCTGCCATCTCGGTTCCTCCTCCAACAGCTTCGGCGCCGTTGGAGTCGGTGGTGCCGGTGGAGATTGTCGGGTCAGTTCTGACCCTAACTCCAACCCCGCCCTTCGGGTCGGTGTTCGGTACGCGGACCTCCTCTGTCGGCCCCGGGTGGGACGCTTCAGGACCGATCCTTTCGGTTCCGAGCCTCCCTCTCGGTGTGTCGGCGGCGGGAGTTCCGACTGCTGTTGTGGCCTTGGGGGTTGAACCTTCCCAGGACTCTGGGGGTCCCGCCTTCCCCATCGGGGGTTCCCTTCTTCCTGGAGGTCCCTCCGAAACGTCTTCGGAGGAACCCCTGAGGAAGAGACAGTGCAAGAGGAAGCACGTCGACTCCCCTGATGAGTCTCTCACCTCGGATACCGACCTCGATGAGGCGGAAGGGTCCCCCAAGTCGTCCTCGGATGATGTATCCTTTGCAGACATCTTGGAAATCCTTAAGCAACGAGGCGACTGGCAGTCCAAACCCCCTTCTGCTGAGGAGTCGGTGTTCCTCAAGGCCTTCGGGGCTCAGCCCTCCGCCTCCTGGGTTTCTCCGCCCTTCGATGAGCTCCTGGATTTGATCTCCCGAAGGGCGTGGGAACACCCGGACTCTGTTGAACCGGACCCAGCTCGCCCCAATAAATTCCTTTCGGCACCCCCTGATAAGGACTTTCTTTCCAAAGGTGTGGCTGTAGATGCCTTGGTGGTGGCATCTGCCACCCAACAAGATGTGGCAGAGGCTTCAACGTCCGTCCATCCTCCTAATAAGGAGTCTAGGAGCATGGATCGGTATGGGAAGTGCACCCTTGCTTCAGCAACCTTTACATTAAGGTCTCTGAATTACTTAACGCATTTTACGAGACTGCAGAGGGATCTGGTCAAGGAGCTTTCGGATACCCTCTCTGGTAACTTACCTGAGCAGTTAGCCCTGACGGTTAACTCCCAGTTGGCTACCCTGTCCTCCCTATCCAACTCATCCATGAGGCTCATTTTGTATGCAGCTGAAGGAGCGAGCAGAGCGGCGGGCACAGGTGTTGCTCAACGAAGACAAGCCTGGCTACGCCTGTGTCACTTTGCGGAGGCTTTTAAGTCTTCCTTTGCCGATGCCCCCTTTGATGGGTCTTCCTTGTTTGGACCCATGGTAAAGGACACTTTGACTCGCTGCGAACAGGAGGGTAAGACTTTAACTGCCGTAGGGCCCGGTTTTCCACTCCCTTCAGACCTTATCCCAAGGCTCGAAGAGGAGGGAAAATGTGGTTCCATAAGTCTCAAAAGCCTTACTCATCACAGCAGAGCGATTCCCCTTCTAGAGGCAGAGGAAGGGGAAATTTTTCAGGGAGACGCCGTCCCAGAGGCGGCAGAGGCCCCCGCAACACTGGAGACCGCGAGTCCTTTCGTGGCTCCTCCTCCTTCCAGCATCCCTGAAGGAGTGCCCGACTGTGCAGCTCCGGAGCCAGTTGGGGGTCGTTTTTCGAGGCACCTAAAGGCCTGGGAAAGTATCACTCAGGACCAATGGGTGCTCCGAATCATCGCCGGAGGTTACACCATTCCCTTCTCTCATCCCCCCCCACCATCCCAAAGAATCCCGGACCCTCCACCCAGTCAACGGGATCTGGCAGCCATCGAAATTTCAAAGCTGCTTCAAAAAGGAGTCATCCAACCTGTCCCCGCAGATCAGGCCGGATCAGGGACTTACTCAAGATTCTTTTTGGTACCAAAAAAGACCGGGGACTTGAGGCTCATTTTGGATCTCAGCAGGTTAAACCGATCAGTGAAAAAGTCCAAATTCCGGATGGTCACCTTGCAAACCATTCTCCCGCTTTTGGAGAAGGATGTTTGGATGTGCTCCATAGATCTCAAAGACGCCTATTATCACATTCTGATAGATCAGGCGTCAAGGAGACACTTGTGCTTCAGCCTAGGAGACAGTCATTTCCAGTTCTGTGCACTGCCCTTTGGTCTCACCACAGCCCCCAGGGTGTTCACCAAATGTTTGGCAGTGGTGACTGCTCACCTGAGAAGTCTAGGATTCCAAGTGTTTCCATACCTAGACGACTGGCTCCTAACTGCCACCTCAAGGCATCTACTCTTAAAAACTCTAGCAGCCACTATTTCCCTAGGCAACTCCTTAGGAATCACCTTCAATTGGACAAAATCCGTATTGCTGCCATCACAGAGTATTCTGTTTATTGGTGCAGAAATAGACTCAAGGCAAATGCGAGTCTATCTTCCTGCGGAAAGGATAGCAACATTGCAGTCTCAGGTTCGGGCGTTACTTCTCAGATGCCGCGCTCCAGCGAGAATGGTCCTGCAGCTGTTAGGTTCCATGTCAGCCACCATTCTCCTCGTCCCCTTGGCAAGGTTGCATATGAGGATACTCCACTGGCTCCTCTCAGTCCAGTGGTCTTATCAAGACCTCCCCCTCAATCATCGCATATTGATCACAGAGACGTGCAAACAGGATCTTCATTGGTGGCTTCTTTCCTCCAGCCTGGATCAGGGGCGACCCTTCGTTCCACCATCCCCCTCGGCCACGTTGACTACGGATGCCTCCCAGACAGGGTGGGGGGGACATTATCTGGACAGGTCGGTCCAAGGCACGTGGCTCTCCGACGAGAATCTTCTCCACATCAATATCCTGGAAATGAGGGTGGTGCTTTTAACGTTTCAAGCACTGCACGACCACCTCCCCCAGGGGACGATTGCCATTCAGTCCGACAACATGTCGGTAGTCTGGTACTTGAACAAGCAAGGAGGGACCAGGTCTTACCCCCTTTGCAGAGAGGCCATGAAGGTATGGAATTGGGCGATTGCTACCAAACGTTTTCTAGGGGGAAACACATTCCGGGGACATCCAATGTGATAGCCGACAGACTGAGCAGGACTATTCTCTCCCCTCACGAATGGTCCTTGAACGACAGAGTGGTAAAACAGATTTTCACGAGATGGGGAGTTCCATGTTGCGATCTGTTCGCAACTCCCCTCAATGCAAAATGCCAGCAGTTCTTCTCTCTCACTCCAGTTCCGGGGGAGATCCCCAAGGATGCTCTGGTCCAAGCTTGGCCCCCCGGTCTGCTATACGCCTTTCCACCGGTTCCCCTTCTCCCCAAGGTGATTCAGAAGGCGATTCGCTTGGAAAGCAAAATGATTCTAATCGCCCCATACTGGCCTTGTCAAGTCTGGTTCCCCTTTCTTCACAAGTATGCATTGGAGGGTTCTTGGTTCCTGGACCAAGTTCCGGACCTCTTGACACATCAGTCAGGACAGCTCCATCAGTCCCTCCAGTCATTGAAGCTAGCAGCTTGGCTACTCCTCTTCCGACCATAGTTAGGAGACATTCTTTCGACCCTGAAGTCATGCATATTTTGTCCTCGGCCCACAAGACTTCTACTAAAAAGATTTATAGCAGTAAATGGAAGAGGTTTGCTATTTGGGCCCAACTCCGAGGATTAGACCCTATGACAGCCTCGGTGTCAAGGTTCTGAAGTTTTTAACTTCCCTGTTCAACCAGGGTTGTTCAGTGTCTACCATCAAAGTACAATTGGCAGCTATTTCCAATTTTCACGAAAACGTAGAACCACCTTTAATGAGCAACAAGTTGTGCAAAGCTTTTATTAAAGGAGCTTGGCTTCTACGGCCCCCTATATCTCATCCCGCACCACCGTGGGACCTTAACGTAGTGCTAGGTACATTAACTGCACCTCCCTTTGAGCCGGCAGCAAACTGTGACTTAAAATTTCTTTCGTGGAAAACTGCCCTTCTAGTTGCTATTACATCAGCCAGGCGAGTTTCAGAACTTCAAGCCTTGTGTGTCAAACCACCATATCTGGTATTTCACAAAGATAGAGTATCTCTTAGACCAAACCCATCCTTTATACCTAAGGTTTGTTCTAACTTTTGTTTGCAACAATCACTGGAATTACCGGTCTTTTTCCCCTAAGTATTCAAACAGAGCTGAGTATACCTTTCACAGCTTAGATGTGCACAGACAATTACGTTTCTATTTGGCTAGGACACACCAAGCACGAAAATCAGATCAACTGTTTGTGTCCTTTTTGGACAGTAAATTGGGCAAAGCTGTCACGAAACTCACTATTGCCAAGTGGATCAGAGACTGTATTAGTCATATTTATCGCATTTCAAATAAGGAGCTTGCAGTTCCAGTGAAAGCTCATTCTACCAGGGCTATGGCCACTTCGGCAGCCTTTTATTCCAAGCTCTCTATTAATGACATCTGTGCGGCTGCTACGTGGTCTTCTCTACACACCTTTATTTCTCACTACAAATTGGATGTGGCATCTAGGAGTCGAGCTTCCTTCGGTTCCACGGTTCTCCGGACCGTTTTCCAGTGAGCCACCCAGGAATTAGGTGCTAGGGACGCTGTCCCATCTGTAGAGAATGTAGGCGAGATAGGATCACATTACATCTTTTAGTTATGTACTTACCATAACTTTAGATGTTTGGGATCCATCTCGCCTACATTCCTAATAACCCACCCTCCTTCCCCCTGCCTTGGAGGCCAGAAGAGACCAGACAGTCCGTAGTCAGCTGTTTCCTCTTTTGAAACACCGGGCAATGTTATAACAACAGTCTATGTGTGTGTGCATGTGTGCGGACAAACAAGATCTGGGGAAGCAGTAGTGGTGCATCCTGGGATATGAGGTAACTCAGCCAATAAGAGACTTCGTTCTATTGTATAGCGTGCCAAGTCGGAGCCGAGGATCGGCTCCGAACCCATCTGTACAGAATGTAGGCGAGATGGATCCCATACATCTAAAGTTATGGTAAGTACATAACTAAAAGTTTTTGTTCCCTCAGACTTAACCTTGGATTTTTCTTTGGATAATCGGCGATTGGCCTCTTCCAACCACCTCTGAGCTTGAGGAATTCCTATTTTTTTTTTTTTTTTTTTTTGTTTTTTGGTTTTACATCCTGCCTCATTTTTTAGTTTTCTTAATAACTTAACACAAGAATCTTTTTGCAAAGTTCCGTCAAAATCATATTTGCATTGCCGCAATTTTACATTATTTTTATTGAGATTTCTCATATACTGAAAGTGTTCATTTATTTTTGTATTACGTCTTGCTGCACAGCAGCAAGAATTTCCCTTTTTTTATTATTATTATTATTATTATTATTATTATTATTATTAGGTACTTCCTTTCCCTGTTTATTTAACGTGTTAACATGGAAATTTTTAGTGTCTTTTCAAAAATGACTTCAAAACATTATTTCCTCCCTGAAAAATTCACAGTCATTCTGACTGTCTGGTCATACAACAGTCTTTAACTGCCCTTAATTTTCCAGAAACAATATTTAAAATCCTTTTGCCTTACCTGGACCCAACGTAGTCGGCTGATTTAGTTCGGAAAACTGTCCCTCAGTCGCAGATCAGAAAGTGACTGGCCTCCCTTGACAACAATTCGGTGGGAGGTCTTTTCTGTAATAGAAGGACCGGTTGTCGATCCTTCCCCGTACGGTTCTGTCACCCGGCCGTCTGATCCATGATGAAGTTGGTTTCCGGCTCGAAGGACCAAGTTGTTAAAGAAATTCACGGCTCACATCAGGTTCAAGCAAGCCAACTTATTCTCGCTGCGAGGAGAGAAAGCATTACAAGCTGTTCATGGTTTGTCTAATTAGCTTACTTTTCTCTACAGTTTATATAGCATTCTTGTCACGCACATAGGCAGATGCCTTTGCAGTTGTTTACCACGAGTCTTCTCAGAATTGCTGAGCTGGCCTTGCCCAGCCCACTGCCTATGTTTGATGTATGTCTGTTTCCTGGAATGCTGTGTGGGCGAGGTGCAGCTGGGCCAGCTCTGTACTTTTCCGTGAGAAACTTGTGGGTGCAGTTGAAGGCAAAAGCATAAAATAACAATTCTTAAGCAAATAAACGTGTTACCAGTTACATTTTTTCTGACAGGAAGTCACCACAGACCCCGGAAACTACCGCCCCATTAGCCTAACGAGCCTGGTCTGCAAGGCTATGGAACGTATTATCATGGAACTTATAAACAATGACATTGGTAATCTCCAATCCCAGGACCCCACCCAGTTCAGGTTTGTAAAAGGCAGATCATGTCTACTAAACCTGATAGACTTCTTTGAAGCAGTCACCAAAGCCGTAGATGAGGGTAAGGTGGTTCACACAGCCTATCTAGATCTCGCCAAGGCTTTCAACACCATCCCCCACTCTGGAATTATAGATAAACTCACTAAACTAGGTATAAATCCCTATGTCACAAGATGGGTTGCTAACTGACTCACTGACAGAACACACACTGTAAAAGTAGCAGACTCCAAATCCAACTTCAGACCAATGACAAGTGGAGTACCACAGGGTTCAGTCCTGGGTCCTCTCCCGTTTGGTATCTACTTCTCTGAAGTACAACCTAACACGGAAGGTCTTTGGCCAATGAAGTTTGCAGACGACTGCAAACTAGGAGCCATAATCAAAACTCCAAAAGATGTGGACATCCTACAAAAGGGCTTCTCTGAGACAGATGCCTAGTGTCAAAGCCATGACCTCAAGCTCAATGCCAAAAAGTGCATTGTCATCCCTTTTGGTAAAAACTCTGTACCCATGAACTACCACATAGGCAGTAGTCTACTTAACACCGAAAGTGTGATAAGAGACCTTGGGACACAGGTGGACAGTAGTCTCTCCTTTGATAATCACATCACCACAGTAGTCAGGAAATCCTTCTATGTGGCACACCTCATCACAAAAGGTTTCTCATCCAGGAAAAAAGAGGTCATAGTTCCCCTCTACTCGTCACTCATTAGACCGATTATAGAGTACAAATGCCCCTTTTGGTATGTACCTCACAAGACATCTACAACAACTGGAAAGGCCACAGAAATACCTCACAAAGAGGATTACTGGCCTCAAACAGATGCCGTACGCAGACCGTCTCAAAAAACTGCAGCTTTATTCCGTCACTTATCGCCTACTCAAAGGCGATCTCTGCCTAACACACAAAGCTATGTCAAACCCAGAGCTTTTAGACATGCTCCACTTAAAGAAATCCCAATCCCTATGAGCTACATGTTCTAGGGACCTAAACCTTGTCACCACAATAAACAGAACATGATGGAGGGATAGATTCCTGTCCCAGAGACTTCCCATACTCTGGAACAAACTACCTGTCTATATCAAACAAAACTCCTCGTTAGCACTCTTCAAGAAAAATCTTGATGATTGGATGGGAGATAGGAAATTCACCCCGGGGATCACTTCTGTGGCTCTGCTCAACAGTGTCACAGGAAAATAATTTTCTTGGGTGGCGAAAGCCAGGGTACCTTTTGACTAGGCTTATATAGGCCCTAGGGCCAATAGCCTAGTACCTACCTATGAACACGCATTCACTTTAATCAACAGACATTAACAAACCAATATTAACTTAATATTTGTGGCTTGATCATCATGCCCAATCAAGGAGTAGCTATAGAGTGGCTGGTTGCTTAGTACTCATTGTTTCAGTAATAACTTTCAAATAAATGAAACATTTTGTATAATATTAAAAATGATAGCTCCCTTCATAAAATGAAGGAGTTAAGAATTACAACACAGATTGCAAATATGAGGCCACAAGGATCCAACCCTTAAGCTTATTTGCATCTCTCCAAACATACAGGCTTTCCACTGGGGGGTAAAAAAAACAGCTGCAGGTATCACTTCAAAATATAAGGGCCATATGTCATTCATCAGTGATTTTACAGTCAAACGACACCATCATGTTAACCCTTAGCAAAGAATGATGTAACTTTTTTCCATAGCTTCTAACATTGTCATTTGGGGGCAGTCTGTACCAAAATAAATTTCAACACCTACATAATATATTTTGGTTGAATGAGAAGAGGACAACATGGATACCAAGTTATGGTAAGTATATAACTAATAAATCTGATATTGTCCTTCTCATTCTGCTTCATGTATGGGTCAGAGTCCCCAGCTACATTATTACTTGGGCGGCCTCAAGGAAGGATATGCTGGAGCACCAAAGAACCAAAGGATGTCCTGCTCCTGGACACGACATCCAACTTATAGTGGGACACAAAGTTGTGAGAGTTAGACCAGGTGGCTGCAGCACAAATGTCATCAATGGCAATCCTAGAAGAAAGGCAGCAGTCACAGCAGTACATCTTGTCGAGTGAGCTTTTGGAAGACCAGGCAACTGCCAACCCTTCTTTTCATAAAAGAAGGCACTACAATTAAAAATACACTTTGCAATTGTCACTTTAGAAGCAGCTTGACCCTCATGATTAGGGGAAAAAGAAACAAATAACTGTTCCAACTTCCTGAACTGCTTTGTCCTATGGAAGTAGAACCTCCGCTGCCTGTGGACTTCCAAGGAATGTAGAAGATTTTTTCCTTTGTTAGAATAATTAGTAAAGAACACCGGTAATTGAATGCATTGGTTGATATTGGCAGATGTAGCCACCTTTTGGCATGAAAGAAGGATTATTGCAGAGCGACACCCTATCGTTGTGGAAAATGGTGTAAGAATATTTGGAAGAAAGTGCTTGCAACTCAGAAACCCTTTTTGTTGACATAATGGCAACAAGATCACATTTCCAAGACAAAAACTTCAAGTCACAATCCTTGGCCATCTCAAAGGGATTCTGGGTTTAGGCTTGCAGAACCAGAGAGATCCCACAGAGGCATATGATCTTTAACAGGAGGCCTCAAAATAACCCCTTTCAAGAAGGTTTTACATAACCTAGCAGAAGCAATAGATCCTGAAGGCAATCCTGAATGAAAGTTGGAAATAACCCCTAACTGAAGTTTAATGGTAACAAAACTAGAACCTTGCTTATACAAAGATTCTAAAAATAACAGGACAGAGCAGATCAGAGCTGAAAAAGGAACGACATTATTGCTGATTGCCCAACCTCTTCTACTTACTATTGTATACCCCTTAATATATTGTTTCTGAGAGGCCAAAAGTATAGCTTTGACAGGAGAGAAAACCCTGCGCCCTCTAGCAATCAAAAGAACTGGAAAAAACATGCGGTCAACTTGAGAGTGTGGGGATTGGGACAGTGTCCTAACATCAGGTGAGAAAGGAGGTCTGGTTTGAGTTCCAGCATCTAAGGAGGATGTTTGAGATGAGACCAGAGGAAGGGGAACCACACCTGGTGAGGCCAGAAGGGAGCAATGAGGATTACTGAGCTTTTTAAATATTTGGCTTTCTGAAGAAATCTTGGGATCAAAGGAAGAGGAGGATAGGCATAGAGGAGTCCCGGGGGCCATTTGTGGACCAGAGCATCCCTCAGGAAGCCCCCTGAAAGGGGGAATCAGAGTGAAATAACTGCTGCATTTGTTGTTGTGAGGAGATGCAAAGAGGTCACAGCAGGGAAGACCCCAATGGTTGAATATCTTATTCATCACTGATTGATTGCAGGACCACTTATGGGGCATCAGTATAGATCTGCTCAGCCTATCTGCTAACATGTTGGATTTCCCCAGTACACGTGTTGCAAGGAGAAAGTGGTTTGAAGAGATAGCCCATTCCCAGACCCTCATGGCCTCCATGCAGAGAGAGTACGAATGGGTTCCTCCATGCTTGTTGATGTACCAGACAACAACAGACATGTTGTCAGTGTGAATCGCAACAGTCTATGGAGGGAGAAGGTCCTGAAAGGCTTGCAGCAAAAGAACTGCCCTCATCTCCAAGACATTGATATACAGACTGGTTTCGAGAGTCCATCTCCCTTGGACCATCTTCCCCTGGAAATGCCCCCACCACCACCCTAGATGGGGAGCGTCCATGGTCACAGTGGCTGAGGGCGAGGGATAACGAATGGTCTGCCGATTATCCGACCTGCTTGAGTCCACCATCTTAGATGGGACCTGCAGATGTTTATCAGCCTGATAGGAGCAGATAGGGGTCGACATAGAAGGACCATTGAAGAGAATATGCATATAGTACCTTGCCAGCAGAACCAAAAGAATGGCAGCAGCCGTAAATCCTAGAGCTCTTTGAATTAACCTGGCTGTAGGAGATGGAGAAAGCAGAATAGCCTGAAACTGGGACTTCAAAGTGTTGCTGAATTGTTGAGGCAAGGCAGCTATTTGAGTAGAAGTGTTCAGATGTATCCCAGTGAACTCTAGGTTCTGAACCAGCATTGTTTGTGACTTGTCAACATTTATAATGATGCTGAGAAAATGTGACAACTGGTAAAAGATAATCCCTGGCCTGACAAAGTTGATGCTGGGTGGGGCAGCCAGGAGCCAATCATCCAGATACAGAAATACCTGAAACCCTTGTAGTCATGGATGAGCTGCAACCTCTGTCATGCATTTGGTAAATACCCAGGGGGCTTTGGTGAGACCAAAGGGCCGGACCCGAAATTGGAAGTGATTGGCTCCCAGATGGAAGCGCAGATGACTTCTGGAGTGCCTATCTATTTCTACCTG
Source organism: Protopterus annectens (assembly GCF_019279795.1). NCBI lineage: Eukaryota > Metazoa > Chordata > Ceratodontiformes > Protopteridae > Protopterus > Protopterus annectens. The sequence continues at coordinate 806,029,491 of NC_056731.1, read as the reverse complement.
ATAGTACGGGTCTATATTAGATGAACGAACAATCAAAACGTCGAGTACAACATGCTCGACACACTTTGATCAAATGTTCATCTAATCAAACACTGAAAATGCCAAAAACCGGAGTTTCGAAAAGTTTTGCTTGTCCCACACCTTCCCTATACTAACATGCAACACACACACACACACACACATACAACTAATACAAATGCCTACATGCTGACATCATTCAACAACTTTAAAACCTAAGCACACTCTTCTGCTTTTAAAAGAAAATGGGGGGCTTCGCCCCCACACCCCCCCCCCAACTATATATACTAACTCTGAGATTGCTCTACATTGGGGAAAGGGCAATTTCCTGGTAATCGCAACATACACACACAAGTACAGAATTCGCTTACCTAGTCATTCCACCAGACAGTGTAGCGTCTTTACATCACAAGCTGCACTCACTACCATGGCCAACTAAAATTTTTCGGAACTCCGGTTTTCGACATTTTTAGTGATCATTTAGATGAACAATCGATCAAAGTGTGTTGAACATGTTGTACTCGACATTTTGATTGCTCGTTCATCTAATATAGACCCGATAGTACACATCCTTGAAGTCCACTGAGCACATCCAGTTGTCCTTCCTCAGTAATGGGAGTATGGACTGTACCGTCATCATCTGGAACTTTGTCTTCTTCACGAACAAATTGAGATCGCTTAGTTCCAGAATAGACTGCAGGTCCCCTGTTTTCTTTGGCACCAGACAGAAATGGGAGTAAGTTCTGGACCCTTTCTGATCGGTTGGGACCTCTTGGATGACTCTTTTCTGCAGAAATAAGGCAATTTTGGCCACTGCCAACTCCTTGTGACTGGGTGGAATGTCAGGAAGGGTTTTCTGTACATTTGGAGGAGAAAGGGAAAAAGGAATGCAATAGCCTCTGGATATTATCTTTTGCACCCAAGCGTTTGATGTGATTTGGGCCCAGATGCTTGAGTGCAGACAAAAATGACCCCAACTCCCTCCAGAGTAGGACAGTCGAGCAGTGCTTTAGGAGCACTGGAAGGGCTTGTCAGGAAAGAATTCCCTGGAGCCATGGTTCTGAAGGCCCCCTCTGCCTCTAGGGTGATGTTTCCCATTATAGGCTCCTCTTCTGCCTCTGGAGGAGGACTCTTCATTTTGGTCAGGCAAGGAACACTGAGATTTGTGAAACCAAGTTTTCTTAGCACCCCTTTGATTCCTAGAGTAGGTTGGTTGGGGAACAGAAAACTTAATCCCTACGGCAGACAAGGTCTTGCCTTCTTGCTCGTGAAGGTCAGGGTACCCTTAACAGATGGTCCGAACAAAGAAGAGCCATCAAAGGGGGCATTGACAAATGACACCTTAAAGGGCTCCGCAAAATCACACCAGCCACATTCAGGCATGACACCACATAGCAAAGCCAGTGCTAGCTGCTCTAGAAGAATCCCCCACTGAGTGTGAAATAAGCCTATGGAAGAAATGGCAATAGAAGTGAGAGTGAGTAGCTTAAAGGAAATTTTATCAAATTTCCCCGTGGGCATAGACTCTGCCAGAGAATCAGAGAGTTCCTTGATCAAGTCTGTCTGAAGGTGAGTAAAGTATGCCAAGTAATTGAGTGCTCTCAGCAAAAAGGTTGCTGAGGCATAAGTGTGCTTCCCAAACCTGTCCATTGCTTTGGACTCCCTGTTCAGTAGATGGACAGTGGAGCTCTGCTGGGTGAGCTCTTTCCTGGTAGCTGCTGCCCCCACCATCGCATCAACAGGAATACCCTTACTCCACAAAGCACAATCCTCGGGGAGGGGGTGAGAATATCTTATGTGGGCGATAAAGGACTGGTTCTGTAGTGTCCGGCTTCTTCCAGGTCCAACTGGCGACCATGTCAATGAGAGAAGCCACCTTTACCTTCAAGATCTCTAATATGTCTGCAAAGGAGACATTGTACTGTGGCATTTTAGGGGACCCCTCTCCCTCATCATAATCTGTATCCTCAGTGATGGACTCCATAGGGGAGTTCATGTGCCTCCTTTTGCACATCTTCTTCCATGGAGTCTCCTCCATGGGAGTCAGGGGAGGAATCTGAAGAGGAAGGGAAAACCTTAGATGGAGCAGGCAGGAAGTCCTTCTAGACAGGCTGACCCAGGGCAAGAGTGGTAGATCCCAGACCCCACAGTCCAGAGAAGGAACGTAGGGTGAAGCAGCAGTCGAAGGATCCAGCACTCTTCTGACAGAGAATGCCTTTTCCAACTCCTGAAAAGCCAAGGGTCCCAGAGAGATGTTGCCGAGCTCCCCCTGAGCTGAAAGTGCCAAGGAAGGCAGAAGCAGCCCACCAGAACCCTGACTCCCAGACAGAACCAGACCCACTCTGTCGAGGGCCAAAGCTTTGAGGGTGAGAGACTGATCCAAGGACCTTGGAGCAGAGGCAGTCAAGGCAGCTGTCGGAGTAGAGAAAGCAAAGGCCGTCTGATCTGACCCCAAATTCCCCAAGGAGGCTACTGTCCTGGGGCTCTGAAACAGAGAGTTGGATCAGAGAAGGAGAAAAAGTCGCAAGCTGGGAGGCTCAGATCCGTGAGGGGACAGAGCAGGAAGTACCCCCATCTGAATATGGGCCTTAATAATTGATCTAACTATCCTGTCCACGTCAAGATATAGGCTTCAAGAGGATCTAGAAGAAGCCACCGAACATGGACGGGAATGCCTGGTGGGTCTGTAAGATCTTGGAAGGTAGTGTGGGAGAAACCGAAGTAATGGACTTCCCTGGAGACCTAGAGTATGATAGCGGATCCGGAAACTTATGGATCCTAAGCGGACTGCTTGGATCCAAGGACTTCAGATCCAAGCCCATGGTAGAAGTGGAGGGCTTGCTCAGAGCAGTCAACTCAGTCAGATCCAATGAAGCCAGCATAGGCCTTGGCGCCAACATGGTTGGATCCAAATTCTTCGGAGCCTTAGACATGATAAACACCACAACTACAAAAATACTGAAAAAAATAAATAAATAAAGGCCACAAGAAGATGCACACCATGCACTATTTTAATATCCTGGTACCTCAGCTTTTTGCCATGTGGTCTTTTATTTTTTGTTTTTTCAGTATCTTCGGAGCCTTAGCAGGCTGCTCCAAGGATGCCCAAGGCTCCTTGGGATGTTGATTCTTAGCCTCAGAGCCAAGAGAGGGCTGTGAGGAGAGTTGAGCCCCTGGAGAAGTAGTGGGCAAAAAACCCTTCAGAATAAGCTTATTCTTCCTTTCCTGTATTGCTCTGGGGTTGAACCCCTTGCAAATGCTGCAAGCGGTTTCCAAATGATCAGACCCCAGGCAATACACACACTGATCATGAGCATCCGAGTGCAGGATTTTCCTGTCACACTTGGAGCATCTTTTGAAGCTAGTTGGTTTCTCCATAACTGACAAGCAATAACAAAACAGCAGTATAACTACCAATAAAGACAGCCTACACTGTAAACACACCGCAACTAAAACTACAACTAACCACTACACAACTAACATATGACACTAACAGACAAAGAAAAACAGAGGAAAGAAGGACTGAAGCCCAAAAGAGAGGGGAGAAGAAGCCTAACTCGCCTCGAAAAACTAGATGAGAGAGACTAAGAACTAGAGAGCAATTAAACCACAATAATTAAACTTTAAGCAGATAAGTGAAAAAAACTAGAAACTTAGCTGAGCCTGGAAAACACATCTGGGCACACCGGCAGAAAACGAGATCTGAGGAGGTTGGGCTAGAGGTAGAGGATTATCTGTAGGGGAGGAGTTTGAGCCTGGAAGCTAGGTCTGTGGGAGGTGGCCAAGTCAGATCCGAGGATCGGATCTGAGACACGTGAAGAAGAATGAGAAGGACAGCACTGACATTTTAATCAAATTCTGTGACAAACATATTCCATGACATCCATATAAAAAAGTCTCATAATTAATCAAGTCCCCACTCAGGAATCATATCACTAGGTGGATTGCAAACTGGCTCACAGGTAGAACCCACAGTGTGAAAGTAGATGACTCCAAGTCAGACTGCCGACCAGTCACGAGTGGAGTCCACAGGGTTCGGTCTTGGAGCCTCTCTTGTTTGGTATCTACTTCTCAGAACTCCAGGCCAACACAAAGGGTCTCTGGCTGACAGAGTTCACAGATGATTGCAAGTTGTGAGCTATTATTAACTCCCCAAGTGATGTTGGCATCCAACAAAAAGCCGCACAGTGAGACCAACGACTGTTGTCAGAACCATGGCCTTAAGCTCAATGCCAAAAAATATGTCATCATCCCCTTTGGGAAAAACCTGGTTACCATGAATTATCACATTGATGGTAGTCCACTGAACACAGAAGGCGTTATAAGAGATCTGGGAACATGGGTTGACAGCAACCTCTCTTTCGACCACCACATTGCCACTGTTGTCAGAAAGTCCTTCTGTGTGGCACATCTCATTACTAAGGTTTTTGTATCCAGGAAGAAGGAGGTCATTGTCTCCCTCTACTCTTCCCTCATTGGGCCAATCGTTGAGTACAATTCCCCATTTGGCATGTACTTCACTAAACACCTGCAACAACTGGAGAGGCCACAAAAATACCTCACAAAGAGGATCCTAGGCCTTAAACATTTGTCCTGTATGGACAGACACAAAAAACTCCAACTATTCTCTGTCTCTTATCACCTACTTAGAGGTGATCTCTGCTTGACTTACAAAGTCATGTCTGACCCAGCTCTGTTAGAAATGCTACATCTAAAGAAATCCCAATCCCTCCGCAACACATGCTTCAGAGACCTCAACCTCATTACCACAATCAACAGAACAGGTTCTATATTATATCAGCGAACGCTTGAAATTGCGAATGCTGTATAATCGACCCAAACACCTTGAAAATCCAAAATGTCGAACACACACATCAGTGACTTTTTTCCAGAAAAAAAATCACCGATCCTTTAAAAAAAAAAAAATACAAAATAAAGTGGGGGGCTGTGCCCCCTCACCCTCCTACTTAAATATAACAACTCTGAGATCGCACCACAGTGGAGGAAATGGGAAAGTCCTGAAAATGGGCCAGTGATTTTTCTCCCCCTGGGGAAAATAAATCGCTGTTCCATGCTATCGGAATTTCGCCATTTCGGGTAAACACATTTTATTACACAGAGTTCGCACCTTTAAGTGTTTGCTTACATAATAGGAACCCACAGAACATGCTGGAGGGACAGGTTCATAACCCAGAGAATGCCCATGCTATGGAATAGACTTCCCATACATGTCAAGCAGAGCATATCAGTGGCCGTCTTCAAGACAAATCTTGATGAGTGGATGGGAAATAGAAAATTCACCCCAGGGATCGCTCCAGTGGCTTTACTCGACAGAGGCACTGGGAACTAAGGTCAGGTGGCACAATGCCAGGGTAATCCTATGGGCTAGGCTTGTAAAAGCTCTAGGGCCCTTAGCCTAGTATACACCTATGAACCTATAGTAATTCACATAAGGATTAATAATTTTCAAATACCCCCTCCCTGGTTTCTTAATGTCTTTAGTACCAAACGCATGATTATTATTTTCAAGCTAATCCACATCTTCACCTGTAAAGAAAAAATCATTCCCTAAATAGAAAAAAATCCTTGAATGAGCAACCCAGAGCCTGAAGCAACAAGTCATTTTAGAACTGTTCTGTTTTCCTAGATATGAAGTTACGAATTTACCTTGAACAACCACCAGCTCAGTCATTTTTCTAAACTATGGTCTAAGGGGAAAAGATCCGTGATTCACTGTCTAATTCTACAGATTTTAAGCAATATTGAAATTTCCTTATGCAAGGCATCATAAGAATGCTGTCTGATATATGACTGAGTAGTTTCAGAAAATTTCTCAGACATTGGATCAGGTAGCTTCCCATTAAAACAAATACATCAGTTTGGTAATCCTCTGTTGAAG